>NC_088234.1:38551282-38894929 GCF_036934945.1 Oncorhynchus masou masou
GTCATCTGTTCATCTCTCTCTACTGTTCCGAAAAGCTTGTTTTTGTAAGCTTCTGGTGAACCTGGCTAACTACCAGAGGCACGGCACTGACTGATGTACACATCTTGTGCCAACATGTGTGAACGCATCATTTGTAAACCTCTATCAACATTCTCACAGAACCTTAGGGCACTAGTCTCACATCAGTGTGTGTGTGTGACACTTGTGTCACATTAGACAATGCCAGCGTGATTTCCTGGCATCGGGTCAGGTATCTACCTACTCTGCCCAGAGAGGCGATGACATTTCACTTTCTTATGCTATAAAATACATTTTACCAAGACATATATGATTCTTCAAGTTCTGAATCGGTAACATATCATAAACATTATATCAAAAAATTTGTAATTTCGTAATCTAATACATCCAATAATAATTACAGAGTTTTCGCACGACTTTTGAGGATTTTACATGTTGTAGCGGCCTTCTGCAAAGTTGTTTCTGCAGGTCGCAAAAACCAAAACTAAGATGACATGAGCTGAGTTCAATTTAAAATACTTTGAAAATAAAAATATTGCGGCATGCACAGTGCTCCGTTGACATTTCACATAGATACACTTGTATTTGTGGAAAAATCTTCGAAAAAGGACAGGACTTTCACGTGACTATGAATAGCGTATACTAAAATATGGAAATACTACATCTCAAAATCGATATCTTACCTCAATATTGTCTTACGTCCTCCAGATATTTGGGCAAAAAATCTAATTTGCGAATGTTTTTCAGATATTGCAATTGCGATTAGGAATTGCGATTTTCAAAACTTGGTAATTCCACCAGACATGGTGAAAGATGAGTTCAATGGTGAGCATGTCAGTTAGCCTTTATTCTCTCACAGAATCCAGCCTAGCTGACGTAATGCTATTTTCCTGATTTTTGAAGAAGACAAAAATCTGTCCCTTTCTCTCTTTTAGTCATCCTAATGTTGGCCACACTACAAGTGTAAAAACTCCAATAACTTTTGAACAGATTATGATAGAGACATGAGGTTTGGACCATTTGTTTTCGTAGAGGAGTATCAACACCCACTGGTCAAAATATGCATTTTGTATTAGACACCCTACTGAATGTTTTGTTTTGGGAAGTATTATACCTCTAGTTACAGCACAGAAAGAATGCTCTGTAACAATTGAGTTAGTGCCAAAGTCAATAACGTAACCTGTCTCCTATACCAAATATATTTAAACAGAAGTCCATTCACCTTTAGGATTACACTAAATTCTAATTGCTTGGAAGATGTTGAAAGATTTAGATGTGCCATTGGGAAATGTTTTCATATTTCCTCCTCATAATTTAATGAACATGTCAAGGTTTTAGAGTTCAGAACCAGCTGCATTGGGTTGAGTGGAATGTGTTAGCTTAGCTTAGCTTAGTGTGTGCGTGTGTGGTCGACAGATTATGATTTTTCAACGCCGATACCGATTATTGGAGGACCAAAAAAGCCGATACTGTCACGGCTTTCGTCTGTAGAAGGAGGAGCGGACCAAAATGCAGCGTGGTTGTGATTCATTTTATTTAAATAGAGAGACTATATACGAATAAACTAACAAAATAACAAACGTGCGAAAACCTAAACAGCCCTGTCTGGTGCAAAACACAGAGACAGGAACAATCACCCACAAACACACAGTGAAACCCAGGCTACCTAAATATGGTTCCCAATCAGAGACAATGACTAACACCTGCCCCTGATTGAGAACCATATCAGGCCAAACACAGAAATAGACAAACAAGACATCCAACATAGAATGCCCACTCAGATCACACCCCGCCAGGGCGTGACAAATACCGATTAATCATACGATTTTATGATTTATTTATTTGTAATAATGACAATTACAACAATACTGAATGAACACTTATTTTAACTTAATATACTACATCAATAAAATCCATTTAGCCTCAAGTAAATAGTGAAACATGTTCAATTTGGTTTAAATAATGCAAAAACAAAGTGTTGGAGAAGAAAGTAAAAGTGCAATATGTGCTATGTAAGAAAGCTAATATTTCAGTTCCTTGCTCAGATATGCTCCTTGCTCCTCGCTTCACATATGAAAGCTGGTGGTTCCTTTTAACATGAGTGTTCAATATTCCCAGGTAAGAAGTTTTAGGTTGTAGTTATTATAGGAATTATAGGACTATTTGCCTCTATACCATTTGTATTTCATTAACCTTTGACTTTTGGATGTTCTTATAGGCACTTTAGTATTGACAGTATAACAGTATAGCTTCTGTCCCTCTCCTCGCTCCTCCCTGGGCTCGAACCAGCAACACAACGACAACAGCCACCATCGAAGCAGCGTTACCCATGCAGAGCAAGGGGAACAACTACTAGAAGGCTCAGAGCGAGTGACGTTTGAAACACTATTAGCGCACTCTAACTAGCTAGCCATTTCACCTCGGTTACACCAGCCTCATCTCATAAACAGCGCAATGCTTGACGCACAACAAAGAGCTGCTGGCAAAACGCACGAAAGTGCTGTTTGAATGAATGTTTACACGCCTGCTTCTGCCTACCACCGCTCAGTCAGATATTTAGATACTTGTATGCTTGCATGCTTCGTCAGATTATATGCAACGCAGGACACGCTAGATAATATCTAGTAATATCATCAACCATGTGTAGGAAACTAGTGATTATGATTAATTGTTTTTTTAAATATAAGTTCAATGCTAGCTAGCAACTTACCTTGGCTTACTGCATTCGCGTAACAGGCGGTCTCCTTGTGGAGTGCAACGAGAGAGGCAGGTCATTATTGCGTTGGACTAGTTAACTGTAAGGTTGCAAGATTGGATCCCCGAGCTGACAAGGTGAAAATCTGTCGTTCTGCCCCTGAACGAGACAGTTAACCCACCGTTCCTAGGCCGTCATTGAAAATAAGAATGTGTTCTTAACTGACTTGCCTAGTTAAATAAAGGTATAATTTCTATTTAAAAAATAATAATTTATCGGCAAATCGGCACCCAAAAATACAGATTTCTGATTGTTATGAAAACTTTAAATGGCCCTAATTAATCAGCCATTCCGATTAATCGGTCGACCTCCAGTGTGTGTGCGTAAATGTGTGTGCGTAAATTTACGTATTTGCTTAGAATGACAATACACGTTAATGTATTCAGAGAGAGACGTTAGGTCACTAACAGACACTGGTCATTATATGATAAACACAGTCACTCCAAAGAGACACAACAACAGCCCATGGACTCAGGACAGATAATGGCAAGCCCCTATCTGACATCACTGAAGTGTTCAGGTCTAGTTAGAAGCCATCAATTGCTCCTCCAATGACTGTTTCATCAGTGGTCAGACATAAAAACTAAAAAGTGGTCAAACCACAAAGACATCGCACTAACTGCACACACAGCATCTTCACACTTTACACCGCACACACACTGCACCCACTGGCTTTCACACATACCACAGTCCCTCTTGCTCAGCTCTCGCCTTTCCGTCTCCACTCAAAACTCACAGACAAACGCACATTAAATAGACATACTCTCTCCCCCTCTCTATCCCATTCTCTCTCTCGCTCAGTGTCCATCTGTGTGAGATAAGTCAACATGAGAATGCGTGATATTGCTCTCTCTGTATTCAGATCTCAGTGTACACAGCACTCCATGGTCTCCCTGGTTCAATTTCACAGCCCCAAAAAATCTAGTGCCGAATCAGACAGGAAACCAGAGTATTGGCATCAGCTGATTTTGGAGCAATTAGATTAATCACTACCACTCATCATCACTCTTCATCACCATCATCATTCATCACTATTGCAGACTATTTAGTCAATCAGGTTCTGCACACACAATCCCTAATGGCTACCGTGCGCAAGCTATGCGCTGGTGTTCCTGGTGACATGATATTGCTGTGGCATGCGCTACTCATCATGCATGATTGTTTTCTGCTTCCCACCACCCACCCCAGCCTTCACTTGTTTGGTCTCTGCTTTAGTTTTGGTCAGGGGGATTTGTACAGCGTACCTTGCTCACTGCCTGTAGTTATGATGCACGAAAGAGCAGAGCCTAATGCCAAGACCAATGTATTGCATGTATTGTAATATTTTTTCTAATAAATGGTTAAACTTATACATAGTGTTTCCTTTCTGACCCTCCACACTCACACACACTCTCACACAGATCACACACACATACTGTACATACTGTTGTCTCCATGGTACCACTGAGAGTTCTGGGGTTAAGGGAACTCAAACACACAAATACATGTGCACGCATGCACGCACGCACACACACACACACACACACACACACACACACACACACACACTTGCTCTGGTGGGCTAAAGCCAAATGTCTGGAAGTGGACTTCACATCTGCATCCTGTTAAACTCACTAATAAAACACCTCCAAACACAACACAAGAAACACACACACACACACACACACACACACACACATTCTCACCTCAACCCTAACTGGAAGTAGTTCCAGGCTGAGGTAAAGACAATTGTTTAGGGATTCACTTAAACTGAGAATAGCCCAGATATGTCCCTTCTAACATGACCATGTGTTCTTTCTGTGGTTACTATATCTTCTCTGTCTATTCACTGGCACACGTGTTGTAATATAAGTCTGGGGCTTGGTGTGTTTTCCATCTCCATGTTTTGTCTGTTAGTTAAATTGGGGTGATGCAGGCCTCTGGGAGAAGTTAACTCACCGTGACCAAATGCTCTGAACGCAGCGACCGTATAAAAGTCAGAGCAGAATGCATAGCTAATTTATGAGTCACTTTTTTTATTCTCCGTATCCCACTCGGTTTAACAAATGCACTGTCCCACTAAACACTATCAATTCCAGTTCCCAAAGTCAACGATTCATAATTTTCCATCATGCCACCAGCCTGTGGTTAAGGCAGAGGAAGTTTGCCCAGATTTCCGTACCACTTTGATTTAGATCCAGAGATCTAGAGGAAACTCGGTTTTCAGGGGGTCATATATCAAATCCACATTCATTTCCACTTAATTTGTTCATCGTCAGACACTCCCACTTTCCCGTTGTCCCCATTGCGCCATACATAAATTCAACAATCCGACACACTCGCCCACTGTCACAGTGTGCTCTGGACTCTACACTGAACGGATTACCGGTATCGTTATCGTTCATCATGGATTTGAAACTCTTGGCGGTTATGTCTGTGCTTGCTGTGGCGACATACGTTCCTTTCGCACAAGGTAGGCTACTTTGGATGAGTTTAGCTATGATATCTGTTATTCGTTATTCAAATAAAGCATTGTGTGGAGGTTTTCTATAGCCCCGCGGGGCGGTTCTGTGTGTGTCCATGTTCTGCGGCTGTTTTAGCGAGACGTGCAGCTGCTGATTTCTGCTAAATTTGTCACTCATAATAATAATAATAATAATACGTTGTTCAATCGGTCTGCCTAGTTTACACCATGCTTGAGCTGTCGAATTCGATAATGCATGTTATGGGGGTGTTCACAAACGCGCTTTGGTGATGAAATGTTCCTTATGTTATAAAATACGATTTAAAAAAAAACAAATATGGTTATTCGTGTTCTGAATAGTTCAGTGTGGTCTTAACAGTTATATCCCCAAAAGTCTTTTCAACTTTATTGCAGCAACTTCTTACGTGTTTTTGTGGTGGTTGTCTTCAACGTTTCACGTGTCGCAAAACAATCTAAATTAGCATGACATGAGCTGAACTAAATGTATAAGTCTTTGAAAATAAAAAGCTTGCTGTGCGCTCATTTCACAGAGATATGCTTGTTTTTGTGGGAGATCTTAAAAAAATAACAGGAATTTCGCATTAATATGAAATGCATATACTAAAATATGAAAATACTCCATGTCATGTCTCAAAATCGATATCTATCTTGCCTCTATATTGTTTTATGTCCTGCGGATTCTAGAAAAAAAGGACAAATTTCACAGGAAAGTAAGCCTGCCAAGTAGCCTTTATTCTCGCACAGCCTCCAGCTAGGTCTCCACGATTTGGACAAAATATGTAATTGCGATTTGGGCCAGATATTGCAATTGGGATTTTCAAAAACTTGGGTGAAAATGTTGTAATTCCTTCAGACAAGAGTCAGGGTAGAGAACATCACTTCTAAAATTAGATCATATGAATGAATACATGCTGTGCTAACTGAATACACAACCAAATTAAACAAATAATTTCTAACATTGTTATAGGCTACATATGATAATATATAGAATTATTACACTTACATACTAACAAACATACATTTTTAACTTGATCATCAAAATATAGAGTGCTATAAGCGCAGCAGTTGTTCATTCATGAATAACATTATGAGTTCCTATTTTACCATTATGAGATCTTAAATAACCCAAGTGAATTATTTATTCAGGCAGCCATAGGCTGCAGATGCAATAGGAAGCTTATGATTGTGTAATTATGTAATTTCAATCATTATAATTGACATTTTAAGTCAAAGTGCCTTAAAAACATTTAACACGGAGCCTACCAATTTCAAGATGCAGCCTGTGTCCAAAACATTGGAATCTGGTCCAGTTATTTAACAGGACATGTTTCAACTTCACCCTTAATTTTATTGTACAGTGTTGGGATAGCTACTTGGGAGAAATATGTACGAGATGGAATCTTGTATCTCCTGTCCAGCTTGTTTATCATCCTTTTGGCGCCCTCTTTGCAGACTGTGTAATAAGGACCATGTCTTTGGCTACGTGATAGGTATTAACCTCTGTGATTTCTAAATGTCTATGGGATGTTTTTCCCTACCGTACACTTGAAAACGCATTTGCAATCAATGCTTGTTTAAGGCAGGTGGTTGGTGGTGGCAGAGGGAATTTGCTGCTGTCTGGCGTTTTCTTTTTATACCATGCAATCTTCTTAATGTAAGGGATGGTTATTCTTCTTCAAATGATTGAATACATTTGCCTCATGTTGCTTCTTGTTGTTACCACAAATTATATGCTGACCAGCGTGAGCATTGCAAAAATAAATGTACATACATGTTATTCAGTCATTGCACCTACACAGCTCCTGCACGTCAGCGTGGCCATGCGCTAAAATATAACTATTTGTGATGCTCGATGTGCCTCAAATCCTGCCTCTCCCATCTACTCATTGGTTTTTAGGAGCATATACCCATCTGCCATCTCCTCATTGGTTTTTAGGAGCATATACCCACATGCAGTGCCTTGCAAAAGTATTTGGCCCCCTTGAACTTTGCGACCTTTTGCCACATTTCAGGCTTCAAACATAAAGATACGCCAAACATAACGTTTTGCATTGTTGCCAAAAAGTTCAATTTTGGTTTCATCTGACCAGAGCACCTTCTTCCACATGTTTGGTGTGTCTCTCAGGTGGCTTGTGGCAAACTTTAAACAACACTTTTTATGGATATCTTTAAGAAATGGCTTTCTTCTTGCCACTCTTCCATAAAGGCCAGATTTGTGCAATATACGACTGATTGTTGTCCTATGGACAGAGTCTCCCACCTCAGCTGTAGATCTCTGCAGTTCATCCAGAGTGATCATAGGCCTCTTGGCTGCATCTCTGATCAGTCTTCTCCTTGTATGAGCTGAAAGTTTAGAGGGACAGCCAGGTCTTGGTAGATTTGCAGTGGTCTGATACTCCTTCCATTTCAATATTATCGCTTGCACAGTGCTCCTTGGGATGTTTAAAGCTTGGGAAATATTTTTGTATCCAAATCCGGCTTTAAACTTCTTCACAACAATATCTCGGACCTGCCTGGTGTGTTCCTTGTTCTACATGATGCTCTCTGCGCTTTTAACGGACCTCTGAGACTATCACAGTGCAGGTGCATTTATACGGAGACTTGATTACACACAGGTGGATTGTATTTATCATCATTAGTCATTTAGGTCAACATTGGATCATTCAGAGATCCTCACTGAACTTCTGGAGAGAGTTTGCTGCACTGAAAGTAAAGGGGCTGAATAATTTTGCACGACCAATTTTTCAGTTTTTGATTTGTTAAAAAGGTTTGAAATATCCAATAAATGTCGTTCCACTTCATGATTGTGTCCCACTTGTTGTTGTTTTTTCACAAAAAAATACAGTTTTATATCTTTATGTTTGAAGCCTGAAATGTGGCAAAAGGTCACAAAGTTCAAGGGGGCCGAATACTTTCGCAAGGCACTGTAGGTAATTGAAAGATGAACTGAGGTCCACACTCCAGTCGGTTGTGGTAATGCACCTTTTAAAGTTGGTTGCCAACCGCCATATAAAGTCCAAAGGAGAAGAAGAAGTCTGAAGGAGGAGAGATTACTAGAAACAAACTCGGTTTACCCATTTATCTGTGGATTAATTGTCGGAGTAGAGGACCTTGTGCATTTCAGGTAAAATAACAACCCAATGTTTATATATGTTTATTTCAACCTGCGTGTCCTGATCCGTCTGTTGTGAGTGGACAAAATGAACATGCGCACGATGGCGCACACAGACAAACACGCTCGTGCGCCAATAATAAATGCAATTGCAAAAAGTCAAATAACTTTTATCTACAAAATTAACATGATTTACCAATTGGTCAAAATATGCATTTTTATTAGACACCCTAGCATGTATTTGATTTGTAGTGGCCCTAGCACAATTATTTTTGCAATTAATAATAGAATGTCAACTATTTTCTGTTATTTATTACATCTAGTTTAAAATCATTGAAAGAGTGCTTCCGGTTAAACATGCTTTATTTGGATGATTCATTGGCTAGTTCCACATTCACTTTCAAATAGCATATGAAAATCATTTTATTTTCAAATAAACTGTTCAAATGAATGGCCCTTTTGAATTTATCTTTAGTGCCATATTCCCCATGAGCAGCAATAACAAGTAGCCTAGGCATTTATAAAGCATTTATAGTCTACTCGTTATGCGTAAAGCAACACCACCAGGGCACGACAACTCCAGCAGTGTGTGCATGTGGGTCTATTTATAAACATGGTTTCCATTGAGTATTTCCTACACTGGACCACTAATAATCTGCCATTTATTTTCATGTAATTACATTAAGATATAAGCTATAGTCATAAAACATTAACAAGTTGATTAAAAGCCTATGTTTAACCCTTTATTATGGTTGGTGTCTTGACGGATTTGTTCACAAACATGTGGCATAAAAAGTGTCAGTTGTCGTTATATCATATATTAAGCATTAATGGTTATTATATTTTACAATAACTCGAACCCTGTAAGAATCCTAGATCTAGCTGTCTGAGGTTTTTTTTTGTATAGCGCTCTCAGAAATGCAGTGTAACTAAGTAACATTTCATGTCTCCTTATGTTATGGGGGGGAAAAACAACCCTAATAAATGCGATTTCAAAATGGAATGCTTAAAACCAAAAGAGTCACTTTACCTTGATGCTTAAAACCTAAATAAATACTGTTCTTAACGTGGTTCTTCAATAATTAGTGTAATACTTGTTGGATGCACATTTGGTGTCCAGGTGATTTGTTACGCCATGATATTTTCACACATCGTTATCTGATCCAGGAAGGCTGAATGTCAGTCAAGTGACCAACAGCTGTTGTGATATCGCATGCGATGCATTACAGTCGAAGTGCTGGACAAAAAGGTGTTTGGATATTTTGGCGTCTCATTCGTTAATGCCGGTGAAGACAGTTGTGCCTGGATCCACGTTGGATTTCATATCCCTAGCGAATATTATTCCAATTTTTTGTTATTTTTTACATTTGCTCAGGACATTTATTGCATTATTACCTACAGCCGAAAATAACTTTGGGATATTAGATCAGTCAATCAGTCAACAGCATTTCGACCAGAAAATGTGGCCTTAAAATGTGGAGGTGTATGTTTCATGGTGACACATGGTGACACCACGACATCTCTCAAGGAACTACACTGACCTTTGTGCAACCTGGAAACCGCATATCTGAGAATAAAATGTACGTATACACTGACTCGGTGACAGAGTTAATTTAGAAAGTGCATAGAGGATGTTGTTCCCACTGTGATGATTGTAACTTATCCTAACAGAAAACCATGGATCGATGTCAACATTCTCACAAAAGGAATGAGCGAACTACAGCAAGTTGACTGGGAACATGGATGAGTACAAACAGTCCAGCTATGCCCTCGGTAAGGCAATCAAACAGGCAAAACGTCAGTAGAGAGACAGTGGAGTCACAATTCTTAAGCTGATACACGAGAAGTATGTGGCAGGGATTCCAGACAATAACAGATTCTAAACGTTGCGGACACTGACGCCTTGCTCCCAGACAAGCTAAACACCTTCTTCGCCCATTTTGAGGAAAACACAGTGCCGCCGAAGCAGCACGAGGCCTGCGAGCACGAGGACTGCGAGCACGAGGCCTGCGAGCACGAGGCCTGCGAGCACGAGGCCTGCGAGCACGAGGCCTGCGAGCTCGTTCTCCATGGCCAACCTGAGTAAGATATTTAAGCGTGTTATCCTCGCAAGGCTGCCGGCCCAGACGACATCCCTGGCCACGTCCTCAGATCATGTGCAGACCAGCTGGCTGGAGTGTTTGCGGTCATATTCTATCTCTCCCTATCCCAGTCTGTTGTCCCAACTTGCTTCAAGATGTCCACCATTGTTCCTGTACCCAAGATAGCGAAGGTAATTTAACTAAAATGATGTCATCAAGAGGTGCTTTGAGAGGCTAGTTAAGGCTCATATCACCTCCACCTTACACAATACCCTAGACCCACTACAATCTGCATACCACCTCAATAGATCCACGGATGACGCAATCACCATCACATTGCACACTGCCCTATACCATCTGGACAAGAGGAATACCTATGCAAGAATGCTGTTCATTAACTACAGCTTAACCTTCTCAATAGTGCCTTTCAAGCTCATCACTAAGCTTGGGGCCCTGGGTCTGAGCCCGCCCTGTGCAACTGGGTCCTGAACTTCCTGACGGGCCAACCCCAGGTGGTGAAGGTATGCAACAACACCTTCTCTATGCTGATCCTCAACACGTGCTCAGGCCCTTTCTGTACACACTTGTTCACCCATGACTGCTTGAGTCTCCAACACAATCATCAAGTTTGCAGACGACACAACAGTGGCAGTGATTACCAACAATGGCAAGACAGCCTACAGGAGTGGAGACGGTAAAAGTCTGCAAATTCCTCAGTCCAACAGCGCAGTAATTCCTAACAATAAACACAAATCCAGAAAGAAAGAATGAAAAAAAATATTGAAATTTTAGATCGAGTAAAGTCAGAGTCCAGAATATATATACACTGAATGTACTAAACATTAGGAACACGTTCTCTTTCCAAGACAGACTGACCAAGTGAATCCAGGTGAAAGCTATGATCCATTATTGATGTCACCTGTTAAATCCACTTCAATCAGCGTAGAGACAGGTTAAAGAAGGATGTTTAAGCCTTGAGACAATTGAGACATGGATTGTGTATGTGTGCCATTCAGAGTGTAAATGGGCAAGACAAAATATTTAAGTGCCTTTGAACGGGGTATGGTAGTAGGTGCCAGGTGTACCAGTTTGAATGTGCCAAGAACTGCAACGCTGCTGGGTTTTTCACGCTCAACAGTTTCCTGTGTGTATCAAGAATGGTCCACCACCCAAAGGACATCCTGCCAACTTGACACAACTTTGGGATGCATTGGAGTCAACATAGGCCAGCATCCCTGTTCAACACTTTCGACACCTTGTAGAATTAATGCCCCAACTAATTGAGGCTGTACATATCTAACTCAACTACTCCAGTATCCCTGCACACAGTACATTTGGCACTGGCACTGACCATATATAAAGGTGCATTCGGAAACTATTCAGACCCCTTGACTTTCTCCACATTTTGTTACATTATAGCCTTATCCTATAATGGATTCAATTGTTTTTCCACCCCGCATCAATATACACACAATAGCCCATAAAGACAAAAAAAGAACGGGGAAAAAAACACATTTACGGGGGTGACTTTTATAAAATATTCTACTTCTATGCAAATGTTGTTGATCATTACAATAAAATAAGTTCCAAATGGAAAGGAAACACATTGTTTGTCATCTGTAGCCCCATGAAATCAGCCAAAATAAGCTCAATAAGTTAATGCATGCACACACTCCTATTTATTATACAATCACCTGTATTGTGAATAGGCCTAGGCTACATAGAGATGTACTTTTCTAATAAACACTTACCATTGTTATTATGCAGTTAGATTGGTGAAAACAAAGTCAAATTGAAAATGTAAAAAAAATGATAATGTGATGATAATGAACTGTCACAAATGATGCCCAAACTCAAATGATGCCCAACGATTAACCAGAGCAGTAGCTGAGTTTAAAGGCTTCCAAACTTGCAGTGAGCACAAGCCAAAACAGACCAAAGACATGGCAAATACTCAACCGTTAAAGGTTTGAGACTTGCTGCCACTCCAATCTGTCCCCTGTACACATGTAATTGTGGGGACACTACCACTTATCAGTTAAATTGGTACAGCACTCTCACGGGTGCAACAAATTGAGCCTCTTACAAGGCACATCTCAAAATATGTTAATGAGCCAGAAACAACAATACCGTGCCGCCAGTAGTGGTTAAAAGGTTTTAGGAGCTCCATAAATACTGTAGGGTACTGTATTCAATTTGCTATAAATAAATAATACGGTACGTTGCTTTTAGTTTTATTGTTTAACGCTGTAAAATGTAGTGCAATATATAGCATCAATTCTGTAAAACACATTTCAGGTATTTTACAGTGCATTCTACAGTGTTTTACTGTTGAAATTACCCAAAAGTCTTACAGTGTAGGATAATATCAATGTTGTTCCTGTTCTACTTGACAGTGGGGGACTTGCTCCTCTCTGACAGTATTTTTCACTTGGCCTTCTGTTCTCTCCTGGTTTCTGACAAAATGAGGTGGGGTTTTCATGTTCGCCGCTTGTCTCTTAATGATACTGTATATTATATTAATGTTCTCTGTTCTACCCCCTCTTCAGCTAAGCCCATCAGTATGATGGAGAGGTGCTGGTGTCGTTCTACAGTTAACACCGTCCCCCAGCGCAACATCCGAGAACTGAAGTTCCTACACACACCCAACTGCCCCTTCCAAGTGATGTGAGTACCTCGCCAACACAAACATGCACCGGTTATAGGCAAGATCATGCACTAAAAGGGGTGACAGGTCTCTCCTTCTGGTCGGACATTTCACACCATCAATCTCATGGAGCTGACAGCCAGTGAAAGGAGCTCCTGAGGCGCACACACACGCACACACACACAAATACACACACACTCTCTCACACACACACTCTCGCTCTCTCTTCTCTCTCTCACACACACACACTCTCTCTCTTCCACACACATACACACTCAATTGCTCTCTCTCTCTCTCTCTCACACACACACACACACACACACACACACACACACACACACACACACACACATACACACTCCCAGGACCTTTAAAAGTGGTGACAGGTCTCTCCTTCTTTTTTGGACATTCCACACCATCAATCCCATGGAGCTGACGGCCAGTGAACGGAGCCCCTGAGGGGCGCACACACACACACACACACACTTCTGATAGCCTTCTCATTGTCTATTCTGTAAGCCATGCACACATAATTAGACACATCCATAGAAAGCGTATCGTGAAAAATAGTGTGTGTGGGGGGTTGGGAATTGGATGCAGTTTTGTTTTCAACAGGAAAACATTAATAGCAGCTCTAAATAATTGGCCTTTCTATCCTCTTACTCCTAACTGATAGGGTCTGATACTGCTCAACATTATGAGATCTGTGTGTGTGTGTGTGTGTGTGTGTGTGTGTGTGTGTGTGTGTGTGTGTGTGTGTGTGTGTGATTAATTAGGTATTCCAGTGTGCTGGAATGGAACAGGGCACCAGAAGCTATCAATCTCATTCTTCTTTCTCAATTAATCTTATCCCTCTATTTTCTCTCTCTGCAGTGCCAAGCTGAAGAACCACAAGGAGGTGTGTATCAACCCCGAGACCAAGTGGCTGCAGCAGTACCTGAAGAATGCCCTCAACAAGTAAGGGACCCTTTAAGAGAATCTACAACCTAAAACACATTCATGTCTACACAGAAACATGGTATCATTCTCCTCAGAAAATTACATTTTCTCTATTCTCCACTTCAACAGGACATACAGTACAGTAGTAAAGTAGTACACTCTCAGGGCCAAATCTGAACTTGATCTGCATGTGTGCATAACTTTTCATGCACATCTGCCAGTGACATTCATAGGCTACCTGATTTAGGGGAAAGTCAAGGTTATGCCTGCAGAAATTAAATGATAAGGATAAGCCTGGATAGCGCTACAAAAAAAGTGATACATTTTTCTTTAACTAAATCAGACGGACTGGGCATATTCAGGATAGCCTGAACACAGATGCAACATAACATTTATGGGTAGCACTTTAGTATACTGTGCTGAAATAAGAGTTTAATGTCCAGAAAGTACCAGGAAACAACAGCGACGTAAGTCAGAAACAACCAGATAAGAACGTGGTAATTACTCACTAGAAGTTAGTTTGTTGCTGCTAAATATTGATATAGAGTGATGAATCCATTTGTATTTGTCACATGCGCACAATACAACAAGTGTAGACCTTACTGTGAAATGCTAACTTACAAGTCGTTAACTTACAAGTCGTCCAGTTAAGAGAAATAAGAGTTAAGAAAATATTACCTAATTAAACTAAAGTGAAAAAAAGTTACACAAAAAATAACAATAACGAGGCTATATCCAGGAGGTACCGGTACCGAGTCAATGTGCGGGGGTACAGGTTAGTCAAGGTAATTGAGGTAATATGTACATGTACAATGCATTCGGAAAGTATTCAGACCCCTTGTCTTTTTCCACATTTTGTTACGTTAAAGCCTTATTCTAAAATGTATTACATATTTTTTCTACACACAATAGCCCATAATGACAAAGCAAAACAGATTTTTAGGCAGATTTTTAGAAATGTATAAAAAAACACTGTAAATAACTTATTTACATAAGTATTCAGACCCTTTACTCAGTACTTTGTTGAAACACCTTTGGCTGCAATTATAGCCTTGAGTCTTCTTGGTTATGACGCTACAAGCTTGGCAAACCTGTATTTGGGCAGTTTCTCCCGTTCTTCTCTGCAGAGTCTCTCAAGCTCTGTCAGGTTGGATGGGGAGCGTCGCTGCACAGGTATTATCTGTCGGGTTCATGTCCGGGCTCTGGCTGGGCCACTCAAGGACATTCAGAGACTTGTCCCGAAGCCACTCCTGCGTAGTCTTGGCTGTGTGCTTAGGGTCATTGTCCTGTTGGAAGGTGAACCTTCACCCCAGTCTGAGGTCCTGCGAGATCTGGAGCAGGATTTCATCAAGGATCTCTCTGTACTTTGCTCCTTTCATCTTTCCCTCGATCCTGATTAGTCTCCCAGTCCCTGCCGCTGAAAAACATCCCCACAGCATGATGCTGCCACCACCATGCTTTACCATAGGGATGGTGCCAGGTTTCCTTCAGATGTGATGCTTGCCATTCAGGCCAAAACGTTCAATATTGGTTTCATCAGACCAGAGAGTCTTGTTTCACATGGTCTGAGTCCTTGAGGTGCCTTTTGGCAAACTCCAAGCGGGCTGTCATGTTCCTTTTACTGAGGAGTGGCTTCCATCTGGCCACTCTACCATAAAAGCCAGATTGGCAGAGTACTGCAGAGATGGTTGTCCTTCTGGAAGGTTCTCCCATCTCCACAGAGGAACTCTGGAGCTCTGTCAGAGTGACCATTGGGTTCTTGGTCAACTCCCTGACCAAGGCCCTTCTCGCCCGATTGCTCAGTCAGGCCAGCTCTAGGAAGAGTCTTGGTGGTTCCAAACTTCTTACATTTAAGATTGATGGAGGCCTCTGTGTTCCTGGGGACCTTCAAGGATGCAGACATTTTTTGGTACCCTTCCCCAGATCTTGACACAATCTTATCTCGGTGCTCTACTGACAAGTCCTTCGACCTCATGGCTTGGTTTTTGCTCTGACATGCACTGTCAACTGTGGGACCTTAAATAGACAGGTGTGTGCCTTTCCAAATCATGCCCAATCAATTGAGTTTACCACAGGTGGACTCAAGTTGTAGAAACATCTCAAGGATGATCAGTGGAAACAGGATGCACCTGGGCTCAATTTCGAGTCTCATAGCAAAGGGTCTGAATACTTTGTAAATAAGGTATTTCTGTTCCAACATTTAAAAAAAACTGTTTTCACTTTCTAATTATGGGGTGTTGTGTGTAGATTGATGAGGGGGAAATAAAATAAAAATATCTATTTTAGTATCAGACTGAAATGTAACAAAATGTAGAAAAAGTCTACATTGAATACATTAATACATTCCAAATGCACTGTAGGTAGGGGAAAATTTACAATGCATAGATAATAAACAGTGAGTAGCAGTGGAATATAAAACGTCTAGGTCAATGCTAATAGTCCAGGAAACCATTTGTTTAACTTTTCAGCAGTCTAATGGTTTGGGGGTAGAAGCTGTTAAGGAACCTTTTGGAGCTAGACTTGGCGCTCCAGTAGTTCTTGCCATGCGGCAGCAGAGAGAACAGTCTATAACTAGGGTGTCTGGAGTCTTTGACAATTTTTAGGGCCTTCTTTTGATACCTCCTGGTATAGAGGTCCTGGATGGCAGGAAGCTTGGTCCCGGTGATGTACCCTCTGTAGCACCTTGTGGTCTGCTGCCGAGCAGTTGCCATACAATGCAACCGGTCAGGATGCTCTCGATGGTGCAGCTGTAGAACGTTTTGAGGATCTGAGGACCCATGCCAAATCCTTTTCAGTCGCCTGAGGGGAAATAGGCATTGTCGTGCCCTCTTCACAAATCAAATAAAATTTTATTTGTCACATACACATGGTTAGCAGATGTTAATGCGAGTGTAGCGAAATGCTTGTGCTTCTAGTTCCGACAATGCAGTAATAACCAACAAGTAATCTAACTAACAATTCCAAAACTACTGTATTATACACACAAGTGTAAGGGGATAAAGAATATGTACATAAAGATATATTAATGAGTGATGGTACAGAGCAGCATAGGCAAGATACAGTAGATGGTATCGAGTACAGTATATACATATGAGATGAGTATGTAAACAAAGTGGCATAGTTAAACTGTCTTGGTGTGTATGGACCATGATAGTGTCGTGACATGACTACCATTAATGTGTTGATGGCTATTTTATCAAATCAGTTAACTGTGTTGAATTAATACATTATTAAATTAATCATGTAACAATGAACTCATTAGTAACTTGGGGCACCATGGAAAAATGTTGTTTTATGAGTTACTGTTTCCCGAATTAACTCAAGAATATATTAGAATATATCATTATCATACCAGTCATCCATTAATCATTATTTCCTCATATCAGTCTCATTCTAACATTGCAAAATTCTTGGATATCTGCAGGAACCCGAGTCTAAGTAATGATTCAGAGATGCACAAATTGGTTTAATTATTTATTTACTAACTAAATAATCACACAGACATACACAAACAGTATAGGTTGAATTGATTTCTAACATAATGCAATGAAAAGTCCCTAGTGGACTAACTCGATAGGATGGCTTGATACACCGTGAAAGGGGTGGGGACAGAAAGACTGGGAGAGACAGAGAGTTGAAAAAATATGCTCATGGGAATGTGAATACATTTCACATGAATGACTGCTCATTCGAAAATAATTGCAGTGTATATATTTATGCTTGTATGTTTTTGTCGTTGCTCTCTGTGGACATCGCCCGGTCCGTCTATGGGGAGTCGTTTGAACAGAAGTCTCTGGTTTGTCCACCAGAGGTAACAATGTCTTTTGTAGTTGTAGTAGGCTTTCTTTGTCTCTGAGTGTTCGTTAGACTGGATCCTTCAGATATACACACGCGGTGGTCTTTGGGTCGAGTTTACTAGACGAACAGTACTTAAACAGCAGCAGACTGAATGTTCCAATGTAGTCTTTATATTCTTCACTCGCGTGGAGAGTTTCTAAACATTTCGTAACGTTCAGCTCAAGCTGTTGGTCACGCTGATCTATATTTAAATTGCAACCATTTCAATGTTGCCCACGCTGCACGTACAGTACCTTGCGAACGTATTCGGCCCCCTTGAACTTTGCGACCTTTTGCCACATTTCAGGCTTCAAACATAAAGATATAAAACTGTATTTTTTTTGTGAAGAATCAACAACAAGTGGGACACAATGATGAAGTGGAACGACATTCATTGGATATTTCAAACTTTTTTAACAAATCAAAAACGGAAAAATTGGGCGTGCTAAATTATTCAGCCCCCTTAAGTTAATACTTTGTAGCGCCACCTTTTGCTTCGATTACAGCTGTAAGTCGCTTGGGGTATGTCTCTATCAGTTTTGCACATCGAGAGACTGAAATGTTTTCCCATTCCTCCTTGCAAAACAGCTTGAGCTCAG
This sequence comes from Oncorhynchus masou masou, assembly GCF_036934945.1. Lineage (NCBI taxonomy): Eukaryota > Metazoa > Chordata > Actinopteri > Salmoniformes > Salmonidae > Oncorhynchus > Oncorhynchus masou. The sequence continues at coordinate 38,569,735 of NC_088234.1, forward strand.
TGAGGTTGGATGGAGAGCATTTGTGAACAGCAGTTTTCAGATCTTTCCACAGATTCTCGATTGGATTCAGGTCTGGACTTTGACTTGGCCATTCTAACACCTGGATATGTTTATTTTTGAACCATTCCATTGTAGATTTTGCTTTATGTTTTGGATCATTGTCTTGTTGGAAGACAAAATTTCCGTCCCAGTCTCAGGTCTTTTGCAGACTCCATCAGGTTTTCTTCCAGAATGGTCCTATATTTGGCCCCATCCATCTTCCCATCAATTTTAACCATCTTCCCTGTCCCTGCTGAAGAAAAGCAGGCCCAAACCATGATGCTGCCACCACCATGTTTGACAGTGGGGATGGTGTGTTCAGGGTGGTGTGCTGTGTTGCTTTTACGCCAAACATAACATTTTGCATTGTTGCCAAAAAGTTCAATTTTGGTTTCATCTGACCAGAGCACCTTCTTCCACATGTTTGGTGTGTCTCCCAGGTGGCTTGTGGCAAACTTTAAACGACATTTTATGTATATCTTTAAGAAATGGCTTTCTTCTTGCCACTCTTCCATAAAGGCCAGATTTGTGCAATATACGACTGATTGTTGTCCTATGGACAGAGTCTCCCACCTCAGCTGTAGATCTCTGCAGTTCATCCAAAGTGATCGTGGGCCTCTTGGCTGCATCTCTGATCAGTCTTCTCCTTGTATGAGCTGAAAGTTTAGAGGGACGGCCAGGTCTTGGTAGATTTGCAGTGGTCTGATATTCCTTCCATTTCAATATTATCGCTTGCACAGTGCTCCTTGGGATGTTTGAAGCTTGGGAAATCTTTTTGTATCCAAATCCGGCTTTAAACTTCTTCACAACAGTATCTCGGACCTGCCTGGTGTGTTCCTTGTTCTTCATGATGCTCTCTGCGCTTTTAACGGACCTCTGAGACTATCACAGTGCAGGTGCATTTATACGGAGACTTGATTACACACAGGTGGATTGTATTTATCATCATTAGTCATTTAGGTCAACATTGGATCATTCAGAGATCCTCACTGAACTTCTGGAGAGAGTTTGCTGCACTGAAAGTAAAGGGGCTGAATAATTTTGCACGACCAATTTTCCGTTTTTGATTTGTTAAAAAAGTTTGAAATATCCAATAAATGTCGTTCCACTTCATGATTATGTCCCACTTGTTGTTGATTCTTCACAAAAAAATACAGTTTTATATCTTTATGTTTGAAGCCTGAAATGTGGCAAAAGGTCGCAAAGTTCAAGGGGGCCGAATACTTTCGCAAGGCACTGTATATTGGTCTTGTAATTTTTAACCATTTCAACATGTAGCCACCGCTCCATGCTTTCTGGTCTGTATGTTAATTCTTCAGCAAGTCCTTTTAAGCACTCACCTTGGAGGGCGGTTCCATCATGTTGCCACAAAATCACATTTAATCTTTTCACAGATAGTTTCATATTTAATCATATAAAGTTGGTGAAGATGAATGTTCTGAATGGACTCTAAAATTGGAGTGGAGGATATGTGTGTGAATGATAAGGAATCGCTTCTTGTTGGGATGCTTTTGTTGAGTAAGGGTGCATATGTGGGAGACCCGTTTGAGGTGTCAAATGGTGAAGTATGCACTGGGAAAAGTGGAGTTTGTCAGAGTGACCTGGAATTGTTTAATTTGGATGAATTGTATTTATGAAGAACAGAGATTGCAGTGAGCCTTAAAATAATCTGGACAGGGCCTCCTGAGTGGCGCAGCGGTCTAAAGCACTGCAGTGCTAGTGCTAGAGGCGTCACTACAGACCCTGGTTCTGTGCCGCAGCCAGCTGCGACCGGGAGACCCATGAGGCGGCGCGCAATTGACCCAGTGTCGTCCGGGTTAGGGGAGGGTTTGGCCGGCCGACCGGGTTGTCCTTGTCCCACTGCTTTAGCGACTTCTGTGGTGGGCCGGACGCATGCACGCTGACTTCAGTCGCCAGTTGTATGGTGTTTCCTTCGACACATTGGTGCGACTGGTTTCCGGGTTAAGCGAGCAGTGTGTCAAGAAGCAGTGTGGCTTGGCAGGGCTATGTTTCGGAGGACGCATGTCTCTCGACCTTCGCCTCTCCCGAGTCCATACGGGAGTTTCAGCGATGGGACAAGACTGTCACTAGCAATTGGATATCACAAAATTGGGGAGAAAAAAGGGGTAAAAAGTAAAAAATATATATAACATCCGGACAATAGAAGTTTTGTGTTTTAAACTTCGGAGTAGAGCACCCATCAAAGGAGTCATGTCAGGGGTAACGACGGATGTTCAGGTTCAATACCTGAAGAGAATTCCTAGTGTGGTTGGTGCCTGCCGTCAGACCCGCAGGGTGAATGGAGAAAAAGAAAAAGGTCTGTCAGCCCTGTTGTTTTTTTGGTAAAGAGCAAATACCTACGTATGTGAAGCTTAGTTTTGTAAGATACACTGTAAGAGCTTTCATCCCCAAACCATTGCAGTGTAAGAATTGTAAAGGATTTGGCAATGTTTCAAGTGTGTTCAGACGGACAGTTTAGTTTATTTATTTATTATCGGAGTTTGCTAGTTTTTTGCTAGTTTGTTTAATTTTTAGGAATCTTGTTTCCATCCCGCACGGTAGTTGGTGGGATGCACATTAAATTGTGCGATCACCATATACCATAGAAGAAGAAGAAATGTTTTGAGAAGAATAAACATTGTGAAATGTGAGTATTATGTTTATTTATTCAACAAATTACATTAAAATGTTAATCTTTCATATGATGGTTAAATTCAATCATTAGGACATAACGCAGAGTCAGGTCTCTAGCCAAGCTAGCTACCAGGTGATCTTGTCATTTTTACGCTATGAACAACTAATTGTATATTCAGGAATGTGTCAATGATATAGGAATGCACAGTTTTAAAATCCTGAATTGGTGATCTTGCTAGGCAGCTAATGACAAATCATATTTTTCAAACTGTTTTCATTCAGGGACGAAAGAGGACAATGTATTGGCAGGACAAAACACTCTTCCCCGACTGGTGTGAGGGTAAGAAATTGGAACATTATCTGATAGAAATAAGCAAGAAATGCTTTTAGCTGTGCTCTGCTTACTTGCTAGCTAGCCAAATCATTTGTTGTGCGTTTTTTGATGTATGTGCTGTTTTCTAGTCAATGATCATGCATGCCGTCTCTGTTTACTTCCTCTTGTCAGTTTCCTCCCTCTGTCTCGTGTTCCACCATTGGGGTTAAAGGCAATGTTACAAGTTAAATAAAAGGCTAATTGTAATCATACTGTTAAGACTTTGATCTGTACAAATGATCAATTGACGCACAGGCTATGTTATGACCATGGTTCAAAATAATCTAAAGAATAAATGGTAAACCAGGTTGTAAGCTATATAGGCTACCTAACGTAAGGCATTGTTATGAAGAATATGTTTTGAAGTATGAAATTAGGGGTTAACAAGTCAGGGTAACAAGCCCCAGCTGAGACAGGTCAGGTAGCCTGACAAGGGTTTGGCTGCTCTCTGCAAACACTGTCCCCTTTTCTATATGTACATGAACACAACCCCAGTCTCTGGCTCTGTTCCAGTGTATCTATATTAACCCTGTCGTCTCTATGTCATGGTTCCAGTCTATCTACAGGTGACCAGATGGACATCTTCACCTGGCAGGCCTTCGCTGCAGTCTTACATCACCAGCAAAGGTCTATGAAGAGGTACTTTATGTATGGACAAAGCACTTGGTATTCAATGATTGGGTCTTTACTGTATCATTACTGTATGAAGAATGTGTTGCACACAAATAGAATCATAGCGAGTATTATTAAAACATATGAAACATATGAATCTCATATATTATAACAGTGTATTACCCCCCCCCCTACAGATTAAGATCGTGCTTCCAACCTGCCGCCTGGATATCTCAGCATCCACGAGGGCAACATCAAGGTAAGGGTAGGAGAGGGGAAGGTAGGACAGAGAAGGGACGGGAAGGGAATATAATATAATTCTGAGTGATTCACATTTAAATGTCATCCATGTAACCCAATGCCTCCGACCAGTAATGGTCTCTACTCATCCTCAATAAAGATTTTGCTGTTTTCCGGGTTTCCTTAGATACTATTTTTTTTTCCAGCATTCTGGTCCAGTGATTAAATGGGTTGATGGAGGGAAGCCATTATTAGGTGTCAACTCACCTGGTCCCTACTGAGTGTCTACACACAGGTCTGTACTACTCACCAAATCAGTAAGGGTGTGTCTGTGACAAATCAAATCAAATTGTATTTGTCACATGCGCCGAATACAACAGGTGAAATGTTTACTTACAAGCCCCTAACCAACAATGCAGTAAAAAATAAGTAATAATAATAAGAAGAAATAAAAGTAAAAAGTAATTAAAGAGCAGCAGTAAAATAACAATAGCGAGACTATATACAGCGGGGTACCTGTACAGAGTCAATGTTCTGGGGGTACCGGTTAGTGGAGGTAATATGTACATGTAGGTAGAGTTATTAAAGTGAGTATGCATCGATGATAACAACAGAGAGTAGCAGCGGTGTAAAAGAGGGAGGGCAATGCAAATTGTCTGGGTAGCCATTTGATTAGATGTTCAGGAGTCTTATGGCTTGGGGTAGAAGCTGTTTAGAAGCCTCTTGGACCTAGACTTGGCGTTCCGGTACCGCTTCCCGTGCGGTAGCAGAGTGACCAGCCTATGACTAGGGTGGCTGGAGTCTTCACGACTGTCTTGGTGTGCTTGGACCATGTTAGTTTGTTGGTGATGTGGACACCAAGGAACTTCAAGCTCTCAACCTGCGCCACTGCAGCCCCGTCGATGAGAATGGGGGCGTGCTTGGTCCTCTTTTTCCTGTAGTCCACAATCATCTCCTTTGTCTTGATCACGTTGAGGGAGAGGTTGTTGTCCTGACACAACACGGCCAGGTCTCTGACCTCCCTATAGACTGTCTCGTCGTTGTCGGTGATCAGGCCTGCCTGTAATCCATGGCTTCTGGTTGGGGTATTACGTACAGTCACTGTGGGGACAACGTCATTGATGCACTTATTGATGAAGCCAATGACTGATGTGGTGTACTCCTCAATGCCATTGGAGGAATCCCGGAATATATTCCAGTCTGTGCTAGCAAAACAGTCCTGTAGTTTAGCATCTGTTTCATCTGACCACTTTTTTATTGATCGAGTCACTGGTGCTTCCTGCTTTAATGTTGGCTTGTAAGTTGGAATCAGGAGGATAGAATTATGGTCAGATTTGCCAAATAGAGGGCGAGGGAAAGCTTTGTATGCGTCTCTGTGTGTGGAGTAAAGGTGGTACAGAGTTGTTTTCCCCTGGTTGAACATTTAACAACCAACAATGCAGTTTTAAGCCCCCTCCAAAAGGGTAAGAGATAAGAATAACAAATAGTTAAAGAGCAGCAGTAAATAACAATAGCGGGGCCATATACAGGGGGTACCGGTCAATGTACAGAGGCACCGGTGTCGAGGTAATATGTAGATGGAGTTATTAAAGTGACTATGCATAGATATTAACAGAAAGGAGCAGCAGCTTGGGGGGGGGGGGGCAATACAAATAGTCTGGGTAGCCATTTGATTAGATGTTCAGGAGTCTTATGGTTTGGGGGCTGTCAGAAGCCTCTTGGATCTAGACTTGGTGCTCCAGTACCGATTTCCATGCGGTAGCAGGGAGAACAGTCTATGACTAGGGTGGCTGGAGTCTTTGACAATTTTTAGGGCCTTCCTCTGACACCGCCTGGTATAGAGGTCCTGGATGGCAGGAAGCTTAGCCCCGGTGATGTACTGGGCCATGCGCTCTACCCTCTGGAGTACCTTGTGGTCAGAGGCCGAGCAGTTGCCATACTAGGCAGTGATGCAACCCGTCAGGATGCTCTCGATGGTGCAATTGTAAAACCATTTGAGGATCTGAGGACCCATGCCAAATCATTTTCAGTCTCCTGAGGGGGAATAGGCATTGTCATGCCCTCTTCACGACTGTCTTGGTGTGTATGGACCATGATAGTTTGTTGGTGATGTGGATGCCAAGGAACTTGAAGCTCTCAACCTGTTCCACTACAGCCCCGTTGATGAGAATGGGGGTGTGCTCGGTCCTCCTTTTCCTGTAGTCCACAATCATCTCCTTTGTCTTGATTATGTTGAGGGAGCAGTTGTTGTTCTTGCACCCCACGTTAAGCTCTCCGACCTCCTTCCTATAGGTTGTCTCATCGTTGTCGGTGATCAGGCCTACCACTGTTGTGTCAACCATGACCAGCCTTTCAAAGCATTTCATGACTTGAAAGTTAATGCAGTTTTTGTATTCTGATCATGTAGTTCTGATCATGGAATTTCAAACACATTGTGTCGACGCCTACATTTACCGTATTGACATTGTGTCCGGATCTCTTCTTTCCGTGCTATATTCAAATGCCAGTAAGCATTCTGCACACAGTGGCATCAGCAAGATATTACAACAACACAGCAACAAATATGTTTGTTATTTTATTAGGATCCCCATTAGCTGTTGTGAAAGCAGCATCTACTCTTCCTGGGGTCTACACAAAACACGAAACATGACATATCACAGAACATTAACAGACAAAAACAGCTCAAGGATAGAAATACAGCACATAAATGTAAAAACAGCACACGTAGCCTACATATCAATACATACACACAATATCTCGATTAAATAGGGGAAGGGCACTGTGCCGTGAGGTGTTCCGTCATCTGTTTTTTTTATAAACCAGGTTTGCTGTTCACTTGAGCAATATGAGATGGAAGAGTTCCATGCAATAATGGCTCTATATAATACTGTACACATTCTTGATATTTTAAATAGGTTGAAAGCTAAGATTAATACTGGCTGTTTCCTCTGTTTCCAGAGTGATGGTTCATATTGTAGCTCACGAGTAGGGACTGGAACATCACCTCAGGTCCTATGTGAAGGTACAGTACAATCTCTACACTAAACTAGCCGTACACCTATAGACATATACTGTACCACCTCATCACTCGTGCTGATCTCATATTTATCATTGAGAGCTTTTAAGTGACCGTGGCTCTCTCTGCCCCTGATGTGTCTCCAGTTTGTGTTCAAGCCAGAGCCGAACTCAGCCAGTGGGATCCCTAACCCTCAGAGTGTCCATGAGGAGCTGGCTAAAGCCATGACAGCCAACCTCAACCCCTCCACTTACTTCCTCACCAGCAACAAACTGCGTAAGGAACTCTGTTTTACTTTCTTTCTAGTATTATTTTTGATTATGCAGATTACAAGCATTTCGCTACACCCGCAATATCATCTGCTAAATATGTGTATGTGACCAATAACATTTTGATTTGATCAACTTGATTTGATTACAGTAAATCACTGCTGCCTTTGTTCCTTATGTGAGTGTGTGTGTTTAAGTTCATGTGTAAAGTGTGTCGTCCCTATTTGTTGCAGTACTCGTGGTACTTCGTAGAAGCCCTGGTGAAGTCTATGGCCCAGCATAGGACCCAGAGTGGTAAATTCAACCTGTCTAGCAAACCAAGTTTCTCTGCCTCCTTCCACCACACATTAGAGAAAAATGCTGAGGCCTCACATCAACAAGAACTACAAGGACAAACTGGACGCTGCCCAAAACACCAACCACAGTCTGGCAGTCTTGAAGTGCCATAGACAGCCAACAAAAAAGTTGTTGGTTTCATTCAGAAAATTGCCACATTTAGTTCTATGGTAATGCTATTTTCTTGCTATGAGGACTGATGACTTATTGTATGCTACACAAAGCAAAATAAATATGTGCACCCTATACTATCAGGGTAGATTATTGGTGTTTCTTGTGCTATGTAGAAACTATTTGCGAGTCATTTAAATAAAATGTAATAGTAATTTACACAATAACAGGGAAACAGAGCATTGCTTTAGAATACAGTGTCAAGACCCCATAGGTACACTGAAACTATGGGGAAACTACAGAAAGTAAGCTACACTGAAACAATGGTCATAGTAATTTACACGGTAACGGGAACAGGGCATTGCTTTAGAATACAGTGTCAAGGCCCCGCAGGTACACTGATACTATGGGGAAACTATCCAGGAAGAAACAGTAAGGCACACAAACTGATGAAAGCAGTAAGGAATCTAATAGTAATTTACAGGGGAACAGAGCGTTGCTTTAGAATAGTGTCTTGGCCCCATAGGTACACTGAAACAATATGGTGAAACTACGCCTACGCATGAAGTAACAAATAAGGTACATAATATGTACTTAAGTACAGTGCTGAAATAACTGTATAATGATAGGAAAGTAATCGGAAACAAGACAAAAGGCAGCTACAAGCAAAGACCTAAAAGGGACGTTTTTAAAGCATAAAGCATAAGTGAAAGTTCCAAGTACATTCTTAATAAGTATACCCTCTATTATTGATAGTTCTTTATGTTCCTACATAACAACCAGGATAATTCATCACTCTTTATATCAGTACTTAGCAGCTACAAACAAAATATTAATGGATAATTGGTGTTCATGCCTGGTTGTTGCCATCTTATTTCATTGTTTTTTCCCAGGTACTTTCCAGACATTACCCTCTTATTCAGCTAGCCTTGTGACCTAAGCCACCCTGCTATTTCCTGTTTCCTGTGTTCCTCTGCCCTCGAATTGGAGGAGAGCTGAGTAAATGTAACCCAATCAGCTTCAAGCTTTCAGCCTCTCTAGTAATAGTATTTTATGTGTAGGGGGATTATTTGATAAAACAATGAATTTGTTCTTACTGCCATTAGCCCATAGAAACACATTCAATATTCATACATGGTAAAACAGATTGTAAAGTCAAAAGTATGTTTTGGAGCAACCCATGGAGTAGGCCAATTGCATTTATTTAATAGTTTCTTTGTGCTTTGACCTGCTAAAGAACTAGAAAACGCAGCCTTTGAATGACGTGCGTTACTTTGCCCAACTTTTATTTTAGTTTTAATGTGTAAATGGCGCATAACCTGCAAAAGTTTAAGTTCAGCTGAGTCACTGACAAAAGAGAAGACACTAGTCCCAAGACGAGGAGCTTGAGTTCTTCAACAAGTGGTAGCAGCAGCTCCTCGGCTCTGCGAAAAAATTAACACCAAGGATTCGAAGGCCGAGATTCTTGCTGCCCTCAGAGTGGACATTTCATCTACACTCAAGTCGGAACTCAAGGAGGCGCTCAATGAGGACTTTCATTTTTATTAAGTCGGGAGTTACAAGCAGTCAAGAATGAACTCGCAAAGCATACGGCAATGGGTCGTACTGATCTGAATACAAACTGTCTCCGACATGGAAAAAACTTGACCCCATGCTCAGACAACACAACTACAGTGAAAACCACGGTTAAGAAGCTCGAAACTGATGTGGCTAGCCTTAAGGAACAATGCATACATTTACAAGGTTATATGCAAAGATCCAATATCAGGATCATGGGGGTAGCTGAGGACCCGGGCTCTATTTCTACTTCATCGGTCTCAAAGTTATTGAAGGAAGCCCTCAAATTGAATAAAGACGTCCTCGTAGACCTCTCACATTGGGACTCTTAAGCAAGTAAGCCTGGCGGAAAACCTTGCATCATTGTGGCTAAACTGCACTACTATCAGCATTGTATGATGTTCGTCGGCGTGTCAGAGAATTTGTCCCACTTCGATGCAACTGAGCACCCATAATCTATCTTCCTGGACTATGCCCCCAGCTTTGCTTGTGACCGTGTTGCTTTCAATGATGTCAAGAGTCTGCTCCGTGGACAGACCGACGTCGGGTATGGTGTGGCTTTTCCTACCCGGCTCTGTATAACATACACTGGCATCGAAGGCTATGGCCGTCCTAAAGGCAAACATTCTACCATGGTCAGATGAAGCAAATGGCTGAATGTTCACCTATTTGGCAATTAGGATAATGGACGGATGTGTTTACCTCTGCAGACTCAGTCTCTCTTTTGTAGATACTGTATCGTGTTGCCAGTGGTGTCAGTTGATATTGTTAGTGCCTTAGTTCTGGTGAGCTAATTTTCCTTTTGTTTTAATGTTTCATTTTATTACCATGAAGCTGCTCGTTTCTATTTTTCTTCGACGGTACTCGTATCCAGGGTAGTTCTATTATTAGGTCACATAATTTCATTAAAGAGGTTGCTGCTAACTTAGTGGTATTGCTGTAAGATGTGATTTATAAAATGTTTTATTCTTTCTTTTAAAACAGCCTAGTTTTGGGTTGTAAATAAGTATTTCTTATTTATTTTTATTTTTTTCAGTAGGACAATAACTTTAAACAAGGCCAACTATACACTGGAGTTACTTACCAAGAAGACAGTGAATGTTCCTGAGTGGCCGAGTTAAATGTTTTACTTAAATCTACTTGAAAATCTATGGCAATACCTGCAAATAGTTGTCAAGCGATGATCAACAACCAATTTAACAGAGCTTGATGAACTTTGAAAATAATGATGGGCAAGTGTGGCACAATCCAGCTGTGGAAAGCTCTTAGAGACTGAATACTTTCTGAAGGCACTCTAGCTGCCAGACACAGATCAGCACGCAGACTACTGTACTATACAAACAGAGAGGGAGACAGTGTACAGCTCTTACACACCGTTGTGTGTGTGTTGGAGAACTGGACTGCTCAACTCCTTGAGAATGCCTTCATTTGAGAAGAATTGGATCACTAAAAATCGAATGAACTCTGCAGGTGTTTCTCTGTTGTGTGGGTATTGAAAAAAGAAGGTTAGATAGACTATTTTCTCCCATGCTTCTGGTGCATGGATGCGCTCTTGGCCAAGTGTGAAGAGTTACTTGTAGTGGGTACGCCAGTCAAAGCAACGTATATGTCCAGAGTATCTAGTCATTCTATGGAGTTAACTGGCTACAGAGAGAGATATTTAACTGGGTCCTGAGCAGTAATGGTGCATTGATAAAATCCCTGGAAAGCCAAACCAGGAAGGAAATAAATTGCCATACTACATCCTATGTGGTGATAATTGCGTAACCTGTCAGTTCATATGCCTTGCCACCATGATAGCCAAGAACAAGACATAATTCAACCACACCTATGTTTCCTCACAACACCAGAGAGCAACATCTGTCCGTTGAAGTCTCGAAAGCACATTGCATGTAACATGTTACATGACCTACAGCATGGTCAAGTAAGTCAATGTTTCCGACATTTTCGGACTCCTAAACAAATATTGATTTACAACAGAGTTACCTCAAGTAGCAAAGAAAACAGTAGCTGCCTCCACTATTCCAGCACCAGTTTCAACTTTAACATTTCAACATTTAATTTTATCATATTATCTTTGCTTAGTCTAATACAGTGACAACTAAAATATACCAAAAACAATTTGTCCAATCAACATAAGCTAAATATTAAGTAGCAGTCCATGGTACTGATTTCTGTGTGTGCACGCGCGTTCAAGTAGAAAATCATGTTCACTCACCCTACTTGTAGAGAAACGCCAAAACCATCCGCCTTTCTTTCATGTTGCCAAAACTATCTATGATTCTACCATACCGTACACACTTTTAGTTTTTGTTGTCCTAGGCCTAACTTCCTTTCATGGGCAACGATGAGCCAGCTGGTTAACACTAGCCTAGTACATCTAGCTACATATTGAACTTCCAACCTCTCAGGCAAGGAGCACAATGTATGAATTCATGGTTGGATCAGGATCACCATGATAATCATTGGCCAGTTTGGAGAATTAAGTAAAACCACAAGTCAAAATCCCTATCTCCATCCATGGCTAATTTATGAAAGGGACATTTTTAGCTAGCTAGCTAGCCCCCTTAGGACAACAACATAACGCAATTCAACAATTTGTTTTTTCTGTCAATGACGTTTGGCTTTTGATGTGATTGGTGTGAAGCCAAATCCAAACTGGCTTCCCTTCACACTTTTTGGGTGCGCCAGGACCATTCACAGTTTCGCTCACTCAGTTTCGCTCAACACTGTTTGGCTATTTATTTATTTTTATTATCAAGGGAGGCCAAAGACTCTCTTTTTTGACAGGACATCATGAAATAGATGGGCTTCACATACAGAGACAGAGGGGCGCTGTTTCGCTCGCTCGGATGCTTTCTCCAGTGGGATACATTCAGCCTCTTGCGAGTTGAAGGAAAATTATGAAACACAGACAGGTAAAAGATAAATAATTGTATATGTTTTTTTCTTGGTACATTTTTTGGGGACACCTGGCTTCCCTTGAACTCCCTGAATACGTGCCACTGGTCCTGATAGAGAGACTTAAGATGGATAATCATTGTGTTGAATGTGTTTTGCACCATTAGTCTCGTTGACCCATGTGTTACTAACAGCTACAACTGTCTGGAAAATACAGAGAGTATTAATACAGGGGACAGACACACACAAACACATAGGATGAGTGTTTCGCTGTGGACCCCAGTAGCAGTAGTTATCACTGGGGAGGTTTGGCAAAGTGAGGTAGTACATTCCAGTGTCTCTAACACTGTGCAGCAGAGACTCGGGACTAAACCAAATAGTCATTCATCTCAATATGGTGTTTAATCAAAGTGATTTTGCTGGCGGAACAGTCAAGTGGTTGACCTGAACACACAAGGACGATATCCATATGTCTATGTTAACGGTCGTATATTCATACTGGGCGTCTCTCTGTTTCAGGATGAAGAAAGCCAAGCAGACCAACTAGAGAGCCTGCAGGAAGACCGCCCAACAGAAACAGTGCCAAGTGAAGGTCTACACTCCTCTTGCACAGTTTTCACATATTACTACCTTACATTTTTATTGAAAAAGGGATCATATATTTAAAAAAATCCTACAGATCTACACAACCTACATTTTCAAAGTGAAAGTTATATAAAAAAAAGCGAAGACTTCTTCACACCACAGAGATAATACTTGGTGGAAGCACCTTTGTCAGCTATTACAGCTGTGAATAATTTTGAATAATATTCTACCATCTTTGCACAACTCGTAGGACAACATACTGTATGCCATTGTTTTTGTCAAAATAGCTCTAAGTCAATACATTTGGTTGGGGATCATTTATGGACAGAAATATTCAAGCATTGTTTCTGATTTTCAAGAAAATATATATGTTGCCCTAAGAGTTGTGAAAGGTTGGTAGAATCTCATTCAAAATATTTACATCTGTAATCGCTGCCAAAGGTGCTTCCACCAAGTATTTACTTTGGGGTGGGAAAACACACAATCAATACATCCTCATTTGGTGTTTTTCAGTCATTTGAAAATGTTTATTTCAAATGTGGAGTAGGTTGTGTAGATCAGTAGGAAACAAATCTAATGTAATCCCTTTTTTAGATGTCATTTTAAGGCAAATTGTGAAGGGGTGTGTAGACTTTCACTAGCGGCTGTATGTAATGTGAGGTGTATAGCGTGTAACATCTACTCACCTGGCACGCACGCTGAACAGCACTTATCCTGTCCATCACGGAACCTTCCAACCCATGGCTTGCCAAAACCACCACCTCTGTTACCTATGCTACCATAACCACCTGTACCCCTTATAGAATCCACCCCGATTAGCGCCAAGTGAAATTATATCTGTGCATGTATGTTTTTATCTATGATGTATATACCGTTTTTTTACTATCCTATTTGATTGGTCAAGATTTTTGGAGTTGTTTTGGCCCCTGGCTTCCCTGTCATTTAGGAATTAGAACTGTTCTTTGGGTAGGTATTGATGGGGCTGAGATATGGAGAGGAAGGAAAGGAAGAGATAATGCTGGAGGATTCATGACAGAATTCACAACTCTCAATCCAACTCTTATCAGCTTGTCCTGGAAAGTGTACAAGGTTCAGCAATGCAAAAAAAAAATCCAAGAGGCATGGGGATGCTCACGTGTGCAGGGCAGCGCCACTAGAACACACTTACAGTATGTCTGCTTAAGAACACACCGGAGTGAATGGACATCCCTGTCTAGTACCGACTCAACCAATATTTTTTGTTTTGTATCCAGCCATGCTGGATGTTGAAGTATATTATATAAAGAGTCTTAATGTGAAGCATAGTCTGTGATGTTATTCTCTGAGTGCTTTGGTAATTAGCAACATTTAGAGTCAGAACTCTGCTTATTGAGCGACCAATGAAAAAGTAGTAGTCCGTAGCCGCGTCATGGTTATGGAAACATTAAAGGTCGTACGTCCAGATTTTATTAAAGGAACAGTTAATCCAGACTACCATAAAGGGCAAGTTCAGTCAGATAACTAACAACCCGCGGCTTGCCAACGTCGTAGTTCAGGTTCCCCTTTAATTCTGACATTGACTAGTCCCGTACAGTATGAACTAAAATCCCGGACAACACATGCAGTGGGTTAACCAACTTAAATTTGTTGTCAGACAGACTACCACGTCAATGTGTCATGAAACATTATGGAAATGATAAAGTTTCATATTTAGCAAACCAGACACTATGAAAAGCAAATCTATCAGCAGTTTTAGTGTGCTAGCATTAGTAGCAGTATAGTAATAGTAATAGTAGAAATGGTAATAGTAGATAGATTGGCTTGACTACCTATTGATGTCATATACTGTATGTTATTTTGGATACCGATGCACTTTACATCCAACATATTCATTCATTAACAATACGTAACTTTAGAATGTTATAATGAGAACAAGAATATTATCCACACTGTTGGTCTACGGTTGTTTTTCTAATTGTCTTTAGTGGTATAATACTTTACTTTTTCTTTACTTTTTCATATAACAATCTTAAGCATGAGATACATCACATTTTCATTTTGAGTGAAAACAAATATTATAAGAAATATTATATTTTTGTAGTTTTTATACGTCAAACACAAGTTCATATCAAGGTGCTAGAATGTATAATGTCTCCAGATCTTTTCACATGAGCCATTTCCTCTGATGTAACGTCATTTCAATGTTAAACTAGATTGTTGAGTAAAATGTAATCTTTAAATAAAAAGTATTCATTTTTATGTTTGCATACTTTTTTCAATACTGTAAAAAGTAATAACATAAACTATTGGCAACACTACATCAACACATCAACACAACACAGGGGCGGCAGGTAGCCCCTGGTTAGAGGGTTGGGCCTGTAACCAAAAAGTTGCTGGATTGAATCCCTGAGCTGTCAAAGTAAAATTCAGTCGTTCTGCCCCTGAACAAGGCAGTTAATCCACTGTTTCCCGGTAGGCCGTCATTGTAAATAAGAGTTCTTTACTGACTTGCCTGTTTAAATAAAATATGTTTTTTTGAACTCAGGTTAAGTTGCCTTTATGTCATGGTTAATCTACAGCTATAGCTATTGCAGATCAGACCCCACAAACCCTGTTACAGGAAACTAGCGTAGTGTGTGCATGGGCCCTAACCCCTGCCAAATCTACAGTTTTTATATGGGACAATTAACACACACGCATGCACATGTGCACGCACACACACACAAATACACACACAAGGGAACACATACATACACACTGCGCCAAGCAGGCCTCTCTTTTCTCATGCCTCCCTCAGGCATTACAAAGGGGAAACAGAGAGGGTCTGTCTCAGAGCTGCTAACAGACAGTTTACTAATGTCTGTACATACAGACCCCTGCAGTAACAAACCATGATACTTATGAATTATAACACAGAATGGCTCAGATGAACCACTCAGAACTATGAAAAGAAGAACTTACGGTCTCACACAGGGTCAATGGAAAACCAGTCCCCATACAGTTAGAATTAGTCATCCAAATTGCATAGCTGCTTTCCAGTGTGTGTGTGTGTGTGTGTGTTTGGTTAATTGTTCACCCATACTGTAGCTCCCATACTTTAACAATATGCATACAGCCTTAGGGTCAGTCTGTGTTTGATGTCTCACACACACACACACAAAGTAGAGATTAAAGGAGAGAATGGTCGTAGTTATTTAGCCGTTAACTGAACCACTGGTCATTATAGGAACACATTACAGTAAACAGGTTTGACCTTTGCACTTTGCTGTGTGGGGGAACTGATGCAGAACTATGAACTATAGTCTCTGTTGATGAGAGAGATTATTGACAGAACAAGTAGTTGCAGACCTATCAGAAGATTAGGGCCTATCAGATGCTGTTCTATTCACTCCGTTTCTATCTTCAACAAACCAGCTTTGTAGGTTCATTCGCAGGTAAAACACACAGGCATTTCACAACCTTTGAGGACCAACAGGCAGGTACTCCTGCATGCATGCATGCATTAACCTATTACATGTTGAACTTCCATTCTCTCAGGGTAGGGGCACAATGTATGAATTTATGGTTGGAACAGAATCGCCATTATAATCATTGGCCTGTATGGAGAATTAAGTAAAACCACAAGTCCAAATCTCTATCACCATGTATGGGAAGTTTATGAAATATGCAACAATTGAAGTTTTTTCTTTCAATGACGTTTGGCTTCTGATGTGATTGGTGTGAAGCAAAATCCAAACTGGCTTCCCTTGACATTTTTTTTGTGCCAGGACCATTCACTGCTGAGCTCACTCAGTTTAGCTGATTAAAATTATGATTATTTTTATCAAGGGAGGCCAAATGCTGGCCAAGCACGAATCCAACACCATCATTAAGTTTGCCGACGACACACAGGCGTGATCACCGACAACAATGAGACATCCTATAGCTGTCGGTCAGAGGCGGTCAAAAACCTGGCCGGGTGGTTCCAGGACAACAACCTCTCCCTCAATGTGAGCAAGACAAAGGAGGTGATCGTGGACTACAGGAAAAAGAGAGCAGGACACGCCCCCTTTCACATCAACGGGGCTGTAGTGGAGCGGGTAGAGTGTGTCAAGTTCCTTGGTGTCCACTCCACCAACAAACTATCATGGTCGAAACACACCAAGACAGTTGTAAAGAGGGTACAACAACACCTTTTCCCCCTCATGATACTGAAAAAATTTGACATGGGTCCCCAGATCCTCAAAAAGTTCAACAGCTGCACTATCAAGAGTGTCCTGACCGATTGCATCACCGCCTGGTATGGCAACTGCTCTGCATCCGATCATAATACAGAACCCAAACCGGCTGCGCGCGTTCGCCATCGTGCACCATCGTGCATAAATGTATTTTGTCCCCCCACACCAAACGCGATCACAACACGCAGGTTAAATTATCAAAACAAACTCTGAACCAATTATATTAATTTGGGGACAGGTCGAAAAGCATTAAACATTTATGGCAATTTAGCTAGTTAGCTTGCAATAGCTAGCTAATTTGTCCTATTTAGCTAGCAAATTTGTCCTGGGATATAAACATTGAATTGTTATTTTACCTGAAATGCACAAGGTCCTCTACTCCACCAATTAATCCACACATAAAATGGTCAACCGAATCGTTACCAGTCATCTCTCCTCCTTCCAGGCTTTTTCTTCTCTTGACTTTATAATGCAATTGGCAACTTTCATAAATTAGGTGCATTACCGCCACTGACCTATTTTGTCTTTCAGTCACCCACGTGGGTATAACCAATGAGGAGATGGCACGTGGGTACCTGCTTCTATAAACCAATGAGGAGATGGGAGAGGCAGGACTTGCAGCGCGATCTGCGTCAGAAATAGAACTGACTTCCATTTTAGCACTTAGCAATGCAGACGCTCATTGGCGCACGCGAGCAGTGTGGGTGCAATAATTGAATATTATAGATTTCAAAATGTATTTTGCAACGCACGCGATGCGAGTGGTGTAGTCAGCCTGTAAGGCGCTACAGATGGTAATGCGTATGGTCCAGAATATCACTGGGGCCAAGCGTCCTGCCATTCAAGTCAGAAGTTTACACACACTTAGGTTGGAGTCATTAAAACTTGTTTTTCAACCACTGCACAAATTTCGTGTTAACAAACTATAGTTTTGGCAAGTCGGGTAGGATATCTACTTTGTGCATGACACAAGTCATTTTTCCAACAATTGTTTACAGGCAGATTATTTCACTTATAATTCATTGTATCACAATTCCAGTGGGTCAGAAGTTTACATACACTAAGAGGACTGTGCCTTTAAACAGCTTGGAAAATTCCAGAAAAGTACGTGATGGCTTTAGCAGCTTCTGATAGGCTAATTGACATCATTTGAGTCAATTGGAGATGTACCTGTGGATGTTTTTAAAGGCCTACCTTCAAACTCAGTGCGTCTTTGCTTGACATCATGGGAAAATCAAAAGAAATCAGCCAAGACCTCAGAAAAAACATTGTAGACCTCCACAAGTCTGGTTCATCCTTGGGAGCAATTTCCAAACGCCTGAAGGTACCATGTTCATCTGTACAAACAATAGTGTATGTAAACCTCTGACCCACTGGGAATGTGTTGAAAGAAATAAAAGCTGAAATAAATTATTCTCTCTAGTATTATTCTGACATTTCACATTCTTAAAATAAAGTGGTGATCCTAACTGACCGAAGACAGGGACTTTTTACTAGGATTAAATGTCAGGAATTGTGAAAAACTGAGAGTAAATGTAGTTGGCTAAGGTGTGTAAACTTCCGACTTGAACTGTATATAGTAGGCGTGTCAGAGGAAGGCCCAAAAAATGGTCAACGACTCCAGTCACCCAAGTCTCCTTAACAGCTTCTACCTCCAAGCCATAGGTGTCACGCCCTGATCTATTTCACCTGTCCTTGTGATTGTCTCCACCTCCAGGTGTCGCTTATTTTACCCAGTGTATTTATGCCTGTTGTTTCCTGTCTCTCTGCCAGTTCGTCTTGTATGTTCAAGTCAACCAGTGTGTTTTCCCCGTGCTCCTGTTTTTCTATTCTCTTTTACTAGTCCTCTCGGTTTTGACCTTTGCCTGTTTTCAAGACTCCATTCCCCCCTGCCTGACTATTCTGCCTGCCCTGACATTTTGTACCCCTGGAACTCTGAACTGGTTTTGATCTTTTGCCTGTCCTCAACCATTCTCTTGCCTACCCCTTTTGGATTGCTAATAAACATCTTGGACTTTAACCATCTGCCTCCTGTATCTGCATCTAGATCTCGCCTTGTGCCCTTCTAATAGGACTGCTGAACAATTAATCAAATGGCCACCCGGACTATTTACACTGACCCCCCCCCCCCATTTACACTGCTGCTAATTGCTGTTTATTATCCATGCATAGTCACTTTACCCCTACCTACATTTTAAAAATGACCTTTACTAACCTGTACTCCTGCACATTGATATAGCCTCTGTATATAGTTTCGTTATCATTATTTTATTGTGTTACTTTATTTTATTTTTTACTTTATTTTATTTAGTAAATATCTTTTTAACCCTATTTTTGAACTGCATTGTTGGTTAAGGGCTTGTAACCTGTTGTAGCACTAAATACATGAATAGGGACATTTTTGTTTGGGAACCACTGCCCTAAATATTTTCAGCTCCAATCCAGCACACAGACACAGAGAGCGGTTGTGTGAAAAACTGACACCCCTTACAACCAGGACGGGGTGGGGGGTGGGGTCTGATGTTTCATAGAGAACTGTTTGTATAATTACCTCACATAATTTGTTAGATAATGGTGTGTAGTGAGAGTCATCCTACACGCTATTCCTCAGTCCAGCAGGACATATTTCTGAGGTAATATAAAATTTGATTTCCCCAGTTGGTGAAAGATGTGCATCAATAGAGGTGCTGTATGTAGGCTATTCTGTTCCTAGGTGTGTAGCTTCCTGGACGTGAGGGTAGTTTCTTTTAAAATCCTACACACTGTGAGAGGCAAAAGTATAAGAAATAGATTGGACTTTATTTTCTATTTTCTACAGCGTAGAACAGTATCCAGGAACTAAATCTCATGGTGATACGTGCTAGGCGGAAGGTATAATATCCTTTACAGAGTGTAACTGTTGTCCTGCTACAGCCCAGCAGGTGTCTTCACAATTAACTGTTACTACCACCCTTGTGACCCACATCTGGGTTTGTGGAGGTGAGATGGCTGCTGCGAGATGTTTCTGAGCCAGAGGTCAGAGTTCCAAATAGTCCTTTATAAATAAAAGGAGAACAGTTGATTCCTAAACGTCCTAAAGCCACCCCATACAGACTAATCTCCGTTATCCTTGCATTGTGATTTAACCTTCACAGTATTTCCAATAGCCTAATGTTCATTATTACTTGAACAGGTGAGAAACAGGTTGCTTTGACTGTTTATAAAATGTTCAATATTAAACCGGGTCGTTACGGTTTCTACAATCTGGGTTTGAATGAATTCCATCCTTTGCTAATAATCGTCTCTCAGTTTTTAAGAGAGCAATGTCCCCCTTAGACGAGTTCAATTGTTCATCTCAGTGTGAGGTACCACTTTGGTTCCAGTTGGGAAGGTGTCTGTCTGACTCCGAGTCACCAGCAGCAGTAATATCAGGTTTACCAGGGAGCATCTGTTGCCGGGAGGCAGAATATTTTCTGAGTGTAAATATTACACCGACAATTCTCTAGTGTGTAGAGAGATGAGACACAGATGTGTGTTCAGTATTTAAGTTTCTCCTTTGTCGTTCTAATATTTTCCTCTCCTTCTGCTCGTCAGTGATTTGTTGGTGAGTTTGTGAGCGTTTAAAGTGCTAATTTTGCTGACATAACTCTCTAAGAAACGATTGTACATAATGTCCTTCCATCACATTTTCAGTTGTGTGTAAGATTGTTTTCTTTGCAATTACAATGTTTCTTAACACTTTAGATGAAACAACAGTGAATTGTTGTGCAACAAAATAATAATGTGTCCCAACCTTACAGCTGCTCTGCTTCTGTCCTTTCCTTCTTCCCACTTCCCATCTCCCCTGGCTACCCTCCAGGACAGCTTTCTCTCTCTTTCCGTCTCTCTCTTTCCGTCTCTCTCTGTGTCTCTCTTTCTCTCTCTCTCCAATCTTGTCTTTCTGAATGGAAACTGTAATGCTATCGTAAGTGTCCATTCGGCTAGTCTGATGTGGAAAACACACGCACTCCGTACACACGCACTCCGTCTTCACGGCACCCACTCCGTCTTCACGGCACCCAAACCAAAAACGGATTTAATGCGTGGTCAGCTATGTTTAGAGCCATGTCATCGTGGAATGCTCTGCCACCAGAGGTTACTCAAACAAAAAGTTTAGCTTCACAAGCGTCTCTTTTTCTAAAGATAAAATGGAACTCTACTATATATAAGAATATTATTATGTATTTATGAATAGTGTGTAAATAGTATTTTTTGTTGTTGTTTCTTGGTATCTTTCCCATATCTAACTCTTATTTCTAACTTTTATTTTTTAATTTAATGTGTTATCTTATGTTGTTCTTGTCTATAACTGTTGTGTACTTTGTCATGTATTTGTATGTTTTATGTGGACCCCAGGCAAGGTAGCTGCTGCATGTGCAGTAGCCAATGGGTATCCTAATTAACTAAACCCTTGAAAGTGATTACGACTACACAGGCTATACGAGAGGGTTGTATACATATACGTGGGGTGCGTTTGAGAGCTCTTTGGTGGATATTTTGATGTTCTTGAAAGAGCCTTTTGAGTAGGGCCTTTCTTTTTCCATATTGAAATGTTTATATGGCAGTTATCCTGGCGTGTCATGTAGGGATTGATGGCTCTACCCCGGGGTCTTACCTTCTGCTGGTGCGATTCCTGAAAGTAGTGTGCTGGCTCAGACCAGTGTCTAAGCCTATGGCACTGACCTGGGACCTAGTTTTGATCCTGGATGCTTGGAATCTTTGGACCTGAAGGTCCTTTCCTACAAGCTCATGGCCTTGGCGTCGGCCAAGCGTGTTGGGGATCTCCACTCGCTATCAGTACATCCTTCCTGTGTGGAGTTTGTGCCTGACGACTCCAAAGTGATGTTAAGTCCTAATTCATACTTGTGCTCCCACGGTTATGCCAATGTCTTACTTGTCCCTGGCTTTCGAGCTGTTCCCTTTCTCTCCTCCTCTGTATGCTTCCAGTGAACAATGGAGGTTGCATGGCCTGTATCCGCTGCGCCCTTTACGCATGTATATGGATAGGACCCAGCATATCTGTGTTTGTGACCATGTTTTTGTCTGTTTCGCTAATCCAGCTCGGGCTAGGGCACTTTTTTAAGCAGCGTCTTTCTCGTTTGATTGTGGAGGCCATCTCCCTGGAGTATGACAGCAAAGGAGAAGGCTTGTGTAGCGGTGTGCGTTCTTTGATATTTGTGCTGCAGCGAGTTGGGATTTCCCACAGGCCTTTGTGAGGTTTTATCGCTTGGATGTACCAGCGCATTTATCCCGGGTTACCACAGTTCCCCTGTGGGATTGAGAATTGGGCTGCCTTGGTGTCTGGAAGCGCGCATATATCACATTTATCCAGGTTGTTGTTTTGGACTTGCTGTTCTGGTGAATTCTGGAGTTGCCGATGTTAGGCAGCGTTAGGCCGATGTTAGGCAGCGTTCTGTCCGGGTTACCACAGTTTCGCTGTGGGTTTGAGCCTCGGGCTGTCTTGATGGGTGGCACGGCGCAGAGTGTGCATTGATCATTGATACCACAGTTCACTGTGAGTTTGAGTCTTGGGCTGCTGTGGCTGCCCGATGCTATGCAGTGCGAGTGTTGTATTGAACTTGCGGTTCCTTGTATTAGTTCTGACATGTCAGGCTCACAAAATACATATTGTTCTTGGAACCGTGGAGTCTATGGACTTGAACTGCAGTGGGTCAGTACACAAATCAAAATTGCAGCAGGTTCTGGTTCCCTATATTGGGCTCTGACAGTTGAGGCTTCTCGGGGAAAAGTTGGCTTCTGTAACCCCTTTTTGGATCCGGTGAAACCTGTGTAGGCTTGGGCTGCCATGGGCCTCCTAGTTTGGTACCCTTTGAGCCGGCTTGGGGCATTATTGTATGTCCCCATAGTATGTTAGACCGAGTGACTGAATGAAAGGGAACGTACATTTATGAATATAACTACTGTTCCCTGAAGGAGGGAATGAGGCATTACACATTTTGGCCCGTTCTGTCGGGGAGTTTGGGCTCGCTAAAGAGCGGTACTGAATTGAGGAAATGTTTGCGAGCCCAGGTATTATAGCCAGGAAGGCGGGGCTTTCGAGGGCGGGCACGGCATCCATTGGCCTGTTGGGTGTGATTTCAGTTTGCTTCAGGTCAGTAGGATTCGTCGTTGACTCCCCATAGTATGTTATACCTCGTTCCCTCCTTCAGGGAACAGTAGTTATATTCATAACTGTACATTCTGTGTGTATGTGTGTGTGTCTGTTTGCATGCACGTATGTGTGCGTGTGTGAGTGCATGTTTTTAAGAGGTTTTTAAGTAAATATAATGGAATCCTCCTCCTCCATGGCCTAGAGATTAATAACCTTCTTAACTGTCCCCATCTCCATGGATAATTAACTTATTTCGGATCATTAGGACGCTAGCGTCCCACCTCGACAACATCTGGTGAAATTGCAGAGTGCGAAATTCAAAAAACAAAAGTAGTAATATTAAACAATCATAAAAATACAAGAGTTAAATACCATTCTTTAGCTTAGAATCTTGGGAATCGATACGCTTTGTCCGATTTACAATAGGCTTTACGTCGAAAGCATAGCATTTGATCGTCTGAGGACAGCGCCTCACCCATTTCCTGCATTAACATCAATTACCTTTGAAGATCACGTACCATTTGAAGATCTTCATCTTGTTGCAATCCAAAGGGTCCCAGTTACACAATGAATGGTCATTTTGTTCGATAAAGTCCTTCTTTGTATCACCAAAAAGTCAGTTTATTTGGCACGCTTCATTCAATAATCCACCTGTTTCCCCTCGTTCAAAATGCATGCAAAATGAATCCCAAACATTACCAATATACTTTATCCAAACAAGTCAAACATAGTCCCTAATCAATCCTCAGGTACCCTAATATGTAAATAAACAATAACATTTAAGATTGAATAAACTGTGTTCAATACCGGAGAAAAAGAATGAGGAGCGCGTACTCATTCACGTGCGCCAAAGGACTAGAGTCCTTCTGAGGGATACGTCGAAAGAATACAAATAGTTTTTCAAAAAACAAGCATGAAACAATTTATAAAGACTGTTGACATCTAGTGGAAGCCACAGGAACTACAATCTGCGTCCTAATTATTAGACTTTCCCATAGAAAAGCATTGAAAAGTCCAATGACCCTCAAAAGAAAGAATCCTGGATGGATTGTCCTCTGGGTTTTGCCTGCCAAATCAGTTCTCTTATACTCACAGACATTATTTTAACAGTTTTAGAAACTATAGAGTGTTTTCTATCCAATGCTACCATGCATATGCATATCCTGATTATATATTTTAAAAACAACCTGAGGATTGATTATAAAAAACGTTTGACATGTTTCTGTGGACATTATGGGAACTATTTGGAATTTGTCTGCGTTGTCGTGACCGCTCTTTCCTGTGGATTTCTGAACATAACACGACAAACAAACGGAGGTATTTTGGATCTAAAAATAATCTTTATGGAACAAAAGGAACATTTGTTGTGTAACTGGGAGTCTCGTGAGTGAAAACGTCCAAAGATCATCAAAGGTAAACAATTAATTTGATTGCTTTTCTGATGCTAAGTGTACTTAATGTTTTATCGTGCGATCGATAAACTTACACAAACGCTTGGATTGCTTTCGTTGTAAAGCATAATTTCAAAATCTGATACGACAGGTGGATTAACAAAAGGCTAAACTGTGTTTTCCTATATTGCACTTGTGATTTCATGAATATAAATATTTATAGTAATATTTATTGTATGTAGTGCTATGCTATTCAGCGGTTGTTGATGACACTTATCCCGATATCGGGATTGCAGCTATAACAAGTTAAGAGAAGCTAATGATCCATCATGTATGACATTTCTGGGAGCGAGTAAACATAATTTTTTTTATTACCATTGCATTTTGTATGTTCTCTATAGTTATGTGCATGAAAATGTATCAACTAACCAATTCGGGCACATTTGGGCAAACTCGTGAAGGACACCTGGCAGACTTGATACAAAATATCGTGTTGTGATGTAATTCTTCAATGGATCAGTCTGAAACTCGCTCAGTCGCGAAGTGGTAGGTCGGACAAGCTCACAGAACGTGACGGCTGAGGGCTGAAGCGCGTAGCATGTAAAAAATAATTTGTCCTGATTGCAACACTCACTACCGAGTTCCAAACTGCCTCTGGAAGCAACTTCAGCACAATAACTGTTAGTCGGGAGCTTCATGAAATGGGTTTCCATGGCCGAGCAGCAGCACACAGCCTAAGATCACCATGCGCAATGCAAGTGTCGGCTGGAGTGGTGTAAAGCTTGCCGCCATTGGACTCTGGAGCAGTGGAAACGCATTCCCTAGAGTGATGAAAGGAGAACTCTACATACCCCAGTGCCTAGTGCCAACGCTAAAGTTTGGTGGAGGATGAATAATGGTCTGGGGCTGTTATTCATGGTTAGTACTAGGCCCCTTAGTTCGAGTGAAGGTGAATCTTAACGCTACAGCATACAATGACATTCTAAACGATTCTGTGCTTCCAACTTTGTGGCACCAGTTTGGGCCCTTTCCTGTTTCAGCATGACAATGTCCCCATGTACATAGCTAGGTCTATACAGAAATGGTTTGTCAAGATTGGGGTGAAAGAACTTGGCTGGCCTGCACAGAGCCCTGACCTCAACCCCATCAAACACCTTTGGAACGCCGACTGCGAGCCAGGCCTAATCACCCAATATCAGTGCCTTACGTCACTAATGCTCGTGGCTGAATGGAAGCAAGTCCTTGCAGAAATGTTTCAACATCTAGTGGAAAGCCTTCCCAGAAGAGTGGGGGCTGTTACAGCAGTAAAAGGGGGACCAACTCCATATTAATGCCCATGATTTTGGAATCAGATGTTTGACGAATAGGTATCCACATACTTTTGGCCATGTAGTGTATGTACAGTGCGGTATCCCTCAGGGTGGTTGCCTTGGGCCGTTACTCTTCTTTATTTTTATGACTATGACTATGTACGCTGATGATTGCACACTTAACACCTATAGCAGTGAGTTAACTGAGACTCTTAGCAAGGAGTTACAGTCAGTCAGAATAGGTCATTAACAATGAACACATCTAAAACCAAAAGCATTGTATTTGGTTCAAAGCATTCTCTTAGACCTAAACCTCAACTGCAGTTGTGCATAAAGGGTGTGACCACTGAACAAGTTGAAGGAGCTAAATTCCTAGGAGTAAAATTAGATGGTAAGTTATCATGGTCAAGTTATATTGACAAAGTTGGTGTGAAGATCAGGAAAGGTATGTCTGTTATTTTTAAATCTGCATTTTTGACACAAACATCAACTGTACTAGTTGATCAGGCTTTGATCTTGTCCCATCTTAATTACTGTCCAGTAATATGGTCAAGTGAAGAAAAGAAAGACCTAGCAAAGCTGCAGCTGGCTCAAAACAAAGCACCATGCCTTGCCCTTATTTGCAAACACAGAACTAACATCAACAACATGCATGGTAGTCTTTCATGGTTGAGTGTTGAGGAGAATTGACAACTTGTCTTCTAGTCTTGTTATGGAACACTTGTGTTGAAAATTGCCTAACAACTTGTATAAACAATTTGCATACACTTCAAAACAGACATACAGTGTGGAGAACAAGTATTTGATACACTGCCGATTTTGCAGTGTTTCCTACTTAGAAAGCATGTAGAGGTCTGTAATTTCTATCATAGGTACACTTCAACTGTGAGAGACGAAAATCCAGAGAAATCCAGAAAATCACATTGCATGATTTTTAAGTAATTAATTTGCATTTTATTGCATGACATAAGTATTTGATACATCAGAAAAGCAGAACTTAATATTTGGTACAGAAACCTTTGTTTGCAATTACAGAGATCACACGTTTCCTGTAGTTCTTGACCAGGTTTGCACACTCTGCAACCTTGTACATGCCCCACCAGACATGACTCTATGGGTTTCTTCACAGTACCCAAACCAAAAATGGATATAATGTGTCACTCAGTTATGTATAAGCCATGTGTGAGCCATGTCATCGTGGAATGCTCTGCCACCAGAGGTTACTCTGCTTCTCCTCTTTCTAAAGATCTAATTTAACTACTGTATATAAAAAAATGAATAGTGTGTAAATGGTTAGTTTTTATTTAATGTAGCATTTTATGTTGTTCTTTACTTTGCCATGTATTGTACATTTTATATGTACCGCTGCATGTGCAGAAGCAAATGGGAAACCTAATAAACGAAACGAAAACTACAATGCATGTTTTTACCTTCACTACCAGAAATACTTCAAGGCAAGCAAGCACACACATTTTCTGCAGGGAATGTTATTTTCTAGTTGACACATTTTTTTTCTACAGTGACCTTGTTGTCCTACAGTTGAATAGTTATAGTACACTTACCAAGGCAGGTTCACTGTAGTAGTAAAAGGGAAGCCAAAAGTAAAGTATTGCAGATTTCTTACTATAAAATGTCAGGCTTCACTGTTTTTCAAGAGGGGATAAGTATGGTATTATTTACAGAAATTGTTGAGACAGCTGTTTGAGTTGAGTTAACTAGTAATTCAACATTATGTTGGTGTAAGAGAAGAACTGCTGTCACGACTTCCGCCGAAGTCGGCCCTTCTCATTGTTCGGGTTGTATTCGGCGGTCGACATCACCGGCTTTCTAGTCACCACCGATTCATGTTTCAGTTTTGTTGTGTTTTGTCTGTATTACACACACACCTGGTTTCAATTCCCATATCACGTTCCTTATTTAACCCTCTGGCATAAATTTCTGTTCTGTCCGTGATTGTTTACTGTCGTTAGTGGTTGTGTTTTGTGCGAGTGTATTTTGTATGTTCCTAATTGGAATTTTGCTTGATTCGTTGAGTAAACTCAGTTGTGTTACTCAATTCCCGTGTCCTGTGCCTGACTCCACTATAATTCTGCACCAAAGCGCTGACAGAATCACGGACCTGTTCAAATGGAGTCAGCAGGTGCAGCCAGCCCTTCTCTCCCAGTAGAGCAGCTCGTTCAAGCAGCACGCGACCATGTTAAACAGGCTAGGGACAGCCATGGATCGCGTGTTGCAAACTATGGACAGATGGGAGAGAGGAGGCTTTCCTGTCAATCCTACTACATCACCTCCGCCTGCACCTCAACCTACACCGATGTCCACCCCTCCGTCGTCAGGACCCAGTGGGATTTGGCTCTCGCTCCCGGGAGCGTATGACGGATCAGTTGCCGGGTGCCAGAGATTCCTACTCCAGCTCCTTTCGGACGCGAGAGACTGAGCGCCCTCATCTCCTGCCTGACTGGAAAAGCCCTGGAGTGGGCCAACGCCATCTGGGGAAGGGAAGGCACGACTCTGAATGACTACGAGGACTTCTCCCGCCGCTTCCATCTGGGGAAGGGAAGGTCCGACTCTGGATGACTACGAGGACTTCTCCCGCCGCTTCCATCTGGGTAAGGGAAGGTCTGACTCTGGATGACTACGAGGACTTCTCCCACCGCTTCTGGGCAGTTTTTGATCATCCACCTGAAGGGAGAGCGATTGTTCCACCTAAGACAGGGGATGAGGAGCGCTCAAGAGTTCGCACTGGACTTCAGAACTCTGGCAGCTGGTGCAGGATGGAATGAGCGGGCCCTGATCGACCACTACAGGTGTAGTTTACGAGAGGACGTTCGTAGGGAGCTAGCCTGCAGGGACACTACTCTCAACCTGAACCAGCTGGTGGACTTGTCTATCCGGCTGGATAACCTGTTGCCTCCCGCGGACGTCTGGATCGGGGTCCGCCCATTCCATTACCCAGCACCTTGGATCCCACACCAATGGAGTTAGGAGGGGCTGCTATGATGGGGACCAGAGGGGGGACCATTCCCTGCACCAGCTGTGGCCGCAGAAGGCACACTGCTGGTCGGTGTTGGGGTGGTTCTCCAGGAGGTCGAGGTAGCAGGTGGAGTACTGGTGGGTCATCCCAGGTGAGTAGGCACACAACTCACCCAGAGCCCTCTGTTGCACACATGTGGTTACCAATAGAATTTCCCGAGTTCTCCCCACATTCCCAGCATAAGGCGCTAGTAGATTCAGGTGCAGCTGGGAACTTTATTGACCACTCCTTAGCACATACATTAGGGATTCCTATTGTGTCTGTTGATGTTCCCTTCCCTGTACATGCCTTAGATAGTCGTCCTTTGGGGTCGGGGCTAATTGGGGAGGTCACAGCGCCCATTGCTATGAGAATGCAGGGGGGTCACGAGGAGAGAATTAGTCTCTTCCTGATCGACTCTCCTGCGTTCCCTGTTGTTTTGGGTCTTCTTTGGTTGGCCCTCTCATAATCCTATTATTTTGTGGCAACAGAGGGCTTTCAAGGAATGGTCCTGTCAGTGTTCAGGGAGGTGTGTAGGTGTTTCCTTAGGTGCCACTACGGTGAAAAGGCCAAACCAGGTTTCCACCATGCACATTCCCCCCGAATGTGCCGATTTGGCACTCGCCTTCTGTAAAAAGAAGGCGACTCAATTACCACCCCATCGACAGGGGGATTGTGCGATAGATCTCTTGGTAGAATCTGCACTTCCCAGGAATCACGTGTATCCTCTGTCACAGGAGGAGACGGTGGCTATGGAGACATATGTCACCAAATCTCTGGGACAGGGATACATTCAACCTTCCACCTCACCTGTCTCCTCGAGTTTCTTTTTTGTGAAGAAGAAGGATGGAGGTTTGGGCCCGTGTATTGATTATCGAGGTTTAAATAAGATCAAGGTAAAATACAGTTACCCGCTACCGCTCAGTATGACTGAGTCATTACAAGGGGCAAATGTGGTGTATATAGATGACATTCTAATATACTCGGCTACACGCGCCGAGCATGTGTCCCGGGTACGCAGGGTGCTTGGTAGACTGTTGGAACATGACCTGTATGTCAAGGCTGAGAAATGTCTGTTCTTCCAACAGTCCGTCTCCTTCCTAGGGTACCGCTCTTCAGCGTCAGGGGTAGAGATGGAGAATGACGGCATTTCAGCTGTGCATAATTGGCCTACTCCACGGTAAAGGAAGTGCAGCGGTTTTTAGGGTTTGCCAACTACTACCAGAGATTTATCAGGGGTTTTGGTCAGGTAGCGGCTCCCATTACCTCACTGCTGAAGGGGGGACCGGTGCAACTGCAGTGGACAGCTGGGGCGAACAGGGCTTTTGGTCACCTGAAGGCTCTGTTTACCTCAGCTCCGGTGTTGGCTCATCCTGATCTCTCCTTAGCGTTCATAGTTGAAGTGGACGCATCCGAGGCGGGGATAGGGGCTGTGCTGTCTCAGCGCTCGGGTACGCCACTAAAGCTCCGCCCCTGTGAATTATTTTCAAAGAAGCTCAACCCGGCGGAGCGAAACTATGATGTGGGGGACCTGTTGGTGGCTGTTGTCAAGGCTCTGAAAGCGTGGAGACATTGGTTTGAGGGGGCTAGACACCCTTTTCTCATTTGGACTGACCACCGCAATCTGGAGTACATTCGAGCAGCGAGGAGACTGAACCCTCGCCAGGCAAGGTGGGCCATGTTTTTTACCCGTTTTGTTTTCACCCTTTCCTGCAAACCAGGTTCCCAGAACGTTAAGGCAGACGCACTGTCCCGGCTGTATGATACAGAGGAGCGGTCCACGGATCCCACTCCCATAATTCCAGCTTCTCGCCTGGTGGCACCGGTGGTATGGGAGGTGGACGCGGACATCGAGTGGGCGTCACGTGCAGAGCCCACTCCCCCTGAGTGTCCAGTTGGGCGTCTGTACGTTCCGTTTGATGTCCGCAATCGTTTGATCTGTTGGGCTCACACATCACCCTCCTCTGGTCATCCTGGCATCGGTCGGACAGTGCGCTGCCTTGCTGGGAAGTACTGGTGGCCCACTTTAGCTAAGGACGTGAGGGTTTATGTTTCCTCCTGTTCGGTATGCGCACAATGCAAGGCACCTAGACACCTGCTCAGAGGGAAATTACAACCCCTTCCCGTTCCACAACGACCGTGGTCACACCTATCGGTGGATTTCGTGACGGATCTTCCCCGTCGCAGGGTAACACCACGATCCTGGTAGTTGTGGATCGGTTTTCTAAGTCCTGCCGCCTTCTTCCTTTGCCCGGTCTCACTACAGCTCTACAAACTGCGGAGGCCCTGTTCACTACGGGATGCCTGAGGATATAGTTTCTGATCGGTGCCCCCAATTCACGTCTAGAGTCTGGAGGGCATTTATGGAATGCCTGGGGGTTTCGGTCAGCCTTACCTCAGGTTTTCACCCCGAGAGTAGCGGGCAGGTGGAAAGAGTCAACCAGGAGAGGGGAGTGGGCGGTTTACATCCCCTGGGCGGAGATGGCCCAGAACTCCCTCCGCCACTCCTCTACCAACCCATCACCATTTCAGTATGTGCTGCGTTATCAGCCGGTCCTGGCACCATGGCATCAGAGCCAGATTGAGGCTCCTGCGGTGGATGAATGGTTTCAGCACTCAGAGGAGACATGGAACGCTGCGCATGTGCGGCTACAACGGGCCGTCAGGAGGCAAAAGGTGAGTGCCGACCGCCACCGCAGTGAGGCCCCGGTGTATGCACCGGGGGATCGGGTCTGGCTCTCGACCCGAAACATGACCCTTCACCTGCCCTCCCGGAAGCTGGGGCCATTTAAAGTCCTGAGGAGACTGAACAAGGTTTGTTATAGGTTACAACTCCCCCTGATTATCACATTAACCCCTCGTTACATGTGTCTCTCCTCAAGCCGGTGGTGGCTGGTCCACTCCAGCAGTCTGAGGTGCGGGAGGTTCCTCCGCCCCCTCTGGACATCGAGGGGGCCCCGGCGTATATAGTACGAGCCATCATGGACTCAAGGCGTCGGGGCGAGTGGCCTTCAGTATTTCAGAAACCATTCTAAAGAGGAGATCTTCCACCTCAGGAAGTGTATCTTCTTCCCACACACTCCTACTGAGACCATGAGGTTGAAGAGAGTTGAAGCGCAGAAAGAGATGGTGTTCTTTTAGGACCAGAAGGAATGTTACTCCAGCACAGAGTCTGCTGAGTGTGTTGATAGCTCAATGGCTGCCAGCTTTTTTTCCCTTTCAAAAGCTTTCACTTTGACCAAGATTCGCTGACTACTAAACAACACTCGAACCCCACTAACAGCGATACTATATATATATATATATATATATATATATATATATATATATATATATTCACCTTGGGTTTAGGGTTTTCTTGTTGGAAACAAATAAAAGAAACAGACACATTCATGAACAGGTGTGATTTGTAAAAAAAACATGAAAACAGAAGAGGAAGAGACACAACGGAGAAAATACAGAAGTTAGGGATTGCTCCTCTCAGGCGAATGAACTGTAACAGGAGGGAAGGAAGGATCGGAGGGATGAAAAGCTATTTCTATTTCTGTTCTGGGAAATGGGGAAGTGATCACTGGCAGCTTGCGTTCATTTGTGTTCTTTGTGAGGGAGCTACATTAGGACCACAGAGATCAGATGGGGTATGATACATACTCACCAGGACACACAGGCATGCCTGCACGCACACACACACACACACACACACACACACACACACACACACACACACACACACACACACACACACACACACACACACACACACACACACACACACACACACACACACACACACAGGTCTATACATCACCACTTGGTTAATGTCCTGTCCAACATCAAAGGATAACGCACTGTATGCCACTGTAACCCATTAGAATGACATTACGGTATGTCCATGTGTTTCCCATTGGAGAGACTCCCCACACAGTCCTTATCCCAGAGGGTCTACTCT
Source organism: Oncorhynchus masou masou (assembly GCF_036934945.1). Lineage (NCBI taxonomy): Eukaryota > Metazoa > Chordata > Actinopteri > Salmoniformes > Salmonidae > Oncorhynchus > Oncorhynchus masou. Next base: position 38,602,397 of record NC_088234.1, read on the forward strand.
AGTCTACAATTATCATTTAGGGCAACATAGAAGCACCAGCTAGCAGACACCTGACCAGATCCAAGAGAGAGAATGCCAATAGTCTATAGAAAGGAAGGACGCTATACTGTAGATATGTTTTTAAATTAAACTATTGTGTGAGTGTGTGCGTGTGTGAGAGAGAGTGTGTGAGAGAGAAAGAGAGAGAGAGAGGAGAAGAGAGACATACATTAGTTCAGTACATTGTGAGTTACAGCGGGTTAGAAGAGTGTGGATTAATATTATAAGATTAGTAAATTACTAATGTCATGAACTTTGTTTCTGAGGCACCAAAAGTATGAGCTCCAAAAGTATGAGCTCCAAAAAGTATGAGCTCCAAAAGTATTGGGATAGGGACATTTTTTGTTGTTTTGGCTCTGTACTCCAGCACTTTGGATTTTAAAATAAATGGTAAATAATGTATTGTGGCATTTTGGAGTCACTTTAAATGTAAATAGTACAAATAAGTACAAATATCATACCCCCAAGACATTCTAACCTCTCACAATAACAGGGGAAGGTTAGAATTTTTGGGGGTGTCTAATATTTGTGCGTCTGTAACTTTTATCACTCATCATTATTCATTCAGGATTATCCGTAATCAGGCTAGCATCCACATTAATGTGCAAGTGTTTAGAAACCTATTATATTGTTATTTACAATAACAGTGACTTCAAAACTAAAACCATATGTTATTTATCATTCATTTCTATTGGGCACAAAATAATCAGAAACACAACCAAACATAACAGCAAATGCATCCCAAAAATTTGTGGAGTTACAAGCGTGATGAATATGGGACCAAATACTTAACTTTTGACTGCTTTAGTTAGGGAATTTGTTCCAATACTTTTGTTCTCCCCTTGACTTTTTCCACATGTTACATTGCAGCCTTATTCTAAAATGGATTAAATACATGTTTTTCCTCATCAATCTACAGACGATACCCCATAATGACAAAGCAAACTTATGTTGTGTAAATGTATTAAAAACAAAACACAGAAATACAGAACACAGAAATACCTTATTTACATACAGTTGAAGTCGGAAGTTGACATACACCTTAGCCAAATACAGTTAAACTCAGTTTTCACAATTCCAGACATTTACTCCTTGTAATAATTCCCTGTCTTAGGTCAGTTAGGATCCCCTCTTTATTTTAAGAATGTGAAATGTCAGAATAATAGTAGAGAATGATTTATTTCAGCTTTTATTTCTTTCATCACATTAACATACTTACATACCCTCAAGTAGTATTTGGTAGCATTGCCTTTAAATTGTTTAACTTGGGTCAAACGTTTCAGGTAGCTTTCAACAAGCTTCTCATAATAAGTTGGGTGAATTTTGGCCCATTCCTCCTCACAGAGCTGGTGTAACTGAGTCAGGTTTGTAGGCCTCCTTGCTCACACACGTTTTTTCAGTTCTGCCCACACATTTTCTACAGGATTGAGGTCAGAGCTTTGTGATGGCCACTCCAATACCTTGACTTTGTTGTCCTTAAGCCAGTTTGCCACAAATTTGGAAGTATGCTTGGGGTAATTGTCCATTTGGAAGACCCATTTGCGACCAAGATTTAACTTCCTGACTGATGTCTTGAGATGTTGCTTCAATATATCCATATCATTTTCCTCCCTCATGATGCAGTCTATTTTGTGAATTAGAAACATGACGGCTGCATGGTCCCATGGTGTTTATACTTGCGTCCCTCCAGCCGCAAAGCACCCCCACAACATGATGCTGCCACCCCCAGTGCTTCACGGTTGGGATGGTGTTCTTCAGCTTGCAAGCGTCCCCCTTTTTCCTCCAAACATAATGATAGTCATTATGGCCAAAATGTTCTATTTTTGTTTCATCAGACCAGAGGACATTTCTCCAAAAAGTACGATCTTTGTCCCCATGTGCAGTTGCAAACCTTAGTCTGGCTTTTTTTATGGCCGTTTTGGAACAGTGGCTTCTTCCTTGCTGAAGGCCTTTCAGGTTATGTCAATATAGGACTCGTTTTACTGTGCATATAGATAATTTTGTACCTGTTTCCTTCAGCATCTTCATAAGGTCATTTGTTGTTGTTCTGGGATGGATTTTCACTTTTCGCACCAAAGTACCTTCATTTCTAGGAAACAGAACACATCTCCTTCCTGAGCGATATGATCACTGTGTGGTCCCATGGTGTTTATACTTGCCTACTATTGTTTGTACAGATGAATGTGGTACCTTCAGGCATTTGGAAATTGCTCCCAAGGATGAATCAGACTTGTGGAGGTCTACAATTTTTTTTCTGAGGTCTTGGCTGCTTTCTTTTGATTTCCCATGATGTCAAGCAACGAGGCACTGAGATTGAAGGTAGGCCTTGCAATACATCCAGAAGTACACCTCCAACTGACTCAAATGATGTCAATGATCAGAATCTGCTAAAACGATGACATCATTTTCTGGAATTTTCCAAGCTGTTTAAAGCCACAACCACATTAGTGTACGTAAACATCTGACCCACTGGAATTGTGATACAGTGAATTAGAAGTGAAATAGTCTGTCTGTTAACAAATGTTGGGAAAATTACTTGTATCATGCACAAAGTAAATTTCCTAACAAAGTTGCCAAAATTATAGTTTGTTAACAAAAATATTGTGGAGTGGTTGAAAAACGAGTTTTAATGACTCCTACATAAGTGTATGTAAACTTTCGACTTCAACTGTAAAATTGAGTTATCCAATGATTATATATAGCTGAATTTTTCCTCTTCAGTGTTGGGTTTTCGAGAGAAGACTAAGACCATCTCACTCCCTCACCACAGTTATTAAACAAACCACATGCATGTTTTGCCTATACAGACACACACATGCGTGCACACACACACATACAGAGATCACAATTATAGGATGTCAGGGCTGTCATTATATACTTCATAGATGCAATAATAACTCTCGATACAGATTCAAAACATCTATCAGCATCTGTAAGAAAAAGCAGTGGAGCCAATCAATATATTTCTTGATACGTATACTAGATGTGTGTTGTTGAAAAACATCGATATTTTCATGATGTATCACATTTTCCCGTCATTTGCATTTCACAGGTCTCATGAAAGAAAAACAGCTACTATGATTGCAGCTGTCTCACAACTATCGTTTGATTTCTTAGAATTAGTTTCAAAGCATTTCGCCACACTTCTCACAGCTCTATAACTATAGGACTTATGAGCCAAGGTAAACACAGGTTATAGTGTAATATCAAAGTGAAATATTCCAGTATATCAGAGAGGGGGCTGGAAATGTTACGTTCCTGCTCACTAGACCAGAGTGACCGTGCGATAATGATCCAGTATTTACTGTATCCTGCTCCCGACTCAGAGACGGGGAGACTGTTAGATACCATATTTGTTATTATTATATGTGGTATTATCTACAGATTAGAGTCAGGCACACTTGCTCAGCCCTAACACTGCTATTTGTCAGTTGATGGAAGTAGATCATACATTAACACACAGTTGGGTGAATAAAAAAAATGTAAAACGTTTCTCCGTGCCACAAATCAGGATTGCTGTAAAGTGGATATGTCATATATAAAGGGGCAGTCTGCACTTCAAACAATAACAAAGCGGTCAAACAGTTAAGGGGTGGGTCAACAGCTCAGAGATGGGGTGTCACGACTCCCACCCACTGACCATCCATGAGATCAAAATGATAGTTTTTACCATGTTTTGAAGCAATACAGTGTTTACAAACAAAGGAGTAAAACAAGCATACGCAGTGCCTTCGGAAAGTACTTATCCCCCATGACTACTTCCACATTGTGTTGCATTACAACCTGAATTCAAAATGGATTAAATATGATTTTCTTCTCTCTCACCCATCTACACACAATTACCCCACAATGACAAAGTGAAAACATGTTTTTAGAAATGTTTGCAAATTTATTGAAAAAGGAAATACAGATATCTCATTTACATAAGTATTAATACCCCTGAGTCAATACATGTTAGAATCATCTTTGGCACCGTTTACAGCTGTGAGTCTTTCTGGGTAAGTCTCTACCCAGGTAGCACACACGTCTGGCGCACATCTAGCCTGATTCCGGTATGCCAGATCTAAAACTGCTGCCGCAGATCTGGCTGCCGGATCCGGCCCGAGTCCAAAATGAATGACAATCGGGCCAGATCTGTCAGCCTGAACTGAGCCAAAGCTGCCATTTTACGGCCAGAATCCACTCAATTCTACCCACCCACCTCTCGCACCTCCACTAAAAAGGTATTTACACTACCGGTCAAAAGTTTCAGAACATCTACTCATTCAAGGGTTTTTCTTTATTTTTTTTTTACTATTTTTTACATTGTAGAATAGTGAAGACATTAAAACTATGACATAACACAAATGGAATCATGTAGTAACCAAAAAAGTTTTAAAGAAATCAAAATATATTTTATATATTTGAAATTCTTCAAATAACCACCCTTTTCCTTGATGACAGCTTTGCACACTCTTGGCATTCTCTCAACCAGCTTCACCTGGAATGCTTTTCAAGAGTCTTGAAGGAGTTCCCACATATGCTGAGCACTTGTTGGCTGCTTTACCTTCACTCTGTGGTCCAACTCATCACAAAATATCTCAATTTGGTTGGGGGATTGTGGAGGCCAGGTCATCTGATGCAGCACTCCATCACTCTCCTTCTTGGTAAAATAGCCCATACACAGCCTGGAGGTGTGTTGGTTCATTGTCCTGTTGAAAAACAAATGATAGTCCCACTAAGCCCAAACCAGATGGGATGGCATATCACTGCAGATTGCTGTGGTAGCCATGCTGGGTTTGAAGGTAGGCCTTGAAATACAACCACAGGTACATCTCCAATTGACTCAAATGATGTCAACTAGCCAATCAGAAGCTTCTAAAACCATGACATAATTTTCTGGAATTTTCCAAGTAAACTTCTGACCCATTGGAATTGTGATACATTGAATTATAAGTGAAATAATCTGTCTGTAAACAATTGTTGGAAAAATTACTTGTGTCATGCACAAAGTACATGTCCCAACCGACTTGCCAAGAATATAGTTTGTTTACAAGAAATGTGTGGAGTGGTTGAAAAACGAGTTTTGGATCAGTTATGGGTGTATTCTCAAAAGTTTACAAGGTCCAGAAAATTACATTAGGCCACTCATATGAAGTATTTTGTCAGCGTGTATCAGCATTTATAGATAGGCCTACAATTGAAAAATAGGCGACAGCATATGACACTGAGATCAAATCAATTAAATTGTATTTGTCACATACGCCAAATGTAAATTGACTGGGTGGCCATTTGACTAATTGTTCAGCAGTCTTATGGCTCGGGGGTAGATGCTGTTATGGAGCCTTTTGGACCTAGATTTGGCACTCCGGTACAACTTGCCATGCGGTAGCAGAGAGAACCTTTTCTATGACTATTAAAACGCAGGAGTGGCTTCGGGACAAATCTCCTGAATGTCCTTGAGTGGCCCAGCCAGAGCCCGGACTTAAACCCGATCGAACATCTCTGGAGTGTCCTGAAAATAGCTGTGCAGCAACGCTCCCCATCCAACCTGACAGCGATTGAAGAGAATGAGAGAAACTCCCCAAATACAGGTTGCAAAGCTTGTAGTGTCATACCCAAGAAGACCCAAGGCTGTAATTGCTGCCAAAGGTGCTTCAACAAAGTACTGAGTACAGGGTCTGAATACTTATGTAAATGTGATATTTTAAGTTTGTTTGTTTGTTTTTGCTGTGTCGTTATGGGTTATTGTGTGTAGATTGATGGAGGAAAAAACATTTTTTTTATATATATTTTTTTTGCATTTTCCAATTAAGAACATTCAAAACAAAAGTGAAAAGATATTAGACAACGATAGGACAAAGTGACAGTAACAGACGAACGTAACAAAAATAAATAATAATTATATAAACAAACATACAATAATAAAAAATAATAATAAAAAAATAAAAAAATAACGAGACATTGGATCACCTGCCGTAGGCTACATATTATACATTACGTGTGAAACATTATGTGAGGATTATATATAGATTCAATCAATGAGATGTGGGGGGAGATTCTCCATATAGTCAATAAAAGGTTGCCAAATTCTGTAAAATGTCTTTAACTTATTCCTCAAGCAGTAAGTGATTTTCTCCAAAGGGATACAACTATTAACTTCCGAAAGCCACATTGCAACTGGCAGGGAGGAATCCAATTTCCATTTCAAGGCAATACATTTCTTGGCAATCGCTAGCAATATTTCTGTTAGCTTTATAGTATGGCTTTGCCTAAGATTGGTGTTAGTAAAGTTACCCAGTAGACAGACCTCCGGGTCTAAAGGGAATGCAACCCCGTGAATTGAGGATATGGTATCGCATACCCCCTGCCAGAAACCGTGTAGTTTTGAACACTGCCAAGTGGAATGGAGGAATGTTCCTTCATCTGAGCCACATCTAAAACATAGGGAGGAGATATCTGGGTTGAACTTGTGCAGTCTAGATGGGGTGATATAGAGCTGATGGAGGAAATTAAACTGGATCAGTCTGTATCTGGAGTTCAATGTGGATGTAGCCCCATCCCTGCATAGGTCACTCCATAGATCCTCATCAAGATCAATACCCAGATCTTTCTCCCATCTAAGTCGGGGTTTATCTAGCCCAGGCAGTGTTAGTCCTGACATAAGAGCATTGTAAACACGGGAAATGGTCTTGAACAGTGGTTGGTCTGCGTGGCAGAGTTGTTCAATAGGTGACATCTTAGGTAGGTTCCATTGTCCCTTGAGAGTCACCCTAATAAAGTTTCGTAGTTGTAGGTAGCTAAAGAAGTCCCTGTTAGGCAAATGGTATTTCTGTTTCAGCTGATCAAAAGACATAAGAACTCCCTCCTCGTAACAATGTTCCAGAAGAGTGATACCCTTATCAGACCATGGTCTAAAGTTACTATTCTGGAAAAACATAGGGATCAATCTATTGTTCCATAAAGGGGTTTTAGGGGAAAGGAATCCCCCTCGTCCGAACAGCTCATGTAGTTTGCACCATGCCAGGACAGAATGTATGATTAAAGGGTTGTCTGTGATGGTTTTTATAGATTTTCTGTCCCATTTGTAAAACAAATCTGCCCCAGTGTCATCATTTACCTCAAGCTTTTCAATGTTCAACCATGAGGGAGAGGGACCCTTGTCAAACCTCTGAACCAGAAACCTAGACTGTGCAGCCCAGTAGTACATTCTAAAATAGGGGAGGTTTAAGCCCCCTTGACTGTAATCAAGGGTCAGTTTATCCAGGCCAACCCTAGGGGTTTTGCCGTGCCAGATAAACCGTCTGGTCAGCTTGTCGAGAGAGGAAAAAAATGCTGCGGGAACAGGGATAGGGAGAGATTGAGACAGATATAGAAACCTGGGCAGGACATTCATTTTAATTACATTGATTCTACCCAGTAGAGTGAGAGGTAAGTCCATCCATTTACAAAGGTCAACCTCCACCTTTTGCAACAAACTGGCCAGATTGAGTTTATAGAGGTTGTTCAGATTACCATCCACCATTATGCCCAAATATGTGAAGCCCATAGGCAACCATCTGAAAGGAAACTTGTGCTTGATGGTATGATGGTCAAAGACAGACAACGGTAAGATTCCGCTTTTATCAAGGTTGACCTTATATCCAGAGAAAGAACTGTAACACTGTAGTAGGATCTGCAAGTGAGAGAGGGAGTGTTCTGGGTTTGTTAGAAATAAGACAATGTCGTCCGCAAAGAGTGATAATTTATGGGTATGGGGGCCCACCTCAAAGCCATGTATGTCAGGGCACGTTCTAATAGCCTCAGCCAACGGTTCGATGGCGAGGGCAAAGAGGTGGGGGCTAATTGGGCAACCTTGTCTGTTCCCCCTATAAAGAGGGAAAGAGGAGGAAGTAATCCCATTGGTAGCAATCCTAGCTTTAGGAGATTTGTAGAGTGATTTTATCAATTTTACAAACACGGTACCTAAACCAAACGTTTCCAAGACGCGAATGAGGTATGGCCATTCAACCCTATCAAAGGCCTTTTCAGCGTCGAGGGAGACTGCGACACTAGGTATTTTGTTTTTGTTAGCAAGGTGAATTATATCAAAGAACCTTCTGAGATTGTTGGAGGACAATCTATTAATTATGAAGCCAGTCTGATCTGGGTTGACCAACAGGGGAAGACATGACTCCAGTCTCTTAGATAGCATCTTGGTGACCAGTTTACAATCTGTGTTAAGGAGAGAGATTGGTCTATAGGAGGCGCACTTTAGCGGGTTTTTCCCTTTCTTGTGGATTACAGTAATCACTGCTTGAGAGAAGGACTCTGGAAAGCAGTTGTCTTCTCTGGCTTTTTTAAGTACCTCCATAAGGTAGGGGACCAACAGCTCCCTAAATTCTTTATAGAACTCTGGAGGGAAGCCATCCTCCCCAGGAGATTTATTAGAAGGTAGGGATTTAATGGCCCCCAACAATTCAGGAACTGAGAAGTGTTCACTCAGGCGCTCGCTGTCTTCCCCTGACAGGCATGGGAGGTTGAGAGAGGAGAGAAAGGAGTCCATCTCTGATAGATCATCGCTTGATTGGGAAGTGTAGAGGTCTTCATAGTATTTCTTAAAAGTATTATTAATTTCAGTAGGGTCGAAGGATATCTCTTTAGTAAGAGTTTCTATGGCATTAATTGTCCTCTTACTTTCCTCTGCTTTCAGCTACCATGCCAATACTTTGTGAGCATTCTCTCCAAGCTCATAATAACGCTGTTTTGATTTAGTGATGGCCCTCTCAGCTTGATATGTGTTCAGAATATTATATTTAAGTTTTTTATTTACCAAAAGCCTGTATAGATCTTTAGTCGGGCCTCTTTGGTAGGTTCTCTCTAGCTCGGAGATTTCAGATTCAAGGGCAATCAGTTCCGCACCGTGTTTTTTCTTCAGCCCTTTAGTATAGGAAATAATCTGTCCCCTCAGATAGGCCTTCAATGTGTCCCAAAGAATGAAGCTGTCAGGAGCAGAGGGTTTGTTTGTCAAAGTAAAAATATTGATCTGCTCTTTGATGAATGCACAAAATTCAGGTTGCTTTAGAAGTGTGGGATTTAGTCTCCATCTATATGCTCCATTTACCTTGGTTGCAAGTTCAAATCCCCGAGCTGACAAGGTACAAAATCTGTCGTTCTGCCCCTGAACAGGCAGTTAACCCACTGTTCCTAGGCCGTCATTGAAAATAAGAATTTGTTCTTAACTGACTTGCCTGGTAAAAAAAAAAAATAATGTTTTGATTTTGAATACATTTTAAGGCTGCATGATGCGACTCTAATGATGATTTGAAAAAAGTACCTTGAAAGGCATGAGCTCTGCTTTGTTTTTTTTTGCGCAGGCTGTACACACTTCATCAGTCATTCACAATTTGACAAGCATTTGATAATGCCTCGAATTTCCCAGCGGCATCCCCTTTATGTGGCCGTAATGCACCCAAAAAAATCCTTGCCGTTGTGACCTTGGACTGGAGTGCTGCGTTGTGCCCTTCTCCCTGAGTGCTGCATGCTCCAAAGCACCTCTCACTCACATGATCGGGTCTTTCTCACAGGTTACAAGTGAAGACAGACACATCGGCAGTGGCGACACGTCATTCAGGGAAGGTGGGGTAGAGCCTCACTATGTTGTTTAACATGTTTTGCATGTTATTTTGGCATTAAATACATATCAGTTTGCAAACAACATATCAGTTTGCAAACAATGTAAAACATAATCTACGGGTAGAGTTTAAAAATTCAAGACCTTCCATAGACTTACATTAGAAGTGCCCATGCAAGAAGGCTCAAGGTCATTGGCCACAGATAAAATGATGATAAATCACGTTATATCTACCTTAGCTTTGATTGGACTGATCATGTCAACAGCATACTTTCAAAATGTTAGCTAGAAAGCTAGACAAGCGGTCATCATCATGCATCAAGTCGGTAATCTACTGGCAAATATTTTTTCAATCCTTGTCATATGAAGAGAAATTATAGATCAAACGTATCGGTGCTTATCTGCCATTGAACAGAATCATTACAAGTTGGAAATCGCAAATTCAACAATGACTGCTAAGTCGCCACTGCCGCCCCGCATTCGATCCCATGCTGTGCCACCACCGGCCCAGACCGGGAGACTGGCACACAATTGGCCCAGCTTCGTCCGGGTTAAGGGAGGGTTTTGCTGGCCGGGATGTCCTTGTCTCATCGTGCTCTAGAGACTTGTGGTGAGCCGGTGGGTCGACTTCTGTCGTCAGTTCGACAGTGTTTCTTCAGGCACATTAGTGCGGCTGGCTTCCCGGGTTAAGCAAGCAGTGCTTGGCTCCTGACCTTCACTGAGTCCGTAGGGGAATTGCAGCAATGAGACAAGATGCTAACTACCAATTGGATATCCCGAAAAAGGGGGTAACGCCATAGGCCACAAATGTTTGAATACATTGTCCATGCTGTCAAACCAGCATGACTTTCCAGCCACTTTCAAAACAATTGGATACTCGGATATGGGACATTTCAGACTTTAATGAGTTCAAGACAACTGGGAACTCGGATAAAACTAGCTCCGACTGGAAAAATGTAGAATATTATTTTGAATGGTCATCCAAATCTGAATTCCAAGTCGGTATTTCGGGCCTCTTTCTAGAGCCCACAAGATGGACCGCCTCGCCACCTTTCTTTTCAAATGAGCACAGCACAACAAGGTGAGGCCAAAGATGTATTGTATGCTGCTGCATAAATTATGGAATATGTCAGGGAGATATGTAAACTGTAGCTAAGAAAGTAATACTAAGTGTACTTTGTGTAGTAAACTATTAGTAGCCAATGTGCCTCACCCTAATAATTTGCTCCATTTTCACCTCGTAACTTATCCTACTGTTCTGATTTGGTGGTGCACATTTAGCCTATAGCCTGTTTTAGAGAAATGACATCATCAAATATTGTAAGAGCTTTCATTGTCTGCTTTATATGTCCCCTATATTTATCCTATGGTTCTGACTTGGTGTACAGGGAGAATACTGTGAGAACGGCCCATATTCTGAATTCTGTCGCTGTACATTTTAAAAGTGCAGAACAAATTGTTATATTGACGACATCCATCTAGCTAGCTCATTAAGGTCTTAATTGTAAAGGGGTGCGTACTGGCAGCAGAGAAGTCAGGCGCAGGAGAGCGAAAACTGATTTACAAAAGTGTCGTTTAATAAACATAAAAAACACCATAAACAGAAAAATCAATGAATGGGTCAAGCAAAACCCAGTATCCACCAGCATAACGTACACAAGCACAACAAGAAACAATTCCGGACAAGGACATGGGGGGAACAGAGGGTTAAATACACAACATGTAATTCAAACCAGGTGTTAGGGAAGACAAGACAAAACCAATGGAAAATGAAAGGTGGATCGATGGCTAAAAGGCCGGTGACGTCGACCGCCAAACTATTTAAGTGCATAGATGACATGTATTTTTTCCCCTGACCCCGTTTCGAGACAGGTGCAATAAGATCAAATCAAGAATAGTCTGATGGGTGACATATTTGTACTTGTTTTTGATGGTAATATCTAGGGTGTCCAATCAAAAATGCATCTTTTGACCAATGGGTAAAATAATTCTTAATTGTATAAGAAAACCAATAGTGAAAACCCCATGTCTCTATCATAATCCTTTAAAAAGCTATTTGAGTTTTTACTCTTATACAATGTGTAACGGCATTCTTCCTCCTCTGAGGAGGAGAAGCGAGAAGGATCGGAGGACCAATGCGCAGTGTGGTAAGTGTCCATAACGTTTATTATACGATATAAACAGAACACTATGAAATACAAAACAATAAACGTGAACATGACCGAAAACCGAAACAGTACCATGTGGCAACAAACACTCACACGGAAACAAACACCCACAACTCTAAAGTGAAACCCAGGCTACCTAAGTATGATTCTCAATCAGAGACAACTAACAACACCTGCCTCTGATTGAGAACCATACTAGGCTGAACTCAAAACCCCAACATAGAAAAACACACATAGACTGCCCACCCCAGCTCATGCCCTGACCAAACTAAATAAAGACAAAACAAAGGAAATAAAGAATAAAGAAGAACAATGGCCAAAATTAGGGTGAAAAATGTTTAAAAAACAAGCGTTTCTTTGGGAAATGTCAACTGAGAATTGAGAGTACCGCAAGCTTATTTTCAAAGCCTTTTACATTAACTGAACATGTTAATTTAGCTTCTTGCGAACCACGGAAACAACTATACAGATGACCACCACAAGTTAAAATCCTCAAAAGTCACTGCGAGAAAGCGGCTCCGCTCTGTCAACACAGCTAGGTGCTTATTATAGGATATATTATATTATGACTTTTTGGATTTTTCGTTTATGATAGACAAAGATCCCACTGAAGGATTCAGAACATGTCAATTGTATTTTCATCACCAAAACGCATTTTTACCCACGTTGGGCAGAGTTGGGTGGCCACCCTATAATTTGTTTGATTGTCCCACTTTCCAGTGGTGATAGGTTATGAAAGCTCGGGACCTGTGCTGCCAACACTACTGTAGGTTTGAAGCCAGATAAAAATAATCTGTTGGAAAATAGTTGGGAGGTGACCTCAGACACACACATACAACTTTGCTCTTTAGCGGGGGGTTTTCTCACGTTTATTGTAACTTTGTGTATATATTTTCTTACATTAATATTTGTAGTTTACCACTTCTATTTACACCCTTTATACTGTGCACGTGACCAGTACACTTTGATTTGATACACACACTATTTGAGCAGATTTGCGAGGTGACCTCAGCCAGTTTTATCACCTATTAGCAATTATTTAACAGATCTGGCCAGGGACTTTAATGTTCATCAGGACTTTAGAGCAGTTTTCTCAACTCCCAGCCTGGGGTCCTGCTCCAGTCTCTGCTAAGGTGCCAACTGCTCCCTCAGATTCAGTCACTTCTACAGAGATAATTTTAAACTACATGTTCATTATAATATAGGCAATCCTCAATGGATTAAGTGTCTCTGGTACAATAAAGGTAGAGATTTAGAACCTACACACACACACACACACTGAGATTTCTATTTGATATTAAACTCCTCATTATAAAGAATCCCTCTGGTAGTGAGTTACCGTGTGTGCTTCTACACATCTGGGAACCTTTTAAAGCCATGATAGAGTAGGCCAGTTAAATGAGTTTGTATGCTTTATTTGTCCTCCATTCCTCTGTCATTCCTCACATTTCAGATGACAAATCTCTCTGAATCTCTCCCTTTGTTCCTGTGTCACTGTGTCTATTGTCTGGCACTCCAGTTGAACTGTAAACCACACCAGAGGTTTATAAAGAGCTGACTATTTATTTCATTTCGTACTATAGTGTGGTCCAGGGCCACACATTCCTTTACTATTGAACTGACTGAGCAGGGGATGTGATGGAGGCACAGTTTCCAGGTAGTTATTCCTGATTTTTAAAAATGAAAGTCCTGACCCTTCTCAAATGTCCTAATCATTACAATATGAAAAGTAACCATGTTTCCAGTACATAAGATCTAAAAGGCCTCAGTCAGTGTCACACCCTGACCATAGTTTGCTTTGTATGTTTCTATGTTTTGGTTGGTCAGGGTGTGATCTGAGTGGGCATTCTGTGTTGGATGTCTTGTTTGTCTATTTCTATGTCTGGCCTGATATGGTTCTCAATCAGAGGCAGGTGTTAGTCATTGTCTCTGATTGGGAACCATATTTAGGTAGCCTGGGTTTCACTGTGTGTTTGTGGGTGATTGTTCCTGTCTCTGTGTTTTCACCAGATAGGACTGTTTAGGTTTTTACACATTTATTGTTTTGTTAGTTATTTCATGTCGAGTTCCTTAATTAAAGAACATGAATAACCATCACGCTGCATTTTGGTCTGCTTCACCAGAGGAAAACCCTTAGTCAGATTAATGTAAAGCATTTTTTGAGTAGAACATTGAGCAGTTACATGTGGCATTCGCATGATATTCTGTACATCATGTAGACCTACTTTACCTCTGCCTAGCTGCTCTCTGGTTTCAGCCCATGCTTTGAAGAGGCAGCATCTTGGTTGGTTGATTTGAATAGTGATCAATTTCATCAAGATTATCGCATGGCTTATAATTTTATCAGCCAAGAAATACAAAACATACACATTCTGCCAAGCTGAATTCAAGCCAGTTGGTCTTGTTCAGGTCAACTTGCCTCTTCCAAGGCACTGACGTGTCATGGTGAGAAAGATTTGGGTTTCGGAGGTTTGTGTGTATATAGTTGCTGTACCAATCTCACTTGTAGCACCACTACTGAACAGAAGATCAGTTATTATGCAACTGTCACTTTTTACTATTTACTTTGTTATTTTCTCTACCCGTCAACTTGATAGGTTGTTGGATCTGCTGTGCAATCTTTCGTCCACTTGATCTTTCATAGATAATATATAATATAACCCCTCTGAGTCTGGTTCCCCTCAAGTTTTCGTCATTATTTTTCTTGCCACTATACTTATGCTTGATCTTTGGGGTCTAAGGTAAAGGTAAAAGCACTTTGTGACAACTGTTAATGTGAAATGGGCTTAATAAATATTTTACATGTATTTACTTAGTAGTAGAAATATGTTTAAAAGTGTCTTCGTACCAGTACCTCTGTATCTTTGATCATATCTTTATTGTCAGCTACTCTGCCTCTTCAAAACCATGGGCTGAAACCATGGGCTGTTGCACTCCATTCTTGTACAAAACCAGTTGTGTTTGCATACAGTGCCTTCATAAAGTATTCATAGCCATTGACTTATTCCACAAGGACCACTAAGGACCTAACATGGTCCACAAACACCCGCACAGTTGTGAAGAAGGCACGGCAGAGCCTCTTCCCCTCAGGAGACTGAAACTATTTTGCATGGGCCCTCAGATCCTCAGAAAGTTATACTGCTGCACCATCGAGAGCATCTTGACTGGCTTCATCACCACTTGGTATGGCAAATGCACCAGCCTTGACCACAAAGTGAGGGTGATGCGGACAGCCCAGTACACCACTGGGGCTGAGCTCATTGCCATCCAGGATCTCTATATCAGGCAGTGTCAGTGGAAGGCCCAGAAATGGCCAAAGACTCCAGCCACCCAAGCCATCGACTGTTCACTCTGCTACCGTCCGGCAAACGGTACCAGAGCATCAGCTTTTGGACCAACAGGCTCAGAGACAGCTTCTACCCCCAAGCCCAGTGGAGGCTCCTCAGTGGAAGAAGGGGAGAACCAGTAGGAACCCAGTTAATTTCCTAAAAATAAAAATAACAAACCATTAAAAAAAGATTAAACCATACTAAATATATTCACGTCGCCAAACACACTGTTTTGCAATGACAGTATACAGTAGCTTCAACAGGACCTTCTAATGTAGCACCATGGTGTAGCCGGAGGGCCACTATTTTATGTCCTCCTCTGGGTATATTTACTTCAATACAAACCAAGGAGGCTAATGGTTCCCACCCACTCCAATAGACTTACACAGTAATTATGACAACTTCTGGAGGACGTCCTCCAACCTTTCAGAGCTCTTGCAGCATGAACTGACATGTCCATCCAATCAAAATGAGAATTAATCTAGTACAGAAAGCATAAGCTTCAGCTAGCTAGCACTGCAGTTTATAAAATGTGTTGAGTAGTTGACAAAAAATAGAGAAAAGATCATAGTTGAACAGTTTTGAACAAATGTATTTCTTCAAAAATTATGGAGGAGCAAAGAGAGAGCTTCATTTCTCTTTTTTTAACTTTCACTTACTCTGCAAGCTAATGCAGCTAGCTTATTTAGCATACTCAACAACTTGACTCAAACAGAGAGGAATGATATTTATGTTAGCTAGCTGGCTAAGGCTATCCAATACGCCAACTATTCCAAGTCAAGGTAAGCTTTCGATTTAATTAATGTATTCCCACTGGGGTAACTGCTAAACTGCTTGCTGTACATTGTATTGCGCACTTGTACACATGGATTCGGATTGCGGGCTTACTAACATGTAGTTCTAGTAGCTATGTTGACTCTGATGTTAGCTAATAAGGTGACAACGATGTAAGCTGTGTGTAGCAGTTATGTATCCTTTATTTAATTAGGCAAATCAGGTAAGAACAAATTCTTCATTCCAATGACAGCCTACCGGGGAACAGTGGGTTAACTGCCTTGTTCAGGTTTAGAACAACAGATTTTTACCTTGTCAACTCAATCCAGCAACCTTTTGGTTACTAACCCAATTCTCTAACCACTAGGCTACCTGCGGTTATGGTATGAAGGTTTATTTTGGATAGGCTTTTTCACCTGGTCACTGACAGCTGTTGTGTTGTGCACTGAAATCCATAAGCAAAGGGAGAGGAAGAGAGCGCGTAGATGTGATGATGCTGTTTTTATGGCTGCTATGAAAGTGAACTGCGGGTGATCAAGGGTGTATTCACTCCGCCAATTCTGTTGCAAAATGTTGCTTAAACAGAAGCAACCGGAACGAAACGCGGATGGACCTAACTGAATTTGTCCAATAGAAACTCTCCTTTTGACTAATGATTACACACTAGATCAGCTAGATGCAGGCAAGATTGTGCAAGGTGGGATTGAATGTGTCACTGTCTGTCACCTTCATTACTCCAAGTTGTTTCTTAACCTGTGCACGCACATATGTTAGAAACTTTCCTTTGTAGGCTAGGTTGTAGCAACCTCAAGATGGGTATAAGCCAAATTCTAGTAGTGTGTAGTAGCCTAAGCCTATTGATGTTAGAATGAGCTAGTTGAATGGAGTATGAATGATTCAACCAATATGCTGTAATAGAAATGAAAAAAGTTTGTCCTCCCTAATCTTAAACAGCACCAACCGCCACTGATACAAACCGTATACACACTCACCGACACTCTACATGGACACTCCTACACACAACCAACACACATTCACATACACGATTGTACACAACACACACCAATTTTTACAAATGTATTGAAAATGAAATAGAGAAATATCTCATTTACGTAGGCATTCACAACCCTGATTCAATACTTTTGTAAAAACACCTTTGGCAACGATTACAGCTTTGAGTCGTCTTGGCTATGTCTGTATCAGTTTTGCACATCGGTATTTTGCAATTTTCTCAGATTGCAGATTTTCTCAAGCTCTGTTAAGTTAGATGGGGAGCAGCGGTGAACATCAATCTTCATGTCTTTGAACAGATTATTAATGGGACTAAAGTCTGGGCTTTGGCGGGGCGTCAAGGACATTCACATTCTTGTTCTGAAACCATTCCAGCATTGCATTGGCTGTATGCTAGGGGTCATTGTCCTGTTGGAATGTAAATCTTCGCCTCTGTCTAAGGTTGTTTGCACTATGAAGTAGGTTCTCATCAAGCATTTGCTGTATTTGGCTCCATTCATTGTTTCCTCTATCCTTACCAGTCTCCCAGTCACTGCCGCTGAAAAGCATCCCTATAGCATGATGCTGACACCACCATGCTTCACGGTAGGGATGGTGTTAGACAGGTGATGAGCTGTGCCTGGTTTTCTCCAGACAGTGCATTGCATTAAAGACTTCAAAGTTTGTCTCATCAGGCCACAGAATATTTTGCCTTATGATCTCAGTCTTTCAAGTACCTTTTTGCAAACTCCAGGCGTGTTGTCATGTGCCTTTTTTCAGGAGTGGTTTCCATCTGGCCACTCAACCATAAAGCCCAGATTGGTGACATCTGTAGAGACTGTTGTCCTTCTGTCAGGTTCTCCCATTTTAGCCAATGAACTCTGTAGTTCTGTGGTCATTGGTTTCTTGGTCACCTCCCTGACCAAGGTCCTTCTTGCCCGGTTGCTCAGTTGCTCAATCTCCTTAATAATAAAGCATTGAAAGCTTTATCATGCTTTTGCATACTGGCATAGATCAGTAGAGTTGGAAGTAGAGTAGAGTAGAAGTTGCAAGCACCTATGCCAGTTCTATGCCAGTTTGCAAAAACATGATAAAGCAGTCAATGCTTCATTATAAAGGATATGTTTTTGCATGCGTTCTGGTACCTCAGAGCATCCCAGGTCACCTCCTTCTTGGGCAAATGTTTTGTTCCGGCACCTCCAAACATGGGGGAGCATTTTTTATAGCCTAGGGTTCCGGAACAATTTGGCCTTTATTATCGCATTTCATGCAACTCTACATACTTTTAGATGAAGCAGAATATTTTTTAATACCTCACAAATGATCAAAATGACAGGATACTTTGACACTGACAAACAGATTATTAAAAAAATGTTGTTAAACAGGTGAGGCTCAAAAAGCTCTGCCCCACTTGCCCTGAATGTCGGGTCGCCACTGGTGAGGAGACATGTATTGTACAATATGAGGAGGAAATTATAGTCCTAGAAAAACTTTCCAGTCTCACTGACTCACCCAATGATGCTCAGCTCACTCACAGGCGATGGCCGATCCGCTCCTGCCAAAAGCTTATCTCGCTCTTGTTTTACTTGGTAGAACATTGCTGTTTGCTCAATAGGCCTATTTGGAAGTTGATAACTTGGTAGCCTACAGACACATTAGTCTTGTCTTTTTCAGCAGGATCCATTTGCTTTTTAAGCTTTTCCCGCAACTGTATTTGAAATATTGGGAAAGGCCTGTTTTGGCTGCATAATGTCCACTGACAGATTTGCTGTGCGTTCCCGACTGCAGGCATGCCTGTTGATTGGGCTACACATAATCCAAAGTGTAGCCCTACTCCTTATTTAATTTCTTGTGCATAGGATTCTATAAGGAAATATATGATGAAGTCCAACGTTGGAGAGATGAGAGTTGCAGGCTCATTTCTACCAGAGTGCAGAGAGAGCGAGAGAGATCATAGAAAGTGAATTTAATTCTAGTTCTGTGTGAGATACAGGCGAGCTTCTCTATCCCACCACAGCATATCCCACCGGATGGTCTACATAGGCTACTTTGTTGCGCAAATGGCTGGCCCAACACCAATCAATTATCAGGCATGTTTTCACATGACGTTTTTTTAGGGGCCAGCCAGGAGAATTACAGTGGAGTCAACTTCAATTAGCCTAACTCTGATTGGTACATTGCAAATAGTGCAAATGGGTTCTGGAACTAAACAGTCTAGAGGTGCCGGATTCTGTTCCGGTAAGATCCAGCTCAAATTAAGGCTAGGTGTCTCCCTAGCGGGACATCTAACGGTGAAACTGGAGGGAGCACAATTAAAATAAATAATCATAAAAATTATGGATATTAAACATTTAGGTAAATATAAGTATCATATCAGTCATATTCAACCGATTTACAGGAGCGAAATTACAGCGAAAGCATGTCATGCGATTGTTTTAGGACGGCGCCCACATAAAAATATTTTTCCACCGGCACAGGTTTCATAAATTCACAAATAGCGATTAAATATTCACTTACTTTTTGAAAATCTTCCTCTGATTTGTCATCCAAAGGATCCCAGCTATAACATGTAGTGTCGTTTTGTTAGATAAAATTCTTCTTTATATCCTAAAAAGTCTGTTTAGTTGGCGCCAGCGATTTGAGTAATCCACTCGTTCAACATGCAGAGAAAGGAATCTGAAAATCTACCCCTAAACTTTTCAACAAGTCAAAATACGTTTCCATGTACTCCTTAGATACCCTAAAATGTTATTAAACTATAATATTTCTAACGGAAAGAAGTATGTTCAATAGGAAACCGATTTTAGCAGGTAAGTCCTTTCTTCATGACGCGTGCAAACACAGATTTCCAAGACTGTGTCCCTGTACCTAAACTGATATTTCTTATTCGTTTTGGAAGTTACAAGTCTGGAACCTTGAACATGGACTGCTGACATCATGTGGAAGCCATAGCAATTGCATCTTGGGAGCACATTTTCAGAATGCCCTTATACTTCCCATTGTAAGAGGATGGTTTCTCAAAAAGAAAATATTACGGTTGGTTTTTCTTTGGATTTTCTCCTACCATATCTATTGTGTTATATTATTTCAACATTTGACAAACTTCAAAGTGTTTTCTTTCCAATGGTACCAATTATATGCATATCCTGGCTTCAGGGCCTGAGCAACAGGCAGTTTACTTCGGGCACATCATTCAGGCAGAAATTGAGAAAGAAGGGGCCTAGCCCTAAGAAGAAAATCTGCCATTTCTTGCTACAATAGTCATTTACAACATTAACAATGTCTACACTGTATTTCTGATCAATTTCATGTTATTCTTTTTTTAAATGACACTTTTTTATTTTCTTTCAAAAAGAAAGACATTTCTAAGTGACCCCAAACTTTTGAACAGTATTACTGAAACTCCCCAACAGGTTCAGGAGAGATGAAGTTTGAGTCATGCGTCCTCCAAGAATGACCTGCCAAACCATGCTTCTTAACCCAGAAGCACCAATGTGTCAGAGGAAACTCCATCCAACTGACAACTGAAGTCAGCCAGCAGGTGCACAGTCACTAGAGCACAAGCCAAGTAAAGCCCCTCAGCCAAACCCATCCCTGGACGTCCCAGTTTTAATGACAGAGCCTGGGATCAAACCCCAAGCTGTAGTGCCACCACAACATTGTGATGCAGTGACTGCTGAGCCAGTTGGGATATTTTCTTTGAGCAGAATTTTTATGTTCACATGAAAATCTGTCACCAATTGGATGAAAACCTACAGATGTCAGATCTTAATATATTTTTTACCTTTATTAAACTAGGCAGGTCAGTTAAGAACAAAGTTTTCTTTTCAATGACGGCCTAGGAACAGGAACGACTGCCTTATCTTGTCAGCTTTGGGATTCGATCTTGAAACCTTAAGGGTTACAAGTCCAACACTCTAACCACTAGGCTACCTGCCGCACCATTTGATCCCTTCCGTCGCAGGAGGATAATAATCCTGCAGCAGGAGGACTTGATTATCTGAAGAAATATTTTGAATCGCTGCCAGGGGCAGCTGGAAGCGGTATTTTATATACAAATGCAGTACCGTACCTACATTGTACCTCATGTAGGCTACGTTCAGGCTACAGTGAGTCTCGTATGAATTCTTATGTGGATTATACTACATTTACCTTTTTTGTAATGGGTAGTTGTGTCTTTTTTAGGGAAAATATATATTTTTTTTAGATAAATTGTTTTATTATAAGCAAGCAATAGGCCGAATACATTATTTATTACCTCAGCGCCTGTGTGGTCCAGTGGTTTACCCCGGCACAGATATGCCAGAGTCGGCATTGGTTTGAAACTGGCCCACTGCCCTTTGACTTTATGTTTGATTCATTCATTCTGCCAGGTTACAAGGTGAATTCTGCATGCATCACAGATTTAAAACATAAACAACTCAAAGGTTCAAATTAGCCAATAATTCCAAGAGGTATATCTATGTATATGTATATTTATATATAGGTGGGTATGTGCATGTTTGTATATTTATAAATATATATATTTTCCAAACAAAATAAATGGCCGATTGGAAATGATGCAGACAATTACATTGACGGAAGCTACAATCTATCCACAATATTGAAGCTTATCTACCCCCTAAATTAGTAGTCCTGCTTGTATAGCGGACATGAGCCGCTCATGGTCACGTGATGAGGTAGCCCCATCTGCTAACTTCAAAAACAGTAGAAAACGGTCTAAGATGTTGGTTGCTCCCATGGGACACCCGGGTTAATAGCCCGCGTGATACACTTGCAACCAAAATGTTTCAAGATACAGTATGTTCACCCTCTGGTACATGTTGTCGTCGAAACAACATAGCTCTTTTTGCACAGACTCAGGTCCAAATGTATTGTACAGATTAACAAGCATTCAGTACAAGAGAGAAACGTAATTTCCTTGATTACCACAGCAAATCTATTGTAGCAATTTACTCAACACTTTGTATGAATGGAAACTAATATTGGTGTAGCCTATTGTTATTATTTGATTAGTTTCCTATTTATGTTATCCAAAAGTGTCTGGCATGGTCATTATCAAGATCGGCAGTAAAATATACCTGGACTGTCCATATTTGAAATGTGCATCTGAAGACATATACAGGTTATAGGAGTGAACTCTTCACTTTCTCTCTTTTACTCTATCACATTCTCAACATCTCTGTCCCCCCATTGTTCTCCATACAGCAGATCCAAATGATGTCCCACCTAGCACCCTTACCTAAACAATTCCACCATAACACCCAGCTACAACCTTTGTCTTCCCGAGTGCCAAACAGACACACGTTTCCTTGCTTCTTGTATCGGTCTGTTGTGATTGGCTCACACCTCACAGTGTGTGGTGACTTCTTCTGTGGTGCTCAATGTAAATGTAGCAATCCTGGTGCTGACAGACACCTCCCAAAGGGGTTGTTGTATACTCCCATTCTTGAACCCTCCAAATGACCTAACGAGTTGTGTGACTTGTGCCATACACAATTACACTCTAAACAAAGTATTTTCCATCCATTAACACTTTATTATTATCTTTCCAGAAAAGCCATTCCATTTTTTTAAATAAATATTGTACAAACAATTAATAGTAACTATTAAACATGTATACGTTTTATAACAATCCAAATGCATGTATACCATTTCTAATAATCTATAAAGAATGTATAAGCATTAATATTGTATTATTTATGAAAGTTATTATGAAATGTAACATCCTGTCCTTCCAAATACTGAACGTTGCAATGAATTTAACTAAACTGCAGTACCCCAACCTCAGACCTCAACAGTTCCAAGGTCAGATAGGAACGTACTCCCGTACTGGACCAATAACGGTGTCATATAATTACTGTACTTGTTGCTATTAGTTATAATGTAAACATCATCAATTAACTCTATCATGATAAATGAATGTTGTTGTTGTGTGTTTTGCTGTAATTATGCTGTATTTACTCCACGTCTCCATAGTGCCGTTCATTATAGTGCTTTCAGTGCAGTGAACTTCCCCTCATGTCCAAACCTCACGACCTGGTCACCCATTCCCATCTTGCCTGCAGACACCAGACTGTGTAGCTATGATGTACCATGTCAAACCATTTTATGAATAACTTTATTTGTACAGCAGTATTGACTGTCTCTGTGTCACTAGGGTTACAAGGTTTCCTGTCATCTGTCATAGCTCTATTTCCTGCAAACAAAAAAGAGGCATTAGGACGTCCACGAAACGTCACAAAATGGTTGCCTAAAGTTGCCAGGACGATGTGACATGGTCCTGTGGAGGTTTTGTCTAGTTTCTGGATTGGTCCATGGATGTCCCAACCAATTGTAAGGTTTTGTATTTATTTTCTTTCTGTGTTTCGTTGTGTTATTGAACATAGCGCTGTTTCTTTGTGTTCTTGAACGTAGCCCTGTCTTTCATTTTTGTTCATTGATTTCAGCTGTTTTAGTTAGTCACCTGGTCTCATCAGCTCCTTATTTAGTTCAGTTCATTCTGTTTGTGCCTTTGTGAGGTATTGTTCGTTTTGACTCTACTAAGCCTTGCCCTAACTCGTTTGTGAGAACCGGTTATAGCCTTCAGTCCTAGTTTTGATTCACCTGCCTGTTTGCCTGCCTGTGACCACGATTCCTGCCTTCTGCAAAGGTGATATAACACCTGCCACGCTCTGCGCGTGTATCTACACCTTTTCTCCCTGAGAATTCATTACACCAATGATGATTTTAAGAAGTTTTAAGGATTTTGTGTCATGGTCCTGTGGAAGTTTTGTTTAGTTCCCAATTTGTTCTAGGGACATCCCCAAGGATGATTTTAGGACGTTCTCAGGACGACATACCCTGGATCTAGTTTCAACCTAACTGAATATCTTAATTTAACCTTGCGTAATACCCTAGATGCAGTTGCACCCCTAAAAACAAAAAACATTTGTCACAAGAAATTTTCTTGAAGATATAGAGTTGAAGTTGGAAGTTTACATACACTTAGGTTGGAGTCATTAAAACTCGGTTTTCAACAATTCCACAAATTTCTTGTTAACAAACTATATTTTTAGCAAATCGGTTAGGACATCTACTTTGTGCATGCAATTTTTCCAACAATTGTTAACAGACAGATTATTTCACTTATAATTCACTGTATCACAATTCTTGTATCACAAGTTTAAATACACTAAGAAGAAAACTGAAAATTCCAGAAAATTATGCCATGGCTTTAGAAGCTTCTGATAGGATAATTGACATAATTTGAGTCGATAGGAGGTGTACCTATGGATGTATTTCAAGGCCTACCTTCAAACTCAGTTCCTCTTTGCTTGACATAATGGGAAAATCAAAAGAAATCAGCCAATACCTCAGAAAATAAATTGTAGACCTTCACAAGTCTGGTTCATCCTTGGGAGCCATTTCCAAACGCCTGAAGGTACTACGTTCATCTGTACAAACAATAGGACGCAAGTATAAACATAATGGGACCACGCAGCTGCCATACTGCTCAGGAAGGAGACACGTTATGTCTCCTAGAGATGAACGTACTTTGGTGCGAAAGGTGAAAATTAATCCCAGAACATCAGCAAAGGACCTTGTGACGATGCTGGAGGAAACAGGTACAAACGTATCTATATCCACAGTAAAATGAGTCCTATATCGACATAACCTGAAAGGCCGCTCATCAACGAAGAAGCCACTGCTCCAATACCGCCATAAAAAAGCCAGACTATGGGTTGCAACTGCACATGGGGACAAAGATCGTACTTTTCAGAACTGTTTGGCCATAATGACCATTGTTATGTTTGGATGAAAAGGGGGATGGCAGCATCATGAAGCACCCTGAAGCACGGGAGTGGCAGGATCATGTTGTGGGGTGCTTTCCTGCAAGAGGGACTGGTGCACTTCACAAAATAGATGGCATCATGAGGGGGGAAAATGTTGTGGATATATTGAAGCAACATCTCAAGACAGAAAGTTAAAGTCAGGAAGTTGTACCTTGGTTGCAAATGGACAATGACCCCAAGCATACTTCCAAAGTTGTGACACAATTGCTTAAGGACAACAAAGTCAAGGTATTGGAGTGGCCATCACAAAGCCCTGACCTCAATACTGTAGAAAATTTGTGGACAGAACTGAAAAAGTGTGTGCGAGCAAAGAGGTCTACAAACCTGACTCAGTTACACCAGTTCTGTCAGGAATAATGGGCCTAAATTCACCCAACTTATTGTGGGAAGATTGTGGAAGGCTCTCTGAAACGTTTGACCCAAGATAAACAGTTTAAAGGCAATGCTACCAAATACTAATTGAGTGTATGTAAACTTCTGACCCACTGGGAATGTGATGAAATAAATAAAAGCTGAAGTAAATCATTCTCTCTACTATTACTCTGACATTTCACATTCTTAAAATAAAGTGGTGATCCTAACTGATCTAAGACAGGGAATTTTTACTAGGATTACATTTCTGGAATTGTGAAACTGAACTAAACTACTGGAAGAGCTACTTCCTGTGTTTGGCCCTCCTATGGTGAACATAATAAATGGCTTCCTATCCACCGGATGTGTACCAAACTCACTTAAAGTGTCCGTTTTTGGCTTTTTCAAGAGAGGCTTTATTTCTATCGGCCTATATCGAACCTCCCATTCCTCTCAACATATTTGAAAAAGCTGTTCGACAGCAGCACACTGCCTTCCTGAAGAAAAATAATGTATACAAAATGCTTCAGTCTGGTTTTAGACCCCGTCATTGCACTGAGACTACACTCATGAAGGTGGTAAATTACCTTTTAATGGCGCCCGACCAAGGCTCTGCATCTGTCCTCATGCTCCTAGACCTTAGTGCTGCTTTTGACATCATTGATCACCACATTCTTTTGGAGAGATTAAATACCCTAATTGGTCTACATGGACAAGTTCTTGCCTGGTTTATATATTATCTGTTGGAAAGATGTCAGTTCATCTCAATTCATCTCTGAGGATGGTTTTGGCGTTCCTCAAGGTTTAGTTTTAGGACTACTGTTGTTTTCACTATATATTCTACATCTTGGTGATGTTATTTGGAAACACAATGTCAACTTTCACTGCTCTGCGGATGACACACAGCTGTCCATTTCGATGAAACGTGGTGAAGCTCCAAAATTGCCTATCCTGGAAGCCTGTGTTTCAGACATAAGGAAGTGGATGGCGGCAAATGTTTCACTTTTAACCCCGGACAAAACCGAGATGCTAATTCTAGGTCCCAAGAAACAGAGAGATCTGCTGTTGGATCCGACAATTAATCTTTATGGTTTTACAGTTGTCTCAAATAAAACTGGGAAGGACCTCAGCGTTATTCTGGACCCTGATTTCTCTTTTGACAAACCTATCAAGAATCTTTCAAGGACAGGTTTATTCAATCTTCGTAACATTGCAAAAATCAGAAACCTTTTTCAGAAAATTATGCTGAAAAGCAAATCCATGCTTTTGTCACTTCTAGATTAGACTACTGCAATGCTCTACTCTCCGGCTACTCGGATAAAGCATTAAATAAACTTCAGTTAGTGATAAACATGGCTAGAACCATGACTAGAACCAAAAAATCTGATCATAATTACTCCAGTGCCAGCCTCTTTACACTGGCTTCCTGTTAAGGCTAGGGCTGATTTCAAGGTTTTACTGCTAACCTACAAAGCATCACATGGGCTTGCTCCTACCTATCTTTCTGATTTGGTCCTGCCGTACATACCTACAAGCACGTTACGGTCACAAGACGCAGGACTCCTTACTGTCCCTAGATTTTCTAAGTAAACAGCTGGAGGCAGGGCTTTCTCCCATAGAGGTACATTTTTATGGAATGGTCTGCCTATCAATGTGAGAGATGCAGACTCGGTCTCAACCTTTAAGTCTTTATTGAAGACTTATATCTCTTCAGTAGGTCCTGATTGAGTGTAGTCTGGCCCAGGAGTGTGAAGGTGAATGGAAAGGCACTGGAGCGACGAACTGCCCTTGCTGTCTCTGCCTGGCCGGTTCTCCTCTCTCCACTGGGATTCTCTGCGTCTAACCCTACTACAGGGGCTGAGTCACTGGCTTACTGGTGCTCTTCCATACCATCCCTAGGAGGGGTGCGTCACTTGAGTGGGTTGAGTTACAGACGTGATCTTCCTGTCCGGGTTTTGAGCCCCCTCTTGCTCGTGCGATGGAGGAGATCTTTGTGGGCGATGCTCAGCCTTCACTCAGGGTAGTAAGTTGGGGGTCTGTTATCCCTCTAGTGGTGTGGAGGCTGTGCTTTGGCAAAGTGGGTGGGCTTATATCCAGCCTGGTTAGCCCTGTCTGTGGGTATCATCGGACGGGGCCACAGTGACCCACCCCTGTCTCGGTCTCCAGTATCTATGCTGTAATAGTCTATAATAGGGGGCTAGGGACAGTCTTATATCTGGTGTAATTGTCCTGTCTTATCTGGTGTCCTGTGTGAATTTAAGTATGCTTCCTCTAATTCTCTATTTCTCTCTCTCTCTCTCCCCCTCCATCCCCTCCCAAAGGACCTGAGCCCTAGGATCATGCCTCAGAACTACCTGACTTGATTACTCCTGGCTGTCTCTAGTTTACCTGGTCGTACTGCTGCTCCAGTTTCAACTGTTCTGCCTGCGGTTAGGGAACCCTGACCTGTTTTCGACTCTCTCTCTCGCTGTACCGCAACTGCTGTCTCAGCCTCTGAATGCTCGGCTATGAAAAGCCAACTGACATTTACTCCTGAGGTACTGACCCGTTGTACCCTTTACAACCACTGTGATTATCATTTGACCCTGCTGGTCATCTATGAACGTTTGAACATCTTGAAGAACAATTTGGCTTTAAATGGCCATATACTCTTATAATCCCAACCCGGCACAGCCAGAAGAGGACTGGCCACCCCTCAGAGCCTGGTTCCTCTCTAGATTACTTCATACATTTCTTCCTTTCTAGAGGGTTTTTCCTAGCCACCGTGCTTCTACATCTGCATTGCTTGCTGTTTGGGGTTTTAGGCTGGATTTCTGTACAACACTTTGTGACATCTGCTGATGTAAAAAGGGCTTTATAAATACATTTCATTGATTGAATTTGATTGAACTACACAAAGGTCCCCCAGAGAATATTCTCAGAGGACCATCATGCAATGTCCTGACCACTGGTTAAACGAATGTCCTGAGAACGTCTTGAAGACATCTTCTCAGTGTTGTCCTGGTAACTTACAAGGAACTAAACAAAGGTCCCCTAGAGAAAGTTTCCTTGGGGCCTAAGTACTAGTAAAATGTATGTCCTGAGAATATTTAAAGAAGAGTCCTGACATGGTCATCAGTAACATCCTGGTAGCTTACAGGGAACTAGACAAAAGTCCGCCAGAGAACATTCCCTTGTAACCATCACGTGACATCCTGAGCACTGGTACACCAATTGTCCTGAGAATTTCCTAAAATGACATGCCTAGAGCGTACCAGGAACTAGACAAAACACTCTGACACAATATCATGGCATGAGCAAACTAGAACCTGCATGGAACGTCCTGTGTGTTCGTTGAATGTCAAGAGGAGAATGTTCCCTAATGGTCATTCAAAGATCTTATTGTAACATTTTGTCGGTAGCCAATAAGGACCTGTACTGGATGTCCCCTTGTGTTAGCTGAAAGTCCTGAATATAACAACCCGGGGAACTTTTTGTAATGTCCCCTTATGGTCATGCTAAGATCTTATTGTAATGTTCTGTCTGTAACAACCTAGGACCTGTCGGAAATGTCCACGAGTGGGCATTGAATGTCCCAGGGATAACGTCCTATCAAAACCAAATAGGAACTTATTTGTAACCTTCCATAGTGGACATCAAAAGACCTTATTCTAATGTTATACTGCGACTGACCAGGACCTGTACTGAACGTCACCTTATGGACCCGGGGTTAACGTCATGTTTAAATATCCTCATGGAATCCCTGAAAGGGACATGATGGGAACGTCTCCTAATGTCCTTTGGATGTCCCCTACTTGCTGGGATTGTCCTGACAAACCTCCTGCAACAAATGCTGTAAGACTGTAACTCAACCTCGAAGGGTTTATGTAAGTGATACATGGGGGTTACTGGGGGTGTGAAGATTGTGTGTTTGTCTTTTTAAATTGTCTTGTGACCCATCAAGTTAAGAAATTATTTTGTTTACCCATGAGGAACTGGCCACAAGTCGACCCTGAACTTAAGCCGAGTTAGTTCACAGCCTTCTATAGAAGACCTAACACACAGTCCAGTGTGAATTTGGAGGGAGAATTCCCCTCTTGACAAGAGGAAGCTGGTGGGGAGAGCAGGAGGGAGAAGGGAAGGAGGGGTGTGGTGGGGTTGGAGAAGGAAAAGGGGAAATAGAGTGAAAAGGGGAATACTGCTCTACGTGACATTAAGCACATCTGA
Source organism: Oncorhynchus masou masou (assembly GCF_036934945.1). Lineage (NCBI taxonomy): Eukaryota > Metazoa > Chordata > Actinopteri > Salmoniformes > Salmonidae > Oncorhynchus > Oncorhynchus masou. Next base: position 38,631,681 of record NC_088234.1, read on the forward strand.
TCCTCTCAGCTGACTACAACATCTGTTTCATCTATATCACTACAGAAGAACACGGAGAAAAGCATAATAATATGTAGAGAATTCTACAGATAACAATCGAAATGGGAGTTTCATATATACTCAGTGACCATTTGGGAGTCACCCATAAATGATGTACATGTTATACAGTATTTGATATAATTACTGTAGTTAGATCATCAAGCCACTGTCACTGTGTGTGAATTTCAGTGGTTCAAGAGTTGTAAGCACTCTGTAGGGGGATGCAATGCATGATGTACTGTAGTCACTCCAGCCAAGTGTTAATTATCTTGCTGATTGATAATAAAAAGACAATGAGGATGACATTGGGGACAGGAAATGTTTTTGTCAAAAATTCAGCAACATCATCAGATTTCATATTAAGAAGCGAGACTGTCATCATGTAGACTTTCCCCCGGATATTACACTGGGAGTCATTGGGAGTTCTAGAACCAGGGAATGTGCGGTTCCACTTTTCGAACAAACACTGAGGAACATACCTCACCTCACTGAAAGATGTATATATAGAAAGAAGTTATCCTCTTGATGCATTCTTCTCATCCTAAACCCACATTTGGAGGTAAAATATGTACTTAAGTGTACAAGCATGTAATGAATTTTGTAGTTGCAAATATCTTTTGCAAACATAACTTTTGAGAATAAATGCAACAACACTTGCAAACATGTAAGATGATATGTGAATAAATTCAATAAGATTAGCAAGCATGCAACTAAATGAGAATTCATGTAATTCATTTATTAAACTTGCGACTGATGAATCTTCTTCTTTGAATAAAAAATACATATGACAATGTCGAATCTGTGCTCTCAGAGTTTTGGCACTAACTTAGCGACTAACCTCTGCCAAAAGTTTTATAGTTCTGAAAAAATAATTGTGCGAGCAAGCAACATAGAAAAACACGAGCTCTGGTAGACAGGACTTTTTCTTCTGGTCAATCGGGTAAGGTGTTGTCATTCTTGAATATGCTTTCATGTTTCACAGTGTTCCGGTCTGGCTAGTGGTTCTTACGTTGTGTAGCAGAGCGATAGGTCTAGCTATGTACTTGACATTTGGTGAAGACTAACATTAGTTTAGAAAATAAATGTTTACGCTGTGTATACTATATATGCTGTGTAGTTGGTTGGCTTTGCTAGTTAGCATGCTGGAATCTCAGCTCAAGTTGGCTAATGTTAGCTAGCTTGCTAATAATGTTTTGAGGAGAACAGGCTAGCTCCCTGTAGAATCGAGACGAGAGGGGATTGGGAAGTAGATTAGATGTGCAGTTGCCTCATCTGGCTGATGCAGTACCCATTTTATTGGCTTGCTATATGAGCTGTTTTTCCTGAAAATGTCTATCTGATATAGCTAGCTAGTTGTTGTTGTTCCGGTGTCCGGTAAATGTTACAGCCACAATATCATGATCATCTAGTCATGCATCTGCAGACCAGCAAAGTGGAGAAAAGCCTGTTTTGGTTGAGCTAGCCAGAACAACATCAACTAGCTAAATGTAATATCAGATAACCATTTTCAGGAAAAGAATGTAGAGTGCTAGCTATCTGTAGTAATTTTAATATTTGAAACCACCACATCTACATCATCTGAGCGATCTCACCTTATTGTCTCTGTAGCAGTCAGCTCTCTTCTTACCTGGTTAATGCATCAACCAGATGAAGCAACTGCACAACTAATCTTATTCCCCATCCACTCCTGTCTGATTTATACAGGGAACAATGTTCTTCTCAAAACATTATTAGCATGTTAGCTAACATTAGCCAACTTGAGCAGAGATCTCAGCTTGCTAACTAGCAAAGCAACCAACAAACCAAATATACATCGCAAGCAATTATTTTCTAAACAAATGTTAGTCTCAACCGAATGACAAGTACATAGCTAGACCTATTGTTCTGTTACATAACGTTAGAACCATTAGTCATAAATGTGACCAAATACTTATTTTCCACCATAATTTGCAAATAAATTAATTTTAAAAATCCTACAATATGATTTTCTGGATTTTTTTCCTTCTCATTTTGTCTGTCATAGTTGGAAGTGTACTTATGATGAAAATTACAGGCCTCTCATCTTTTTAAGTGGGAGAACTTGCACAATTGGTGGCTGACTAAATACTTTTTTGCCCCACTGTATATGCTATCTGACTAACTACCCAACTTTTATTGACTTGATTTTTCCCGTAATTCCTTGTTTAGCTAAGGGGTATAGTCATTGTGCATTCTCAATGGACATTCAGGTGCTTCGTAAATTCACTCTGGCTATCGGTCAGTAAATGTTGGGAAAAAAGTGTAATTAACCTTTTCATGCGTGAGTTCCAAATATCTCTAACGGTCGCTCCAGCATGAGTTTTTTTAATGCATGTGATGTTAGAACGTTCTCTCCATTCCAGAATGTGATTGTTACGCAACAGTACATTTAATCCGCGCTGCCCTCAAACCAAGGCACGCAGCCTGTTTTTATTTATAGGCTGTTTTCAACTTGTCAAATTATTTCCTAACAAGTTTGAATTGAGGTGTGTTCCGCCTCATCCATTCACATTAAAGCAGTCATTTTTACTTTTGCGGACCAATTAATTTTGTTGAGATTTCTGACCCAGACAAAATTCACCAAACACTTCCCAATTGTTTGTGCAGTTCATGTCTGCAGACATTTGTTCATCTCCCATCCTGCACACACGTGTTCACATTTTCCTTCTGTTGCCTGCATCGCAGTTGTAGTTGTTTTTTCGTTACCAACAATAACTTTGTGAAATGTGTGCGTTTCTATCAAAGTAAGTGCCTTATGTTATAAAAGTTTCTGCATGTCGTGTTATGTCTTGTCAACTGTAGCATAATATTTTAGTCTATATTCCTTATAACCGCAGACACACGAGGTTACATTACTCATTTCATAACCTTTATGGTGTTATACTCAATGCGTAGGTAGCTAGCTACATTCTTCTATTAGCTCTGGAAAACAATGCTAATTACATCAGAGAAGTATTAGCATGTGTTGTATTTTGAAGCTACCCTGGCCTTACGACTCCCAAGTGGCGCAGCTGTCTAAGGCACAGCGCCTTAATGCTAGAGGCTTCACTACAGACACCCAGGTTCAAATCCAGACTGCATTTCTATCAAAGTAAGTGCCTTATTACGTTATAATAGTTTTTGTATGTGATTTGCATGTGAACTTTATGTCCAATTACAAAAAATCCCTTGTTCAGTAATCATCTCACCTGCTAGTTGGTGGTGAACTATGTGGCCATTGAGTGAGGGCTGCGTTGATCAGATGGAAAACTTGGTCATTTTCTGAGTGCATTCCACAAAGCTGTTCATCATGTCCACCTTATCCACTGCCCCCATTTTGAGGTTATAGTCAAGCACGCAGTCTGGTTTGATTTTTCTCTCCCATCAGGTGGTCCACCTTCCCTGTGGCCGACATGGTTGCTGTATGGACAAAGGGGGAGGACATGGATGTCTCGTTTTTCATGCCACTTTACTGCCAGCTGTTGACATGTCTTATTTTGTATAACGGGTCATTTAGGATGGCAGTAGCATTGATGATGAAATGCTGTCACGTTCTGACCTTAGTTATTTTATTATGTCTTGTTTTAGTATGGTCAGGACGTGAGTTGGGTGGGTTGTCTATGTTCGTTTTTCTATGTTGTGTTTTACATTTGGCCTGGTATGGTTCTCAATCAGAGGCAGGTGTCGTTCGTTTTCTCTGATTGAGAATCATACTTAGGTAGCCTTTTTTCACCTGTGTTTCGTGGGTGATTATTTTCTGTTCTGTGTTTTGTATTTCACCGTTCAGGACTGTTTCATTTCGTTCTCGTTTGTTTTGTGTTCATATAATAAATACAATATGGACACTTACCACGCTGCGCATTGGTCCTCCGATCCTTCTTACTTCCTCAGATGAAGAGGACGAGAATCGTTACCGAATCACCCACCACCAAAGGACCAAGCAGCATGGTAACGGGCAGCAGCAGCAGCAGCAGTGATCTCAGGACTCCTGGACATGGGAGGAGATCCTGGACGGAAAGGACCCTGGGCACAGGCTGGGGAATATCGTCGCCACAAGGAAGAGCTGGAGGCAGCGAAAGCATAGCCCGGTGCGATACATAGCAGCGCCTCGCATCGGCCGGACTAGAGTGGGCATCGAGCCAGGTGCCATGAAGCCGGCTCAGCGCATCGCGTCTCCAGTGCATCTCCTCTGGCCGGGGTACATGGCACAAGCCTTACGCATGGTGTCCCCGGTTCGCCAGCACAGCCCAGTGCGGGCTATTCCACCTCGCCCCACTGGCCTGGCTACGGGGAGCATTCAACCAGGTAAGGTTGGGCAGGCTCGGTGCTCGAGAGCTCCCGTGCGCCTTCATTGTCCGGTCTATCTGGTGCCACCTCCACACCAGCCCTCCGGTGGCAGCCCCTCGCACCAGGCTGTCTTTCCGTCTCCTCCCCACAGGTGCTCCCGTCTGTCCTGAGCTGCCAGGGTCTCCCGTCCGTCCTGAGCTGCCAGGGTCTCCCGTCCGTCCTGAGCTGCCAGGGTCTCCCGTCCGTCCTGAGCTGCCAGGGTCTCCCGTCCGTCCTGAGCTGCCAGGGTCTCCCGTCCGTCCTGAGCTGCCAGGGTCTCCCGTCCGTCCTGAGCTGCCAGGGTCTCCCGTCCGTCCTGAGCTGCCAGGGTCTCCCGTCCGTCCTGAGCTGCCGGAATCTCCCGCCCGTCCTGAGCTGCCGGAATCTCCCGCCCGTCCGGCGCTGCCGGAATCTCCCGCCCGTCCGGCGCTGCCGGAATCTCCCGCCCGTCCGGTGCTGCGTTTGGTAAACAAATCCAAACTCATGAAGCGCGTTCACTAGGAGCAGAAGAAATGTCAAAAAGTTCTGTTACAGTCTGTAGAAACATGTCAAACAAAGTATAGAATCAATCTTTAGGATGTTTTTAACATAAATCGTCAATAATGTTCCAACCGGAGAATTCCTTTGTCTGTAGAATTGCAATGGAACAGAGCTTGCTCTCACGTGAACGAGCGTGGCCAGCTCGTGGCTCTCTGCCAGACCTCTGAATCATTCCCCTCTCATTCGGCCCCCCTTCACAGTAGAAGCATCAAACAAGATTCTAAAGACTGTTGACATCTAGTGGAAGCCTTAGGAAGTGCAACATGACCAATATCCCACTGTATCTTCAATAGGGAATGAGTTGAAAAACGACCAACCTCAGATGTACCACTTCCTGGTTGGATTTTATCTCAGGTTTTTGCCTGCCATATGAGTTCTGTTATACTCACAGACATCATTCAAACAGTTTTAGAAACTTCAGAGTGTTTTCTATCCAAATAATAATACGCATATATTAGCAACTGGGACTGAGTAGCAGGCAGTTTACTCTGGGCACCTTATTAATCCAAGCTACTCAATGCTGTCCCCAGCAATAACAAGTTAAAAAAATAAGTTACAAACAACACAAAAAACAAAACAAAATAGCACAATTGGTTATGGGCATGTAAAACGTCAGACATCCTCTTTGGCGCCATCTTATCATCGTATTATTATGTAGTATATACTCATTAAGTATGTAGTATACATATGTTAGTATGGGTATTCAACTACAGTTCAAGACAAATAGATGCACATGCTGCGTTAGCATTGCTACAAAATCTGAATGAAAATGACTCAGATGGTGGGGAAGAAAATCTGATTATTCTTCTGATTCCTAGCCTCAGCTTGAACCTACACCTCTGAGGCCTAAGGACAAAAAAGCCAGAACGGTGTGCACTGAGCAGGTCCTCTGTCTCGCCCTGATCGGTTTCACCTGTCCTTGTGCTTGTCTCCACCCCCCTCCAGGTGCCACTCATTTCCCCACTTATCCCCTGGGTATTTATACCTGTGTTTTCTGTCTGCCTGTGCCAGATCGTCTTGTTTGTTCAAGTACCTTGGCCCCACTACTCTGGATTATCGACCCCTGCCTGCCTTGACCTGTTGTTTGCGTGCCCCTGTTGTTGCAATGAACATTGTTACTGCAACACAGTTTGCGCTTGGGTCTTACCTGAAACCTGATAGTGTTAACCCCCCCCCTCCCCTGGAAATCAAATACCCATCCAACTGATTCGTTCTGGTGCTGGCCATGCTGTTGCCTATGTACATAAAGTCAATTAGCATACTGGGCACTTTAATAACTTTAACATGTTTATTGTTCTGAAGTCTTTCTGTAGTTAGAAACAGATAAGATTAGCATTCCTGCAACATTATTCTCTTGACATTTAATTTGATCTCTGAAAATTAAGCAAATGAATTACTCAATTTATATCTACTGTCAGGGGGTCTATGTATAGCTGGTGTATCGGAGTCAGGCGCAGGACAGCAGATATGAGTAAATAGACGTATTTTACTCAATATATAATAAATGCAATACAAAAACAGAGCCCACAATAACAGACCTTCCTACATAGAAACAATTACTCAAACAAATATGAGGGAACAGAGGGTTAAATAATTAACAAGTAATTGGGGAATTGAAACTGGGTGAGAAAGACAAAGAAAAAACAAATGGATAATGAAAAGTAAATTGGCGATGGCTAGAAGGCCGGCGACGTCAACCGCCGAACGCCGCCCAAACAAAGAGAGGGAACGACTTTGGCGGAAGTCGTGACATCTACACATACTGTATTCTCAATTTAGCTTAGCATATATAACAACTGCTGTACATACCTTTTTCTTAGTTATATATTGTCCATACTGTCTATACACACCACTTATTTATATTCCCGACTCTGACATTGCTCGTTCTGCTATTTCTTAATTTATTTTTTTCCTCTTCTTTTTTCCGTGGGGTTATTTGTGTATTAGTATGATACTGTTTGACATTGCTAGAGCTAGAAACAGAAGCAGAAACACAGGTAACACAATAGACTACACTATGCACAACCCACAGGCTCTTTTAAGAGCCATCCACATTGCAATAAGAGTATTATTCCATCTACTTAGCTATGTCAACTGCAGTTATTCAATTCCCAGTTTATCTCCCTTTGATTTTTACTTCTCAGGTAAGGGTGCTGTTTAGGTAAGGGTGTAATGTCTGTACAAAAACAAAACAGACTATTTTAATACTCCTCCCACCGGAGTCCATCCAGTAGCACTCAAAAAAAAGAGCTTGGAGCTCACCCACCCTCTTCATGGAAGTAATCAAGAAAGCCACCTTTCAGGGAGATACCAGCTCGCCATTGAGCGGGTCCTAGCTGAACGCGGGCCACAAACCCCCTTCATAAACCTGGAGACCAAGTGATGGCGCCCCACAGGCCTGTCCATCCACCCCACATGGCAGGCATGTGGGGTGGCCAAGCCCTCATCCAAGCGAGACTGCAGGTATTGGAGGACATACTGCACCTTGTATGACTCGGGTACAACCTCAATACCAGTGCAAGATCAGAACAACCGCTAGAGCAACTGGCATGCCACGTTTGTAGCCGGTGCCCTTGCACTCTGCATGGTATTCATTACGCCCTCCTGTCGTCCTAACATGGACCATTGGTGCCGTTCAGCAGCCAAGCCCACAGACTGAGGCGTGCGGTCTCGGATGCCACAGATTTTCCCCGGCCTGAGACAACAAGTCGGTTCTCAGGGGCAGTTGCCAAGGTGTCCCAGACAATAGGGACAGAAGGCTGAACCAGGGTCGAGGTAAAGCTCCAGCCCTGGCCAATCGTGAGCCAGAACATCCAAGCCCAGAGGCCCTGGTGGTTCCGACTTGGAGTACCACAGGGGGCAGTGTGCATTGTCCAGGGAGGCAAATAGGTCCACCTGCGCCCTCCCGAACCTGTCCCACTGGTGCGGCACCACCTGGGGATGTAGGCTCCAGTCCCAAGGTGGCGGGCCCTCCCTCGATAGCAGAGGGAGCCCAGAGAAAGAGCTCCCGTGTCATAAGATGGAGGTGGTGGGACCTCAGTCCACCCTGATGGTTGATGTAAGCCACCACTGTGGTGTTCTCACCAGGACATGTCTTCCCTTCTAATGTGGAAGGAAAGACCACAGAGCCAGCAGTACAGCTTGGAGCTCTAGTGAATTAATGTGTCTGCCGCTCCAAGGGGGTAGCCAACAGCCACTGGCCAATCTGCCCTTGGTCACTGCGCCACCTCAACAAAGCCTGGAGGCAATATGCAGTCACCCTCCGCAGCTGGCGGGTGTAACTCTGCAAAACAAACCGGGAAAAGCAGGCAGAAAAAAAAACAGCAAGCAGTTAATGGATTTTATTTTTTTTGTTTTTGTTTTACACCAACTGCAATATTGCCTCGCTGGTTTAATATCCAAGTAGTAAAAATAGCACCATATGATGGAGTAACTCGGTCAGGGAACTTCAAAGTTAATGTCTCAACATAGTGGAAAGCCCACCATGATACTCTTACTCTCTGCAGGGGAAAGAACAAGACAAAAACCCTGCAGGGTAATTAGCAGAGAACCCCCGCGAGGAGCAGAATGTTAAAGCAATTCACAACACACACATATAACAAGCCAGTGGTCAAGTTGTGTCAGGTAAATTACAGTTTGTGGCAGCAAGAGCCACCATACTAATGGATGCACACGAAGTTGTGGTGTAACTAATGAAACAAAAGTAGGACAAACCACCGGCAGAAGATACAGACCAATCACGCGCAGCAATTGGCACACTCAAGAGAAGGGGCTGGCCATATAGCCAGTGAGTATACTTCCACGCAAGATATTACACTTACCAGTGACTTACCAAACGAACTTCAGAACGTTTTTACCTCAAACCATACGGATGTCCGCCGAGAAATGAAAGAGAACGTGTTGTCGCGGCCATGGGGTGTATTTATAAGGGCGGACCCCAGCCGTGAAACAGGTGTACACGGGAGTAAATCTGTAAATCCTCACCTCGGATGTATCCCACTGCCGCGGAGTGATACTAATGTATTGAGTGATCCAAATAGTAAAACATAACACCATAGCTCTGTATGAAGGAAGTTGGATATTCAGTTTTTTTCAGAAAGTATTCAGAGGACTTGACTTTTTCCACATTTTGTTACGTTACAGCCTCATTCTAAAATTGATGAAATAAAACAAAATCCTCAGCAAATCTACACATAATACCCAATAATGACAAAGCGAAAAGTTTTTGGGAAATTTTTGCAAATGTATTAAAAATAATAAATATCTTAATGCACACACACACAGTCTCATGAGCAGAAATAGAGCCGTACTCCGGTGGTGTGTGTCTCGGTGCTATAAAACATCTTATTTCAAATAGGGATAATTCTCTGCTCTTATGAAAGTCTGGACCATTCTATAAACATAATGGCCCAGTCAGCAATGGCTCACTATTAAACTGGTGAGTGTGTGTTCCGTGTAGTTTTCCACTGCGGAACACATGGTTATGATTAAACCCAGATTAAACACACAAACAATAGAGCAGTACTATTAAATTGTGTTACTGGCAATTCTATTGGGCAGAGTAAATACCAAACATATCTACAACACCACACAGCTTCAACACACAAACCACCAGAGAAATGACTGGGACTGTTTCAAAGACTACAGATGACTCCCTTGAAAAGGCCACATTTATTAAGAAACAGAACTGGATGACTATAACAGCTATCTAATTTGACAGTCCAAATCATTGAGGAGATGACAGTTCATGTTATGAACTTGAGTGAAGACCCAAACGCGGTTTTAACAGAAAACAGAGTTCTTTAATAAAAAACAGGAATGGCATAAATCCTCTTCCAACGTAGTCAATGGAACAAAAGAACGTAGTATAATGCAGGTTGCACCTGCCATGCAGACTCCGACAGGACAGGACAAGGTGGAAGCAAACGAGACGACAGCTTGCTTCTGGCATCAAAAAACACAAACAAGAATCAGACACTGAAAGTAGCAGGAACAGAGAAAGAAATAGAGACCTAATCAGAGGGGGAAGAGAGAACAGGTGGGGAAAGAGAGAATGAGCTAGTTAGGGGAAATGTAGAACAGCTGAGGGATGAGAGACAGAGAAGGTAACCTAAAAAGACCAGCAGAGAGAGAGAATGAAGAGAAAGGACAGGAACAGACATAACAAGACATGACAGTACCCCCCACTCACCGAGCGCCTCCTGGCGCACTCGAGGAGGAAACCTGGCGGCAACGGAGGAAATCATCGATCAGCGAACGGTCCAGCACGTCCCGAGAGGGAACCCAACTCCTCTCCTCAGGACCGTACCCCTCCCAATCCACTAGGTACTGATGACCACGGCCCCGAGGGCGCATGTCCAAAATCTTACGAACCCTGTAGATGGGTGCGCCCTCGACAAGGATGGGGGGAGGGACGAGCGGGGCGCGAAGAACGGGCTTAACACAGGAGACATGGAAGACCGGGTGAACGCGACGAAGATAGCGCGGGAGAAGAAGTCGCACTGCGACAGGATTAATGACCTGGGAAATACGGAACGGACCAATGAACCGCGGGGCCAACTTGCGAGAAGCTGTCTTAAGGGGAAGGTTCTGAGTGGAGAGCCATACTCTCTGACCGCAACAATATCTAGGACTCTTGGTCCTACGCTTATTAGCGGCCCTCACAGTCTGCGCCCTATTACGGCAAAGTGCCGACCTGACCCCCTTCCAGGTGCGCTCGCAACGCTGGACAAAAGCCTGAGCGGAGGGGACGCAGGACTCGGCGAGCTGAGATGAGAACAGCGGAGGCTGGTACCCGAGGCTACACTGAAAAGGGGATAGACCGGTAGCAGACGAGGGAAGCGAGTTGTGGGCGTACTCTGCCCAGGGGAGCTGTTCTGACCAAGACGCAGGGTTACGAAAAGAAAGACTGCGTAAATGCGACCAACAGTCTGATTGGCCCGTTCGGCTTGACCGTTAGACTGGGGATGAAAGCCGGACGAGAGACTGACGGAAGCCCCAATCAAACGGCAAAACTCCCTCCAAAATTGAGACGTGAACTGCGGGCCTCTGTCGGAAACGACGTCAGACGGAAGGCCATGAATTCGGAAAACATTCTCGATAATGATCTGAGCCGTCTCCTTAGCAGAAGGAGCTTATCGAGAGGAATGAAATGAGCCGCCTTAGAGAATCTATCGACAACCGTAAGAATAACTGTCTTCCCCGCTGATGAAGGCAGTCCGGTGATAAAATCTAAAGCGATGTGAGACCACGGTCGAGAGGGAATGGGAAGCGGTCTGAGACGGCCGGCAGGAGGAGAGTTCCCAGATTTAGTCTGCGCGCAGACCGAACAAGCGGCGACAAATCGACGCGCGTCACGTTCCCGAGTGGGCCACCAGAAACGCTGGCGAATGGAATAGCGTACCCCGAACGCCGGGGTGGCCGGCTAACTTGGCAGAGTGGGCCCACTGAAGAACGGCCGGACGAGTAGGAACGGGAACGAACAGAAGGTTCCTAGGACAAGCTCGCGGCGACGGAGTGTGAGCGAGTGCTTGCTTTACCTGCCTCTCAATTCCCCAGACAGTCAACCCGACAACACGCCCCTCAGGGAGAATCCCATCGGGGTCGGTGAAGACCTCAGAAGAACTGAAGAGACGAGATAAAGCATCAGGTTTGGTGTTTTTTGAGCCCGGACGATAAGAAATAACAAACTCGAAACGAGCGAAAAACAGAGCCCAACGAGCCTGACGCGCATTAAGTCGTTTGGCTGAACGGATGTACTCAAGGTTCCTATGGTCAGTCCAAACGACAAAAGGAACAGTCGCCCCCTCCAACCACTGTCGCCATTCGCCTAGGGCTAAGCGGATGGCGAGCAGTTCGCGATTACCAACATCATAGTTACGTTCTGACGGCGATAAGCGATGAGAGAAAAACGCGCAAGGATGGACCTTGCCGTCAGAGAGAGAGCGCTGAGAAAGAATGGCTCCACGCCCACCTCTGACGCGTCAACCTCAACAACAAACTGTCTAGAGATGTCAGGTGTAACAAGAATAGGTGCGGATGTAAAACGATTCTTAAGAAGATCAAAAGCTCCCTGGGCGGAAACGGACCACTTAAAGCACGTCTTAACAGAAGTAAGGGCTGTGAGAGGAGCTGCCACCTGACCGAAATTACGGATGAAACGACGGTAGAAATTAGCGAAGCCCAGAAAGCGCTGCAGCTCGACGCGTGACTTAGGAACGGGCCAATCAATGACAGCCTGGACCTTAGCGGGATCCATCTTAATGCCCTCAGCGGAAATAACGGAACCGAGAAAAGGGACAGAGGCGGCATGAAAAGTGCACTTCTCAGCCTTCACATAAAGACAGTTCTCCAAAAGGCGCTGGAGGACGCGTCGCACGTGCTGAACATGAATCGAGAGAGACGGTGAAAAAAATCAGGATATCATCCATGTAAACGAAAACAAAAATGTTCAGCATGTCTCTCAGGACGTCGTTAACTAGTGCCTGAAAGACAGCTGGAGCGTTAACGAGGCCGAAAGGAAGAACCCGGTATTCAAAGTGCCCTAACGGAGTGTTAAACGCCGTCTTCCACTCGTCCCCCTCCCTGATGCGCACGAGATGGTAGGCGTTACGAAGGTCCAATTTGGTGAAAAACCTGGCTCCCTGCAGGATCTCGAAGGCTGAAGACATAAGAGGAAGCGGATAACGATTCTTAACTGTTATGTCATTCAGCCCTCGATAATCCACGCATGGGCGCAGGGACCCGTCCTTCTTCTGAACAAAAAAGAACCCCGCGCCGGCGGGGAGGAGGAGGAGACTATGGTACCGGCGTCGAGCGAAACCGACAAATAATCCTCGAGAGCCTTACGTTCGGGAGCCGACAGAGAGTATAATCTACCCCGGGGGAGTAGTTCCCGGAAGGAGATCAATACTACAGTCATACGACCGGTGTGGAGGGAGAGAAGTGGCCTTGGAACGACTGAACACCGTGCGCAGATCGTGATACTCCTCCGGCACCCCTGTCAAATCGCCAGGCTCCTCCTGTGAAGAAGAGACAGAGGAAACAGGAGGGATAGCAGACATTAAACAGGTTACATGACAAGAAACATTCCAGGATAGGATAGTATTACTAGACCAATTAATAGAAGGGTTATGGCGCACTAGCCAGGGATGACCCAAAACAACAGGTGTAAAAGGTGAACGAAAAATTAAAAAAGAAATGGTTTCGCTATGATTACCAGAGACAGTGAGGGTTAAAGGCAGCGTCTCACGCTGAATCTTGGGAGAGAACTACCATCTAAAGCGAACAAGGCCCTGGGCTCCCCTAACTGTCTGAGAGGAATGTCATGTTCCCGAGCCCAGGTCTCGTCCATAAAACAGCCCTCCGCCCCAGAGTCTATCAAGGCACTGCAGGAAGCAGATGAACCGGGCCAGCGGAGATGGACCGGAAAGGTAGTGCGTGATCCAGAAGGAGAGGCCTGAGTAGTTGCGCTCACCAGTAGCCCTCCTCTTACTGATGAGCTCTGGCTTTTACTGGACATGAGGTGACAAAATGACCAGCGGAGCCGCAGTAGAGACAGAGGCGATTGGTGATTCTGGGCTCCGGAGACTCGGAAACCCTGGAAGTGGGCGGTGGATCGAGGTGGAGTTGGTGAACCCGTCTTGTGAGGTCGGAGACTTGGACGGCCAGGGTCTCAACGGCATGTTGAGCAGCAGACAATTCCTCCTCGTGTCTGCCTAGCATCGCTCCCTGGATCTCGACGGCGGAGTGAAAAGGGTCCGGAGCCGCTGGGTCCATTCTTGGTCTGATTCTTCTGTTATGAACTTGAGTGAAGACCCAAACGGTTTTAACAGAAAACAGAGTTCTTTAATAAAAAACAGGAATGGCATAAATCCTCTTCCAACGTAGTCAATGGAACAAAGAACGTAGTATAATGCAGGTTGCACCTGCCATGCAGACTCCGACAGGACAGGACAAGGTGGAAGCAAACGAGACGACAGCTTGCTTCTGGCATCAAAAAACACAAACAAGAATCAGACACTGAAAGTAGCAGGAACAGAGAAAGAAATAGAGACCTAATCAGAGGGGAAGAGAGAACAGGTGGGGAAAAGAGAATGAGCTAGTTAGGGGAAATGTAGAACAGCTGAGGGATGAGAGACAGAGAAGGTAACCTAAAAAGACCAGCAGAGAGAGAGAATGAAGAGAAAGGACAGGAACAGACATAACAAGACATGACAGTTCATGCTTATGCACTATAGATCAAAGGTACCGGCCTCACATCGAGATCTCTTGTGTCACTGAGTGTGACTTGTGTGTCACTGAATAGTGATTGATGTTGATTGACAGAGAGAGCTCTGTTGGCAAGTGCCTCCATCTGTTTTGAAACATTAGAGGGGTCATATTAGTAGTTGGTAGCCCAAATCATTCAGAAGCTACAGACGTTTTTGTGAGAAGAATGATTTTTGGGATGTCTACTGTTTTGACAAAAAGCGCTGTAGCACTAGCACCTTCCACCACCGATGCGGAAGACCGACATCGGCGGATGAGGTGGATTGAGATGCTTAAACAGATGGATAGTGGTGGGGATAGTACTAATGTTACTGTCCCCACTATAACTGTCACACCCTGATTTCTTTCACCAGTCTTTGTGATTGTCTCCACCCACCTCCAGGTGTCACCCATTTTCCCCATTATTCCCAGGTTATATATTCCTGTGTTCTCTGTTTGTCTGTTGCCAGTTCATCTTGTCAAATCAACTCTGTGTTGTTCTAGTCCTCCCGGGTTCTAACCTTTCCCTGCCCTGACACTGAGCCTGCCTGCCTAACCATTCAGCCTACCCTGACCTCGAGCCTGCCTGCCACTCTGTACCTCCTGGTTTATGATCTTTTGCCTGTCCACGACCTGTCTCTTGCCTGCCCCTTGTTTTATAATAAATATCAGAGACTCAAACAATCTGCCTCCCGTATATGCATCGCCCTGTTTTGTTGCAATAACAACAAAATGCTTAAATACATGTCATCCTTTAAACATTTGATTGAAATACTGTAGAATTCCTTTCATCCCTATGAAGCAGGATTTCCCAAACCTCTCCTCAGACCCCCACTCCCAGACATTTCTCATTTTAGTTTTAACCCTAAACTGGCACACCTGATTCAATTAGTCAAAGGCTTAATGATTAGCTGACTAATTTAGTCAGATGTGGCAGTTTAGGATTAAAACAAAAATGAGGGGGGGTCAAGGAGAGGGTTGGGAAACCCTGGTATGGAGGACTGCTCCTACTGGGGAGTGCCAATATGGCTAACTGGGGGTTTCAAAGCCTCTCAGTGGCCAATACATAGCATTAGCAATCCAGGGTTTATATAAATCATTGGATCATCCCTGCTTCTGTGTCCATGGGGAATGATTCACGCATTCGCACGCCACTATCGGGTATGGTATGGTACACACGCACAGCACACACCCCTATCTGTATGGTATATAACTAATGGCTCTTCTAAGAGTTGTGCATCAAGGAGACAGGCAGAGGGCGCTACAACAAAAAGGCAAAACAACACCAGTTGTTTCTCTCCCTCTTCCTGACCCTCTCCCATCCTCTCTCATCCCCTTCTCCTCCCTCCTGTTACTGTAAACCTGCCACAGACAGCCTACGTTTCTCCTACAGGAACACACACACACTAAAACATGTTCCACAGGAGGACAGAACAATGCCGCTGTGTGACAAACAGGAGGTGAGTTAATCCAGGTCAGAGCTATAGAGAGCTACAGAAGGGGAAAGGTGAAACAAACAACAGGAATATGTAAGGATTCAAACAGGGCATTTTTGTGGTGGTAGATAACTACAGTAAAGTGTGTGTGTGTGTGTGTGTGTGTGTGTGTGTGTGTGTGTGTGTGTGTGTGTGTGTGTGTGTGTGTGTGTACACAGTTAGGTCCAAAATGATTTGCTCCCTTAAAAAAAGATGACCAAAAATGAATTAATACAAATACTGAGCTACAGTGTATATTGTATGCAAAAAAAGATTAAGGGAAATGATATTATTTTATACTAATACCATTGCTCAAAGACATTTTGTTTAACAAGTAATACATTTTTTCTCAAAATAATTTTGGTTCAACGCCTTTCAATACCTCACCTTGCGAGGACAATGGCACTGAGCCTTTTTCTAGCCGAGCGGTTAAGAGTGTTTGGCCAGTAACTGAAAGGTTGCTGGTTCCAATCCCAAAGCCGACTAGGTGATAAATCTGTCAATGTGCCCATGAGCAAGGCACTTAACCCTAATTGCTCCTATATACCACTCTGGATAATAGTGTTTGCTAAATTACTCAAATGTTAAATGTTTAGAGGGATCTTAAGCCATTCCTCTATACAAAATCTTTCCAGATTCTTCATCTGCGCTGGTGGACGGCCCTCTTCAATTCCAACCACAGGTTTTCAATGGGGTTCAAGTACAGAGACTGAGATGACCATTGTAAAATGTTGATTTCACGGTACGCATGTTTTCATTTATAAATAAGAGCCATACTATATTAGTGCAGTCGTGAACAGGCGTTACAACCCCACCAGGAAAACACCCTCCATTCACTTTTTATGGTTACACAAACTCCCTCATTTGCTGTATGATTTGGAGATGTTGGAACTGGGAAAATTTGATCACATTTTTGTAGAGGTGTGGGCAGAATCTTTTCATCTTTTTCAAACAGAAAATGCATCCCGCCGATAGCGAGTGTCAAACACTGGCAGCACATTCTGCAAGCACTATTCAAACCATTTCAAAGTAAATGTATAGAACAATTCTGTGGGAAATACGAGTTGTTGTTCAATAATTGTGTTTCTATCTCCTGCCTTGGTACAGGCTCTGATTAATGACATTCAGTATATTGAAAAAAGGCGCAATTTTTTCTCCCTGGCTGCAGACTACATTACTATTTGTTTCTGCTGGTACAGGAGTGATAAAGTCCAAGTGCACTCATTTTGTGGGAAATTTTTACAGCCTGGAATCAAACTAGGGTCTGCAGTGACACCTCTAGCACTAACATGCAGTGCCTTAGACTGCTGCGCCTTCCAGTAGCCCAAAAGGACAGCTCAAATATTTTTTTTCCTTCCACCTGACAGGGTTGTTAAATTACCAACTGAGTCGCCAGGGTTGGAATATAGCAGAGCTCTGGCTTTTACAAGTCAAACTTGTCAAAGAGGGTGCGTTTGACACTAGCGCTGCCAGCCAAAACTTAGAGCCCATAGACTGGTAATTCTTGACTGTAATGCTTCATCTGAAATAAAGTGGTGTAATCTCTCTGTTCTTGACAAAAAAAAGCTTTTTTGAAGGAAGGTGTCATCTAAGTACATTTGCATGTCTAAAGCAGAATGAGGCCATGCCATGGGCCCAAGGACTAGAGGTTGGGTTCCATAAGCTCGACGGGAGACTCAAGAATGAACTTTCATGTGATGCGTGTTAAGCGGAGTGGAACAGGGGAACCCAAGAGCAGACTCAGACGAGGAGACTGGGATGAAGCAACCAAGGTATTTATTGAAACACAGGGGGAGATGGAGTGCAAGGCAGGGGAAGCTCGGGCGGGTTGCTGGAAACCAGGTGCGGAGGCTGAGGCTGGAGTGAGAGGGGTTGAGACAGGGTAAGCAGGTCCGGAGGGGAATCCAAAGGAGTTGTAGAGTGGGGAATCCAGGACAGAGTAGCAGGATGACGAGATGTGGGAATGGAAACAGAGACTAGAGTCAGAGCAGGCAGAATGAGCAGAGATTACGATCTGGCAGTGTGGAAGTGGCAGGGCTGTGTATTAGTAGAGGTCTTGATTATGGAACAGGTTGCAGCTGGTGGGAATCTGCTCTGACTCCAGCACACCTGTCTCCGCCCACACACACACATAGAGGGAAAGAGCACTGGGAGCACAGGATGAGCAGTAGAGGGCATTGCAGGAGCAGATGTGACAGTGCGGGCCATCTCTTCCTGTTCTGGACAGAGACTGAATATTAATTTGTAGTATTTGTCAGGAAAGTGAGGATTTGTAGGCCCTGCCTCAAATACAGTATGTATGTTTATGTGCTGTCTGTCACCTGGGGCATGTAGGTGAATTGGTCAAAAATATAAAGGACAATGGTTTAAGGCCAAGTACTGTATGCCCTTCCTCCCTTTGAGGGGCCAAAATGTATCTCTACAGTAACCAGAGAACTGACTATTGGAATGTGTGAAAGAATAATACAACAGTATTCATGTTTGGTATATATCAGAAAAAAAATCACTGAGGAGAACTTTGATGCCATACATACAGTGCATTCGGAAAGTATTCAGACCACTTGACTTTTTTAAAATTTTACCTTAATCTAAAATAAATGTGTTTTGAATTCCTTGTCAATCTACACACAATATCCCATAATGACAAAGTAAGAACAGGTTTTTAAAAATGGATTACAAAATCATAATAAAATTAAAACAATTACATAAGTATTCAGACCCTTTACTCAGTACTGTGTTGAAGCACCTTTGGCAGCGATTAACGCCTTGAGATTATTGGGTATGACGCTACAAGCTTGACACACCTGTATTTGGGGAGTTTCTCCCATTCTTCTCTGCAGATCCTCTCAAGCTCTGTTAGATTGGATGTGGAGCATCGCTGCACAGCTATTCTCAGATCTCTCCAGAGATGTTCAATTTTGTTCAAGTCCGGGCTCTGGCTGGGCCAGTCAAGGACATTCAAATCAAACTTTACTTGTCACATCCTGAACGGTTGCATCACCACCTGGTATGGTAACTGCTCGGCATCTGACCATAAGGCGCTACAAAGGGTAGTGCGTATGGCCCAGTACATCATTGGGGCCAAGCTTCCTGCAATCCAGGACCTATCTACTAGGCGGTGTCAGAAGAAAGCCCCAAACATTGTCAAAGACTCCAGTCACCCAAGTCATAGACTGCCGTGCTGTAACAGAGAGAACAAGCGGTACCGGAGCGCCAATTCTAGGACCAAAAGGCTTCTTAACAGCTTCTAAATAATGTTTGATTTGATGTGACACCACCTCTCACAAAGACTTGGCGGTTGGAACCATAAATCTCCAATTTGGACTCCCTACCAGGCTTGTGTGCAGCTACTCCGCTATAGAAACCCATTTCCTGAAGCTCCCCACAAACAGTTTTTGTGTTGATGTTGCTTCCAAAGGCAGTTTGGAACTCGGTAGTGTTATGGTTTTCTTCCGTTGAAGGAGAGGAGGACCAAAATGCAGCGTGGTTAGAGTTCAACATGTTTAATAAAGACCATAAACGTGAACACTACAAAATACCGAAACAGTCCTATCTGGTGCATAGGCACAAAGACAGAAGACAAGAAACAACCACCCACAAAATACCCAAAGAACATGGCTACCTAAATATGGTTCCCAATCAGAGACAACGAGAAGCACCTGCCTCTAATTGAGAACCAATCTAGGCAACCATACATTTACATAAACACCTAGAAAGGAAAACAGCCCCATAAACATAAAAAACACCTAGACAAGACAAAACACATACATCACCCATGTCACACCCTGAAATACCCAAAATAATAAAGAAAACAAAGATAACTAAGACCAGGGCGTGACAGGTCGTGAGTGTTGCAACTGAGGCCAGAGGATTTTTATAAACTTCAGCACTCGGTGGTCCTGTTCTGTGAGCTTATGTGGCCTGCTACTGTGTGGCTGAGCCGTTGTTGCTACAAGACGTTTCCACTTCACAATAAAAGCACTTACAGTTGACCGGATCAGCTCTAGCAGGACAGAGATTTGAAGAACTGACTTGTTGGAAAGGTGGCATTCTACTACCAATGTTTGTCTATGGAGATTGTATGGCTCTGTGTTCGATTTTATACAGCTGTCAGCAACTTGTGTGGCTGAAATAGCTGAATCCACTAATTTCAACGGGTGTCCATATACACTTATACTATATATGCAAAAGTGTGTTTTCAAGTATAGACTTAAGACGAGACCTGGGTGCCTTCTGATGACCAGTAGGAGACAAGCAATGAGGATTGGGGACCAGAGGATGACTGTTCCATTTACATTACATTTAATGTTCCGAGGATAGCTCCGATGATAGCTTCGTTGATAGCTCTAATGATGGTTATGGAGTCTCCTGAACTGGATGTGTCGTCGTTTCCAGGGTAACTAAGTAATGTGTGAAGATGACATTGTTGGCCAGCATGTGTCTATCACCTACGATGATCATTTTTTGGCAGCTTTCTACTTTTCTTCAGCTTCCTACACACAAGTGCACATACAAAGACTATGTGACTGGTGTAGTGTGATGGCTTTCCACCATTCGAGCTCAAGATGAACTCATGGGGAACAGCAGTCATTTTGGAATGACTCAAGATGTTCCTACAGTCCAAATTTTCCCAACAGACTATATATTTGTCCTGTTTAGACTTTAGCCTAACATCTCAGTGGAATGCCTCTTGCAATGTGCTTGACTTGAATTGTGCAAATGGTTTCCATCATGACTACATTTGAGGTTTATTGAATATCTATTTCCTGTCCACTTTCTCCCCTGCTCTGTTATGTGGAACTCACAGCGCACCTTCAAGTACAGTATGCAGTCAGGTGACTTCATTTTGGCAACCAACATTCTGCTCTCTGGAAACAACTACGTTTTGGCAGGAGAAGAGGGCTGAAGTCAATGACCGCCATGTGTCATCCATATATGAAGTGGTACTATATTTTATGTCATCAACATAGTATTAGCTTTGTAATGTATTTTGTTCTCACATTACTTTTGGTGTTTCATTTTCTGATTACTAAACATCCTTTTTGTGTGTGTGTGTAGCTTATTCTAGCTGACGGCAGAACGGACTCCTCAGGTAAATTAGAAGAATATGTATATTGTGTTTCACTTTATATATGTGCCACTACTTTCCATAATAGTGCAAACACCCTATCCTAGTCTGTAATCCCCACATGCTTCAAGATGGCCACCATTGTCCCTGTACCTAAGAAAGCTAAGGTAATTGAACTAAATGACTATCGCCCCATAGCACTCACCTCTGTTATCATGAAGTGCTTTGAGAGACTAGTAAAGGATCATATCACCTCCACCTTACCTGCCACCCTAGACCCACTTCAATTTGCTTACCCCCCAATAGATCCACAGATGATGCAATCGCCATCACATTGCACACCGCCCTGTCCCATCTGGACAAGAGGCATACCTATGAAAGAATACTGTTCATTGACTACAGCTCAGCATTCAACACCATGATACCCTCCAAGCTCATCGTCAAGCTCGAGGACCTGGGTCTGAACCCCGCCCTGTACAACTGGGTCCTGGACTTCCTGATGGGTCGCCCCCAGGTGGTGAAGGTAGGAAACAACACCTCCTCTTCGCTGATCCTCAACACTGCCCACAAGGGTGCGTGCTCAGCCCCTTCCTGTACTCCCTGTTCACCTATGACTGCGTGGCCAAGCACGCCTTCAACTCAATCATCAAGTTTGCAGACATCACAATAGTAGTAGGCTTGATTACCAACAGCGATCAGGCAGTCTACAGGCAGGAGGTGAGGGCTCTGGGAGTGTGGTGCCAGGAAAATAACTTCTCACTCAACGTCAACAAAACTAAGGAGATAATCGTGGACTTCAGGAAACAGCAGAGGGAATAACCCCCTATCCACATCGATGGGACTACAGTTCATTGGCGTATACATCACTGACAAACTGAAATGTTCCACCCACACAGACAGTGTGGTGAAGAAGAAGCAGGAGAACCTCAGGAGGCTAAATAAATTTGGCTTAGCACCTAAAACCCTCACAAACTTTTACAGATGCACAATTGAGAGCATCCTGTTGGGCTGTATCATTGCCTGGTACGTCAACTGCACCGCCCACAACCGCAAAGCTCTCCAGAGGGTGGTGCGGTCTGCCCAATGCATTACCAGGGGCAAACTTCCCGCCCTCCTGGACGCTTACAGCACCCGGTGCCATAGTACGGCAAAAAAAAATAATCAAGGACATCAACCACCCAAGCCACTGCCTGTTCACCCCGCTATCATCCAGAAGGTGAGGTCAGTACAGGTGCATCAAAGCTTGGACCGAGAGACTGAAAAACAGATTCTATCTCAAGGCCATCAGACTGTTTAACACCCATCACTAGCACATCAGGGGCAGTTGCCTGTAGACATTGATTAGGAATCACTGGCCACTTTTAGAAATTGATCACTAGCTACTTTAATAATGTTCTGTATCTAGCATTACTCATTTCATATGTATAAACTACACTCCACACTATTCTACGGTATCTTAGTCACTTTTAAATTGTGTTTACATATTGCATCACCGATTTCATATGTATGCACTGTATTGTATTCTATATTACACCACTGACTGTTAAACAGGCATCTCCTGCACATCAGAGGCTGCTGCCTAAAGACATAGATTAGGAATCATTGGCCACTTTAAGGAAATTAAACACTAGCCACTAATATTGTCTCCATATCTTGCATTACTCATCTCATAGGTGTAAACTGTACTCTATACTATTCTACGGTATCTTAGTCACTTTGATTGTTTGTAAATATTGCATCACCCATCTCATATGTATATACTGTACTCTATGCTATGCCACTGTATCTTAGTCCAATGCCGCTCTGACATACATGTATATGTATATATTCATAATCTATTCCTTACTTAGATTTCCGTGTATTTTGGGTATATGTTGTGAAACTGTTAGATATTACTTGTTAGGTTATTACTGTACTGTCGGCGCTAGAAGCACAAGCATTTCGCTACACCCGCAATAACATCTGCTAAACACATGTATGTGACCAATAAAGTTTGATTTGAATTTGTTTATCTGTCAATACCTTTCATAGTTTATTGTGTACAGTTTTGCACGTATATCACCATGGAGAATTAGTCGTAGGATATCATCCACATTGTCACGGTGGATAAGCGGGAGACACAGAGGTGGAAAAGCAGGCTTTTATTAGGACAATTGATGAGCTCCTCTTGGAGGTCAAGTTGAAGGAGATCTACACTGACGCACATTATGCAGATTTCGTCACTAATGAGTAAGTGCATCTCTGTCTAGGTGTATGTAGGACCTATATTGACAAGTGACTGCACAACATTTTATCATTTTTACCTACATGTTCATAATTATCCAAGTGTGTTTTTGAGTTTGAACGTGATTATTCCAATCTGTATTGTCCTACTTCCATTACAAATCCAGAAAAGGACAGTACAGGGACTCTATATTCTTCATTCCCTTGACATGTGGCACGCAGCAAAAATCTGGGCAAGAAAGTAAATGCGGTAAGTGTAACTACAAATTACGTGCTCTACTGATAATAACAATTGTTGATATTGGTCCTTAAACACACAAGTGCATTTGAGATGTGTCATTTGTTTTTTACATATCCCAATTGCCAGAGAGCTTGCGTAGGCGATCCTGGAGCAATTGGGGGTTAAGTGCCTTGCTGGATAATACAACTTTTTCTAGGAAGTCCAGGATCCAGTTGCAGAGGGAGGTGTTTAGTCTCAAGGTCCTTAGTTTAGTGATGAGCTTTGTGGGCACTATGGTGTTGAACACTGAGCTGTAGTCAATGAACAGCATTCTCACATAGGTGTTCCTTTTGTCCAGGTGGGAAAGAGCAGTGTGGAGTGAGATTGAGATTGCGTTATCTGTGGATCTGTTGGGGCGGTATGCAAATTGGTGTGGGTCTAGGGTTTCCAGGATGATGGTGTTGATGTGAGCCATGACCAGCCTTTCAAGGCACTTCATGGCTACTGACGTGAGTGCGACGGGATGGTTGTCATTTAGGCAATTTACCTTCTCATTCTTGGGCACAGTGACTATGGTGGTCTGCTTGAAACGTGGGTATTACAGACTCAGTCAGGGAGATGTTGAAAATGTCAGTGAAGACACTTGCCAGTTGGTCCGCGCATGCTCTGTGTACATGCCCTGGTAATCCATCTCGCGGCCTTGTGAATGTTGACCTGTTAAAAGGTCTTGCTCACATCCGCTACGGAGAATGTGATCACACAATTGTCCGGAACAGCTGGTGCTCTCATGCATGCTTCAGTATTGCTTGCCTTGAAGTGAGCATGAAGGCATTTAGCTCATCTGGTAGGCTCGCGTCACTGGGAAGCTCGCAGCTATGTTTCCCTTTGTAGTCCGTAATAGTTTGCAAGACTTGCCACCTCCGACGAGCGTCAGAGCCAGTGCAGTAGGATTCAATCTTAGTCCTGTTTTGATGCTTTGCCTGTTTGAGGGCATAGCGGAATTTCTTATAAGTGTCCGGAATAGTTCCGCGCTTGGTGCGGATGTTGCCTGTAATCAATGGCTTCTGGTTGGGATATGTACGTACGGTCACTGTAGGGATGACGTCGTCAATGCACTTACTGATGAAGCCGGTGACTGAGGTTGTATACTACTTAATGCCATTGGATGAATCACGGAACATATTCTGGTCTGTGATAGCAAAACAGTCCTGTAGCGTAGCATCCGCGTCATCTGACCACTTCTGTATTGAGCGAGTCACTGGTACAGCCTGCTTTAGTTTTAACTTGTAAGCAGGAATGAATCAGGAGGATAGAATTATGGTCAGGTTTGCCAAATGGAGGACGAGGGAAAGCTTTGTATGAATCTCTGTGTGGAGTAAAGGTGGTCTAGAATTTTTGAATGAGCATTTTCTCGTTTGCTTATGGTCTTATAATGCTCGTTGAGTGCTGTCTTAGTGCCAGCATCGGTTCGTGGTGGTAAATTTACGGCTATGAATAATATAGATGAGAACGTTCTTGGTAGATATTGTGGTCTACAGCTTATCATGAGGTACTCTACCTCAGGCGAGCAATACCTTACTTCTTTAATATTAGTCTTGAGGTATTGCTCGCATTACAATCTCATCCAATAAAACTGATTGCTCTGTGGTCTCTGGAAGTGTCGCTGATTTTGGACACAACTACATTCGGAGATTGCACCAAAACAATTTAAATGAGATGACTGTTATGCTCTGATAGTAGACTCATCCTATTAGCACATCGGTCCTTTTCCTGTCATGTAAATTGCCTATGTTAATCATGAGGATTGTGGGCCAGTAGTCTTTTTAAGCACAAATTATATGCATACCAGGCACTTATTACCATTTCTTTAGTAATGCTGATTAATTAATTGAGGTGGTGTCTGGGTAGAAGTGCAGTCATGTGTAATGGATGGTCACTCTGACAGAGCTTCAGAGTTCCTCTGTGGCGATGAGAGAACCTTCCAGAAGGACAACCATTTCTGCCGCACTCCACCAATCAGGCTTTTATGGTAGAGTGGCCAAATGGAAGCCACTCCTCAGTAAAAGGCACATGACTGCCAGCTTTGAGTTTGCAAAAAGGCACCTAAAGGACTCACAGACCATGAAAAACAAGATTCTCTGGT
This sequence comes from Oncorhynchus masou masou, assembly GCF_036934945.1. Classification (NCBI taxonomy): domain Eukaryota; kingdom Metazoa; phylum Chordata; class Actinopteri; order Salmoniformes; family Salmonidae; genus Oncorhynchus; species Oncorhynchus masou. The sequence continues at coordinate 38,656,961 of NC_088234.1, forward strand.
CTGATGAAATCAAGATTGAACTCTTTGACCTGAATGCCAAACATCACGTCTGGAGGAATCCAGTCACCATCCCTACATTGAAGCATAGCGGTGGCAGCATAGTGCTGTAGGGATGATTTTCAGCGGCAGGGAATGGGAGACTAGTCAGGATCGAGGGAAAGATTAATGGTGCAAAGTACATAGAGATCCTTGATGAAAACCTGCTCCAGGGTGTTCAGGACCTCAGACTTGTTCACCTTCCAACAGGACAATGACCCTAAGCACACAGCCAAGACAACGCAGGAGTGGCTTCGGGACAAATCTCTGAATGTCCATAAGTGGCCAAGCCAGAGCCTGGACTTGAACCCAATCTAACGTCTCTGGAGTGACCTGAAAATAGCTTTGCAGCGATGCTCCCCATCCAACCTGAGAGAGCTTGAGAGGATCTGCAGAGAAGAATGGGAGAAACTCCCCAAATACAGGTGTGCCAAGCTTGTAGTGTCATACCCAAGAAGACTTGAGGCTGTAATGGCTGCCAAAGGTGCTTCAACAAAGTACTTAGTAAAGGTTCTGGATATTTCAGTTTTTTATTTGTAATAAATTAGCAAAGATTTCTAACAACCTGTTTTTGCTTTGTCATTATGGGGTATTGTGTGTAGATTGATGAGGGGAAAAAAACTATTTAATCCATTTTAGTATAAGGCTGTAACCTAACAAAGTGTGAAAAAAGTCAAAAGGTCTGAATACTTTCCGAGGGCACTGTATGTTCACTCACTGTTCAAATGTGGTGACATCACTGATCCCATCTGCTACCTGCGTTTATCCATTCTTTCCTGCCTCTTCAGATAATGAACACCCAGCTTACCCACTACCTGAGCCATAACCACATCCTCTCCAAGTTCCAGTCTGGTTTCTGAAAACGTCACAGCTGCATAACTGCCACAACCAAGGTTCTCAATTACATCTTCTCCTCCCTGGACAAAAAGCATACCTCTCATCAATAATCTCAGACATCAGCCTCTCTGACAGCCCCCTCTGCTGGTTATCCAACTGCTTCACAAACAAGTATGCTTAAATTGTTGTCTAAAAGAAAATACAATGTTAAATAATGTTAATAAAAACCTCTCTAGGTATTAATTTTATCTTACATAGGGTGTATTAAATACAATCAGAAGTCTCATCCCCAAACTGTGGCCTCTCTCTCTCTCCAAATAATCATTATTCATTGATGGCCTCTGTGAGTCCTTGGTTGCCGGAGTTGTTGTATGTTACGGGTGGGTGTTGTTATCGTGACCAGTGAGCTGAGATAAGGTGGAGCTTTACCTAACAAAGTGATGAATATGTAGCGAGGGCCAGCCGATTAGAGCATACAGGTCGCAGTGGTGGGTGGTGTATGGAGCTTTGGTGACAAAACGGATGGCACTGTGATAGACTGCATCCAGTTTGCTGAGTAGAGTGTTGGATGCTATTTTGTAAATGACCATGAGGTCAAAGGAATTGTCCATAGAGTTCCCGAGACAGGATTGTGTTGAGGCACTGATCTGGGGAAGGGTACCAACAAAAATTCTGCAGAATTGAAGGTCCCCAAGAACATGGCCTCCATCATTCTTAAATGGAAGAAGTTTGGAACCATCAAGACTCTTCCTAGAGCTGGCTGCCTTGCCAAACTGAACAATCGGGGGAGAAGGGCCTTGGTCAGGGAGGTGACCAAGAACTTGATGGTCACTCTGACAGACCTCCAGAGTTCCTCTTTGGAGATGCGAGAACCTTCCAGCACTCCACCAATCAGGCCTTTATAGTAGAGCAGCCAGAAGGAAGCCACTCCTCAGTAAAAGCAACATGACAGTCCGCTTGGAAAAAAGCACCGAAAGAACTCTCAGATCATGAGAGACAAGATTATCTGGTCTGATGAAACCAATATTGAACTCTTTGGCCTGAACGCCAAGCGTCACGTCTGGAGGAAACTTGGCACCATCCCTACGTTGAAGCATGGTGGTGGCAGCATCATGCTGTGGGGATTTTTTCAGCGGCAGGGACTGGGAGACTAGGGAAAGATGAACGGAGCAAAGTACAGGGAGATCCTTGATGAAAACCTGCCCCAGAGCACTCAGGACCTCAGACTGTGGTGAACAGGACAACAGGACATTGACCGTAAGCACACAGCCAAGACAACGCAAGAGTGGCTTCGGGACAAATCTCTGAATGTCCATGAGTGGCCAAGCCAGAGCCCAGAGCCAGAGCCCGGACTTGAACCTGACCGAACACCTCTGGAGAGACCTGAAAATAACTGTGCAGCAACGCTCAACATCCAACCTGACAGAGCTTTGGGGGATCTGCAGAGAAGCATGGGAGAAACTCCCCAAATACAAGTGTGCCAAGCTTGTAGCGTCATACCCAAGAAGTCTTGAGGCTGTAATCGCTGCCAAAGGTGCTTCAATGAAGTACTGAGTAAAGGGTCTGAATACTTATGTAAATGTAAAATTTGAGTTTTAATTTCTAATACATGTGCATAGATTTCTAGAAACCTGTTTTTTCTTTGTCATTAAGAGGTATTGTGGTATAGATTGATGAGGGGAAAAAACAATTTAATCCATTTTAAAATAAGGCTGTAACATAACAAAATGTGGGAAAAGTCAAGGCTCTACGGTTGTCACTAGTTACCACAACCACAAAGTAATAAACCCTGACGATTTCTAAAATGTCTCTTCCTCAGAGCGCGAGGCTTCCACCGAGGGTCAGGATAAAGATGAGTTTGTGACAGTAGGAGTACATTTATTTTATTTTAAAGTGGACCTTTGCCTTTTGGCTGATCCATCTGTGGTTTCAGGGTGGGTGAAAACCGAGATGGGTGCTGTGGAATCAGTGAAGGTAACCAGATGTGGTCTTGTGATAATTGTTTGTGTTTCTGCTGGTCAGACGGAGCAGGCACTCCGCGTTAAATGAATGGGGACAAGAGAGATGAATTGTTTTGCTCTCAAGGAAAGGGCGCCATTGAGAGGAGTGATTACTGGGGGAGGGATAAATATGAAAGATGACCAACTGAAGGGGAAGATTCCCGGTGTTTGTGATGCTGGTTGTTTGGTGCGACGGCAGACAGGGTGGCATGAGTGGTGTCTGTCATTTAGAGTTAGTTTTTTTGTCTTTGCCCGACAAAGCGATGTTAGGATATATAGGTTATCCCATATGAGCTTTGTGTTGAATACATTACGCTGTTGCAGGTGTCAAGCTTATGGGTATGTGGCAACAGTGTGTAGGAGGGAGGTTCCTAGGTGGGAGCAGTGTGCAGAAGAGCATGATACAAAGGAATGTGTAGTATTGGGGAAATTAGTGGTACAGTATGTGTTAATTGTAGGGGTGCCCATGGGGCTGGGGATCAGAAATGTCCAGCACCAGAGAGGCAGGATTGAGGTTTCCAGGGTTAGAATAGCGCAGAAGTTGTTGTATGCTGAAGCAGTGAAGAAAGTAGAGGAAGATGGATCAAGGGGGAGGGATCCTCAGAGGAGTGATGTGAGTAGTAGAGCTATACCAGCACAGAGGGATAGGCCAATAAGGGATATATGCTTCAGAAAGATTGGATTTTTAGCATTTATAGCAATGGCTATCAAACTGAACTGCAGGGATGGAACATAAGTCACAGAAAATTGAGGTGGTGGTGTGCAGAGAGGTATTTGGGTGTGCGAGACTTGACGTCAGGAGAGTTACAGGATGTGTTAAGTGGTGGTATCCTATCCTTTCAAACTGTTGTCCTGAGGTAACAGTAAATATATTTAAATAGTGGAGTATGGTGGTAGGTTTTAATTGAGTGTAGGGTTAATGGTAGGGTATTTGTTTTTTGTTTTTATTAATATTATTATTTTATTTGTTATTAGTCTTTTACTCTTATGTTCTAAACTCAACAAAACAAGAAACGTCCTCTCACTGTCAACTTCATTTATTTTCAGCAAACTTAACATGTGTAAATATTTGTATGAAAATAACAAGATTCAACAACTGAGACATAAACTGAACAAGTTCCACAGACATGTGACTAACAGAAATTGAATAATGTGTTCCTGAACAAAGGGGGATCAAAATCAAAAGTAACAGTCAGTATCTGGTGTGGCCACCAGCTGCATTAAGTACTGCAGTGCATCTCCTCCTCATGGACAGCACCAGATTTGCCAGTTCTTGCTGTGAGATGTTACCCCACTCTTCCACCAAGGCACCTGCAAGTTCCCGGACATTTCTGGGGGGAATGGCCCTAGCCCTCACCCTCAAATCCAATAGGTTCCAGACGTGCTCAATGGGATTGAGATCCGGGCTCTTCGCTGGCCATGGCAGAACACTGACATTCCTGTCTTGCAGGAAATCACACTCAGAACGAGCAGTATGGAGGGTGGCATTGTCATGCTGGAAGGTCATGTCAGGATGAGCCTGTAGGAAGGGTACCACATGAGGGAGGATGATGTCTTCCCTGTTACGCACAGCTTTGAGATTGCCCGCCAAGACATAAAGCTCAGTCCGATGATGTTGTGACACACTGCCCCAGACCATGACGGACTCTCCACCTCCAAATCGTTCCCGATCCAGAGTACAGGCCTCGGTGTAACGCTCATTCCTTTGACGATAAACGCAAATCCGACCATCACCCCTGGTGAGACAAAACCGAGTGAATGTGCCTTAGGCATGCGTCAGTGAAGAGCACTTTTTGCCAGGCCTGTCTGGTCCAGCGACCTTGGGTTTGTGCCCATAGGTGACGTTGTTGCCGGTGATGTCTGGTGAGGATCTGTCTTACAACAGGACTTCAAGCCCCCAGTCCAGCCTCTCTCAGCCTATTGCGGACAGTCTGTTCCTGGTGTAACTCGGGCAGTTGTTGTTGCCATCCTGTACCTGTCCTGCAGGTGTGATGTTCGGATGTACCAATCCTGTGCATGTGTTGCTACACGTGGTCTGCCACGGCTAGGACGATCAGCTGTCCGTCCTGTCTCCCTGTAGCGCTGTCTTAGGCATCTCACAGTACAGACATTGCAATGTAATGCCCTGGTCAAATCTGCAGTCCTCATGCCTCCTTGCAGCATGCCTAAGGCACATTCACACAGATAAGCAGGGAGCCTGGGCATCTTTCTTTTGGTGTTTTGGTGTTAAGCAGCACGTCAAGTAAATTTGACGAATGTTCTGAACAGACAACAGTAATATCAAAAACTGGAACAAAGAGGATAATTGTCTGAAATTGGAGTGGATGATGCGTGCTTAAATGATAATGAATCACTTCTTGTTGGGAAGCGGTTGTTGAGTAAGGATGCAGATGTGGGAATCCAGTTTGAGGTGTTGAAAATAAAGTTTTGTCTGTCAGAGTGACCAGGAGTGTTCTTATTTTGATTCATTGTATTTCTGACGAGCAGAGGCAGATTGCAGTTGGCCTCAAAAGAAATCCGGACAACAGAATATTGTATTTTGAACTTCGGAGTAGAGCACCCGTCAAAGGAGTCATCTCAGGAGTGAAGACAGATGTTTAGGTTGAATACCTGAAGAGAATTCCTGGTGTGGTTGGAGAAAAAGAAGAAGGTCTGTCGGTCCTGTTGTTTATTGATTAAGTGCAATTACCTAAGTATGTGAACCTTGGTTATGAAAGATTTGCCGTAAGAGCTTTCGTCCCCAAACTACCGCTGTGTAAAAATTGTAAAGGATTTGGCCGTGTATCAAGTGTGTGCAGACGAACAGAGGATACTGAAGAACGGCGTGTAGAAGAACGGCGGTGTGGCAGTTCTGGTGGGGATCCTGATCCTGGGTTCCTGGAGGGCCCTGTAAAGGCGAAGGAAATTGTGGTGGCAAAAGTCTGAGCGGTCAATCGAACTATAGCAAAAGTTTGCTGCCAGACAAAATATACCCTATGTGTTAAAAGTTTTTTTGGGTGGAATCCTTTGCAGATGTGAAGCGGAACTGAGGACGGGACGGAAGATGGAGGAAACAGAGGTTTTGTTTGCAACTGATAGTGAGTCAAGTGAAGCTAATAGTAAATAAAGTGAGAATGAGTGGGTTACATTGGCGATGAAAAATGAAATCAAGAGAAGTTAAGAAAGCTATGTTGGAAAATAGGAAACCACTAGACTCGTTTTTGGTCGGAGTCAGGGTTCTGGATCAATGCTACTTGGAAAATCTGTTTAACGTCTCCAGGAAAATCTGGAACGTGTTGGAGGAAGTGTGGATTTGGTGAGACGAACAAGAACGGGTCTTATTTTTTGTGTGAATGTTTTGGAACAGAAGAAGGGTGTTTTAAAGACTGAAAAAGACATTGGAGTGGAATGTTGCCTGCATGGATTTTTGTAGCAGAGTGCCTATCAAGGGGGTTATTTCTGGGGTGGCGCAACAAACAAAGGTAGAGGATGTAACTGAAGATATCGATGGAGTGGTTGGTGCACATCGATTGACCTGTATGGTGGATGGAGAAAGGAAGTTCACTTCATCCATCCTACTGTTCTTTGATGAAGAGTCTCTCCTTTCTCAAATCAAGTTAGGATTCATGAGATACCCTGTAAGAGCTTTTGTGCACAAGCCCCTTCAGTGTCATAAATGTAAAAGAGTTGGTCATATTTCAAGTGTGTGCAGAAGGGAAGAATATTGTATGCCAGTTGAAGGGAATTGCTGCAACTGTGGATGTGAGCAAGCGCCTGAATTCTTAGAGTGCCCATTTAGGGTGAAGGAGAATGAGCTGGTAAGGAGTGTCCAGCGTGTGTCCAATTTGGAGGCGGTGAGAAAATTGGAAGGTCTGAGTGGCAGGGAAGAAACAATAGTTGTAGAGCCACCACGACCAGTGAAGGTTTCTCATCAACCGAGGGACAGTGAAATGCTACCTGTTAAAAAGGTGGACTTTGTATTATTTATTGCAATGGTCATAAACTGTATAGCACAAGTGGAGAAGAAGTCTAAGACAATTGGAGTCACTGTGAATGCTGCTGAACGTTTTTTTGGGTCTTCATGATTTCACTGCTGAGGTGATGCAAGAAATCCTGTCGGTGAATGTAACATCATCACAGGCCCCTGAGCCTGTTTAGGGATGTATTTTGGAGTGGAATGTTATTGAAGAAGTGTGATGGGTTTTCTTAGTTGATGTGCTTTATTTTGTATGATGTCCTTTTCCCGAAATGTTTTTTTGTGTGTCTTATACAATACAGTGTCCAGCTGGTGGCGGTAGTGCACAATTACAATTGGATGACAACCGTCGTTAAACACCTATCGAAGAAGAAGAAACGCTGTTTCCACGCGGCATAGTAGGTGGTGGGATGTGTCATCGCCAATATACCATAGAAAATAAGTGTAGGTGGTGGTAATGCCACATTTATTGGATGTAAACCGCAGTTAACTTCATCGAAGAAGAAAAAAACAAATATTCTTAAAATTTTAAATTAAACCTATCTACAACGGTTAACCTTATGCCTAACCCCAAATTAAGACTAAAAAGCACATTTTTGTTTTCATACGTTTGTATAAAAAAAGTATACGATATAGCCCATTTTGACTTTGTGGCTGTGCTATCTAGTGGAAAGCATCACAATAGGAGTAGCCAGGTAGCTATGTTATGTAACTTGGCGATTTGTAAGTATCATAGCTAGGCTAAAGACATTAACATTACTTTTTGTATCTCGGTGTAATTGTAATGTAAGTGGTGAAATGGGCGAACTTTGAGACGTTATATCAGCCTCGTTTCATTGATCGAGACTAGACTATTTTCTGTCAACAATGCATTTGCTCTCGACAACGTTCCTTACACAACTGTCTAGCTAATTAGCTACTAGCTCGGGAATGTAACTAGTTAGTAAGGTTGCAACTTGTAGTTTCTAAATAAAACAAGAGTGAACTGCTAACGTTATTGATACTAGCTAGCAAACGTTACATAGCTAACTAACGTTAGTTAGCCAACTCTGCTAACGTTCAAATTATGAGTTTGTAATCTAGCTAACGTTAGCTATTGGACCTAATCTAGTAGAATAACTACAGCAGCAAAAGAGAGCTAAATTGATCATTTTCAAATCAAGTCATGACATATTCTATTTAGTTATCTAGCTGCTGGTAAGTGTGTAGTTTAGAGCTGAAATAGTCTCTGAACTGGATAGCCAGAGCTACAGATCAAAGAGCTATGTGTAATTTTGCGATCTGTTGACATCTCTTTCCCCGTGTGTATCTGTATTTGCACTGCAGTTGAATCAGATGGTTTTATCTTTCTGTCTCAAGATGCAACAGGATGCCAGTAGAAGATACCGAGAACCAGGTTCCTCTTATCCTCTCCAACCCGGCTAGTGCTGCTCTCACCCCGGGAGGAATGGAGGAGGATGGGGCCAACAGAGGAACTGCTGGATGCTCAATCTCCATCACTGGGACCAGCCAGGGGGACACTGAGCAGCCTGCAATGGCCTGCCCAGATAGCACTGGATCTGGGGAGGGCAGCAGTGGTAAGAAGATGGATAGTCTGGGTTCACAAACTCAAATCAAATGTTCCAGTGAAGCGCGTACTTACAAGCCCTTAACCAACAATGCCGTTTTAAGAAAAATAAGTGTTAAGTAAAAAAAAAAAAAAAAAAAAAGATAAGTGAAAAATAAATAAAGAACACAGTAAAATACCAAGCCCTTAACCAACAATGCCGTTTTTAAGAAAAATAAGTGTTAAGTAAAAAATAAAAAAAAAAAGATAAGTGAAAAATAAATAAAGAACAGCAGTAAAATACCAGTAGCGAGGCTATATACAAAACAGAGTCAAGTGAGGTAAAGGTAATATGTACATGTAGGTAAAGTGACTGCATAGATAATAACAGAGAGTAGTGAAGGTGTAAACTTGGCAGTAGAAAATCTTAACAGTATATTTGACCTCTCAGCTTCCCTATCAAATCTAAAAATCTCAAATAGAAAACCGAAGAAAATTAACAACAATGACAAATGGTTTGATGAAGAATGCAAAATTCTAAGAAAGAAATTGAGAAACCTGTCCAACCAAAAACATAGAGACCCGGAAAACCTGAGTCTACGCCTTCACTATGGTGACTAAAACAATACAGTACGGGAAGGAACAGCATGTCAGAAATCAGCTCAATGTAATTGAAGAATCCATAGACTCTAACCACTTCTGGGAAAATTGAGAAGAATTATCTATCCAAAATGGAGATATATGGGTAAACCACTTCTCCAATCTTTTTGGCTCTATAACAAAGAATAAAGAGACATGATCAAATACAGATCTTAGAATCAACTATTAAAGACTACCAGAACCCACTGGATTCTCCAATAACATTGAATGAGTTACAGGACAAAATAAAAACCCTCAAACCCAAAAAGGCCTGTGGTGTTGATGGTATCCTCAATGAAATGATCAAATATACAGACAACAAATTCCAATTGGCTATACTAAAACTCTTTAACATCATCCTTAGCTCTGGCATCTTCCCCAATATTTGGAACCAAGGACTGATCACCCCAATCCACAAAAATGGAGACAAATTTGACCCCAATAACTACCGTGGAATATGCGTCAACAGTAACCTTGGGAAAATCCTCTGCATTATCATTAACAGCAGACTCGTACACTTCCTCAATGAAAACAATGTACTGAGCAAATGTCAAATTGGCTTTACCAAATTACCGTACAACAGACCATGTATTCACCCTGCACACCTAATTGACAACCAAACAAACCAAAACAAAGGCAAAGTCTTCTCATGCTTTGTTGATTTCAAAAAAGCCTTCGACTCAATTTGGCATGAGGGTCTGCTATACAAACTGATGGAAAGTGGTGTTGGGGGTAAAACATACGACATCATAAAATCCATGTACACAAACAACAAGTGTGCGGTTAAAATTGGCAAAAAACACACACATTTCTTCACACAGGGTCGTGGGGTTAGACAGGGATGCAGCTTAAGCCCCACCCTCTTCAACATATATATCAACGAACTGGCGCGGGCACTAGAAAAGTCTGCAGCACCCGGCCTCACCCTACTAGAATCTGAAGTCAAATGTTTGCTGTTTGCTGATGATCTGGTGCTTCTGTCACCAACCAAGGAGGGCCTACAGCAGCACCTAGATCTTATGCACAGATTCTGTCAGACCTGGGCCCTGACAGTAAATCTCAGTAAGACCAAAATAATGGTGTTCCAAAAAAGGTCCAGTCACCAGGACCACAAATACAAATTCCATCTACATTCCACTGTTGCCCTAGAGCACACAAAAAACTATACATACCTTGGCCTAAACATCAGCTCCACAGGTAACTTCCACAAAGCTGTGAACGATCTGAGAGACAAGGCAAGAAGGGCATTCTATGCCATCAAAAGGAACATAAATTTCAACATACCAATTAGGATTTGGCTAAAAATACTTGAATCAGTCATAGAGCCCATTGCCCTTTATGGTTGTGAGGTCTGGGGTCCGCTCACCAACCAAGACTTCACAAAATGGGACAAACACCAAATTGAGACTCTGCACGCAGAATTCTGCAAAAATATCCTCAGTGTACAACGTAGAACACCAAATAATGCATGCAGAGCAGAATTAGGCCGATACCCACTAATTATCAAAATCCAGAAAAGAGCAGTTAAATTCTATAACCACCTAAAAGGAAGCGATTCCCAAACCTTCCACAACAAAGCCATCACCTACAGAGAGATGAACCTGGAGAAGAGTCCCTAAGCAAGCTGGTCCTGGGGCTCTGTTCACAAACACACCCTACAGAGCCCCATGACAGCAGCACAATTAGACCCAACCAAATCATGAGAAAACAAAAAGATAATTACTTGACACATTGGAAAGAATTAACAAAAAAACAGAGCAAACTAGAATGCTATTTGGCCCTACACAGAGAGTACACAGCGGCAGAATACCTGACCACTGTGACTGACCCAAAATTAAGGAAAGCTTTGACTATGTACAGACTCAGCGAGCATAGCCTTGCTATGAGAAAGGCCGCCGTAGGCAGACATGGCTCTCAAGGGAAGACAGGCTATGTGCTCACTGCCCACAAAATGAGGTGGAAACTGAGCTGCACTTCCTAACCTCCTGCCCAATGTATGACCATATTAGAGAGACATATTTCCCTCAGATTACACAGATCCACAAAGAATTCGAAAACAACAATTTTGAAAAACTCCCATATCTACTGGGTGAAATTCCACAGTGTGCCATCAGAGCAGCAAGATTTGTGACCTGTTGTTTGAAGAACACGCACCATTGTAAATACAACACATATCTATGCTTATTTATTTTATCTTGTGTCCTTTACCATTTGCACATTGTAAAAACACTGTATATATATATAATATGACATTTGTAATGTCTTTATTGTTTTGAAACTTCTGTATGTGTGATGTCTACTGTTAATTTTTATTGTTTATTTCACTTTATATATTATATACCTTACTTGCTTTGGCAATGTTAACATATGTTTCCCATGCCAATAAAGCCCCTTGAATTGAATTGAAATTGAGTAGTAGCAGCGTAAAAGGGGGGTACAAATAGTCTGGGTAGCCATTTGATCAGCTGTTAAGAGGCTTATGGCTTGATGGGATAAGCTGTTAAGAAGCCTTTTGGACCTAGACTTGGCGCTCCAGTACCGCTTGCCGTGTGGTAGCAGAGAGAACAGTCTATGACTAGGGTGGCTGGAGTCTTTGACAATTTTAGGGCCTTCCTCTGACACCTGTCCTGTATAGAGGTCCTGGATGGCAGGAAGCTTTTCCCCAGTGATGTACTGGGCTGTACGCACTACCCTCTAGTGCCTTGTGGTCGGAGGCAGAGCAGTTGGCATATCAGGCAGTGATGCAACCAGTCAGGATGCTCTTGATGGTGCAGCTATATAACTTTTTGAGGATCTGTGGACCAATGCCAAATCTTTTCAGTCTCCTGAGGGGAATAGGCATTATCGTGCCCTCTTCACGACTGTCTTGGTGTGTTTGGACCGTGTGTTTGGACCATGAGTTTGTTGGTGATGTGGACACCAATGAACTTGAAGCTCTCAACGTGCTCCACTATAACCCTGTCGACTAGAATGGGGGCGTACTTGATCTTCCTTTTCCTGTAGACCACAATCATCTCTTGTCTTGATCACATTGAGGGAGAGGTTGTTATCCTGGCACCACACGACCATGTCTCTGACCTCCTCCCTATATGCTGTCTCATCGGTGTCTGTGATCAGGCCTACCACTGTTGTGTCATCTGCAAACTTAATGATGGTGTTGGAGTCATACCTGGCCATGCAGTCATGAGTGAACAGAGAGTACACGAGGGGACTGAGCATGCACCCCTGAGGGGCCACTGTGCTGAGGATCAGTGTAGCAGATGTGTTGTAACCTACCCTTACCACCTGGGGCTGCCCATCAGGAAGTCCAGGATCCAGTTGCAGAGGGAGGTGTTTAAGTCCCAGGGTCCTTAGCTTAATGAGTTTTGAGGGCACTATGGTGTTGAATGTTGAGCTGCAGTCAACGAATAGCAATCTCACATAGGTGTTCCTTTTTTCCAGGTGGGAAAGTGCAGTGTGCAGTGCAATGGAGATTGCATCATCTGTGGATCTGTTGGGGTGGTATGCAAATTGAAGTTAGGTTAGTCTTCTTGGGTACATGGACTATGGTGGTCTGCTTGAAACATATTGGTATTACAGACTCCGTCAGGGTCGGTTTGAAAAGGTCAGTGAAGACACTTGCGAGTTGGTCAGCGCATGCTTGGAGTACACGTCCTGGTAATCTGTCTGGCCTTGTGAATGTTGACCTGTGTAAAGGTCTTACTCACGTCGGCTACGGAGAGCATGATCAAACAGTCTTCCGGAACAGCTGATGCTCTAATGCATGCTTCAGTGTTGCTTTTCTCGAAGCGAGCATAGAAGTAATTTAGCTCGTCTGGTAGGCTTGTGTCACTGGGCAGCTCGCCGCTGTGCTTCCCTTTGTAGTCTGTGAAACATAAGATATTACCATTTTTAATTGCCCGTTAGTAGGATATTTGTGATCGTAGCTCGTCTATTTTGTTATCCAAGTAAGTTGGCTAATAGGACTGATGGTAGAGACAGATTACATACTCGTCTGTCGGATCCTTATAAGGCACCCCGACCTACGTCCCCGATATCTGTCTCTTTCTCATGCGAATTATGGGGATTTGGGCCTTGTCGGGAGTCTGAAGTAAATCCTTCACGTCCGACTCGCTAGCACGAGGTGAGTAATCATTGTCCTGACATCTAGAAGCTATTTTCAGTTATTAGAGACGGTGGCAGAAACATGTACAAACAAGGGACAAGTTATAAAGTTATAAATAACAATTGGTTAGGAGAACGTGTGGAGACCTACGGTGCCATTCTATCATTACTCCTCTGTTGTTCTTAGTGACAGTGACTGTGTGTGTCTGTACTCTGTTCTTAGCCATTAAGAAGTCTGGAGCCCTGCTACACATTGACCGTCAGCTTATCCAGGCTGTGAGTGCCAGCTCCGGGGCTGCAGAGCTACAGGGTCTGGGTGTCGCCGTGTACGACCAGGATGTGTTGGAGCAGGGGGTCTTGCAGCAGGTGGACCAGGCCATACACGAAGCCAGCCAGGCTGCAGCCAAAGCCGAGGCAGAGAAGGAGTACCAGTCTGTACTAGACGATGTCAGGTATGGCCTTCGGCTAGGCTGGGTGACGGTTAATCTAGCTAAGTCTAAGGTTTAGAACTGGGTTGGTAGAGCAGTAGAGTACAGAAGAGGTGCTGGGGTATAATTGTAGTTGGAGCAGGTATCGGTCAGGCTGCACGTGTCAGTTCTGTACTAATGTATGTATGTGTGTGTGTGTTCCAGGTCATGTATGGCAGCTCTGAAGCATATTAATAAGATCATAGAGCAGCTGACTCCCTATGCTACTTCCAGTAAAGACATTAACAGGAAGATGGAGTCTGTCAGACGGCAGAAAGAGAACAAGGTGAGGAAAACTACTGTAAGGAATGCGGCTGTGCTATGCAAGCCGTGATCCACTGTTCTTCAATGGATTAGCTCTTGTTAAGTTTACTAGTGTCCGCTTGTTGCAGATCCTCTCGTGGACAGCACATTCTGTCTCCTGATTTGATGCTCCTCCTGTCCTTTTTAAATGATGATGGGGCTGGTTATGATGATGATGATGATATTGAAGATGAAGATGTCTCTCTGCAGGAGAAGCAATTGAAGAAGATCAGAGCAAAGCAGAGGAGACTACAGGCCATCCTGGGGGGAGAAGACACACTGAAGATAGAGGCTGAGCTACTGCTGGAGGACGATGTGGACGAAGGTGAGTTACTTCTCACTCGAGGGATCTTGATGGCCCTGTCCCATTCTTTGCACATTTGCTGTACTCTATGGTCTCTAAATTATTTTAAGAATGTGAAATGTTAGAATAATAGTAGAGAGAATGATTTATTTCAGCTTTTATTTATTTCATCACATTCCCAGTGAGTCAGGAGTTTACATGCACTCAATTAGTATTTGGTAGCATTGCCTTTAAATTGTTTATCTTGGGTCAAATGTTTCGGGTAGACTTCCACAAGCTTCCCACAATAAGTTGGGTGAATTTTGGCCCATTCATCCTGACAGAGCTGGTGTAACTGAGTCAGGTTTGTAAGGCCTCCTTTCTCTCACTCGCTTTTTTAGCTCTGCCTACACATTTTCTATAGGATTGAGGTTAGGGCTTTGTGATGCCCACTCCAGTACCTTGACTTTGTTGTCCTTAAGTCATTTTGCCACAACTTTGGAAGTATGCTTGAGGTCATTGTCCATTTGGAAGACCCATTTGTGGCCAAGCTTTAACTTCCTGACTGATATCTTGAGATGTTGCTTCAATATATCCACATAATTTTCCTCCCACATGATGCCATCTATTTTGAGAATTGCACCAGTCCCTTCTGCAGCAAAGCACCCCCACATCATGATGCTGCCACCCCCGTGCTTCACGGTTGGGATGGTGTCCTTCGGCTTGCAAGCCTCCCCCTTTTTCCTCGAAACATAACAATGGTCATTATGGTCAAACAGTTCTATTTTTGTTTCATCAGACCAGAGGACATTCCTCCAAAAAGTACAATCTTTGTCCCCATGTGCAGTTGCAAACCGTAGTCTGGCTTTTTTATTGCGGTTTTGGAGCAGTGGCTTCTTCCTTGCTGAGCGACCTTTCAGGTTGTGTCTATATATGACTCGTTTTACTGTGGATATAGATACTTTTGTACTTGTTTCCTCCAGCATCTTCACAAGGTCCTTTGCTGTTTGTTGTTCTGGGATTGATTTGCACTTTTCGCACCAAGTACATTCACCACTAGGAGACAGTCTCCTTCCTGGGCGGTATGACTGCTGCGTGGTCCCATGGTGTTTATACTTGCATCCTATTGTTTGTACAGATGAAGGTGGTACCTTCAGGAATTTGGAAATTGCTCCCAAGGATGAACCAGATTGGCTGCTTTCTTTTGATTATCCCATGATGTCGAGCAACGAGGCACTGAGTTGGAAGGGAAGGATGTATTTCAAGGTCTATCAGAAGCGTCTAAAGCTATGACACACTTTTCTGGATTTTTCCAAGCTGTTTAAAGGCACAGTCAATTTAGTGTATGTAAACTTCTGACTCACTAACAGACTTGCCAAAACTATAGTTTGTTAACAAGAAATGTGTGGAATGGTTGAAAACAAGTTTTAATGACTCCATCCTAAGTGTATGTAAACTTCCAACTTCAACTGTATGTGTATATATATTATTACCACAAGTTTGGACACCTACTCATTCATGGGTTTAGACATCAAAACTATGAAATAACACATATGGAATCATGTAACCAAAAAGTGTTCAATAAATCAAAACATATTTTATATTTGAGATTCTTCAAATTAGCAACCCTTTGCCTTGATGACACACTCTTGGCATTCTCTCAACCATTCTCTCAACAAGCTTCAGCTGGAATTCGTTTCCAACAGTCTTGAAGGAGTTCCCACATATGCTGAGCACTTGTTGGCTGCTTTTCCTTCACTCTGCGGTTCAACTCATCCCAAACCATGTCAATTGGGTTGAGGTCGGGTGATTGTGGAGGCCAGGTCATCTGATGCAGCACTCCATCACTCTCCTTGGTCAAATAGCCCTTACACTGCCTGGAGGTGTGTTGAGTCATTGTCCTGTTGAAAAACAAATGATAGTCCCACTAGGCGCAAACCAGATGGGATGGTGAATCACTGCAGAATGCTGTGGTACGCCATGCTGGTTAAGTGTACCTTGAATTCTAAATAAATCACACAGTGTCACCAGCAAAGCACCATCACACCACCTCCTCCATGCTTCACCGTTGGAACCACATGTGGAGGTCATCCATTCACCAACTCTGCGTCTCACAAAGACATGGCGGTTGGAACCAAAAATCGCAAATTTGGACTACAGATGAAAGGACAAATTTCCACCGGTCTAATGTCCATTGCTTGTGTTTCTTGGCCCAAGCAAGTGCCTTCTTCTTATTGGTGTCCTTTAGTAGTGGTTTCTTTGCAGCAATTTGACAATGAGTCGAGTGGCGCAGTGTTCTATTACACTGCTTCAGTGCAAGACGCGTCACTGCAGGACCTGGTTTGAATCCAGGCTGTGTCACATCCGGCCGTGATTGGGAGTCCCATAGGGCGGTGCACAATTGGTCCGGCATCGTTCGGCTTTCGCCGGGGTAGGCCGCCATTGTAAATACGAATTTGTTCTAAGCTGACTTGCCTAGTTAAATGAAATAAATAAATGTATGGCCTGATTCACGCAATCTCCTCTGAACAGTTGCTGTTGAGATGTTTGTTACTTGAACTCTGTGAAGCATTTTTTGGGGCTGCAATTTCTGAGGCTGGTAACTATTGAACTTAACTCTGGGTCTTCCTTTCCTGTGGCGGTCCTCATGAGAGCCAGTTTTATCATAGCGCTTGATGATGGTTTTTGCGACTGCATTTGAAGAAATTTTCTAAGTTATTGACATTTTCTGGATTTACTGACCTTCATGTCTTAAAGTAATGATGGACTGTCATTTCTCTTTGCTTATTTGAGTTGTTCTTGCCATAATGCCAAGAATGTGCAAAGCTGTCATCAATGCAAAGGGTGGCTACTTTAAAGAATCTCGTGTAAAATACATTTTGATTTGTTTACCACTTTTTGGTTACTACATGATTTCATGTGTTATTTCATTATTTCCCACAATTTAGAAAAAAAAATACAAATGAATGAAAAACCCTGAATAACTAGGTGTGTCCAAACGTTTGACTGCTACTCTATATATGGTGCATTTGGAAAGTTTTCAGACCGCTTCACTTTTCTCATATTTTATTATGTTATAGTCTTGTTCTAAAATGTATAAAATTAAGCAATAAAGTCGAAGGAATTGTCCGTTGAGGTTCCGAGACAGGATTTTGTCGAGGCACAGATCTGGGGAAGGGTACCAAAAATGTCAGCAGCATTTGAAGGTCCCCAAGAACACAGTGGCCACCATCATTCTTAAATGGAAGACGTTTGGAACCACCAAGACTCTTCCTAGTGCTGGCCGCCCGGCCAAACTGAGCAATTGGGGGAGAAGGGCCTTGGTCAGGGAGGTGACCAAGAACCCGTTGGTCACTCTGACAGAGCTCCAGAGTTCCTCTGTAGAGATGGGAGAACCTTCCAGAAGGACAACCATCTCTGCAACACTCCACCATTCAGGCCTTTATGGTTGAGTGGCCAGACGAAAGCCAGTTCTCAGTAAAAGGCACATTACAGCCCGCTTGGAGTTTGCCAAAAGACACCTAAGGACTCACAGCCATGAGAAACATGGGACTGGGAGACTAGTCAGGATCGAGGGACAGTTTAGCAGAGCAAAGTATAAGGAGATCCTTGATGAAAACCTGCTCCAGAGAGTTCAGGACCTCAGACTGGTGCAACGGTTCACCTTCCAACATGACAATGACTCTAAACACACAACCAAGACAAAGCAGGATGGCTGATAGTCCTTGAGTGGTCCAGCTAGAGTCTGGACTTGAACCCGATCAAACATCTCTGGAGAGACCTGAAAATCCCTGTGCAGTGACGCTCCCCAGCTTAAGAGGATCTGCAGAGAAGAATGGGAGAAAGACCAAAATACACAGTGCATTCAGAAAGTATTCAAACCCCTTGACTTTTTTCACATTTTGGTTCGTTACAGCTTTATTCTAAAATGGATTAAATTGCTATTTTCCCTCCCTGTGTAATGATCATGCTGTTTAATCAGCTTGTTGATATGTCACACCTTTTAGGTGGATGGATTATCTTGGCAATGGAGAAATGCTCACTAACAGGGATATAAACAAATTTGTGCACAACATTTGAGAGAAACAAGCTTTTTGTGCGTATGGAACATTTCTGGGATTTTTTTTATTTCAGGTCATGAAACATGGGACCATTTATATTTTTGTTCAGTGTATATATAATGGTGTGTATGGACAGTATATGAATAGAAAATGTGTGTACAGCAGTAGTTATAATAGGACGAGCCATGATTACAATACAGTATATACATATAATGTGGGTAAAACAGTATGTAAACATTAAAACATTTAACCTATTTTGTTTTAACAGAGCCCGGCCCATCTACTCTGGGCAGTATGCTGATGCCGGAACAGGAGACGGAGTGGGAGGAGCTAATCCGGACGGGTCACATGACACCGTTCGGAACAAGGGTCCCTCAGAAGGAGGATAAGAAGGAACCACGCAAGTTCATGCTGTCTGAAAACTCTGGCTTCGACGCTGTAGGTGGATAATTTTTTTTAATTGATTGGTTGATCGGTTGATAGGTTGATTGATTTGTTATTGTTATTGTTCAGTACTTGGCGGACCAAGCTAAGATGGCGGTGGACAGGAAGAGACCTGCACCCCTAAAGCAGAAGAAGAAGACTGCTGTGGGCAAGGAAGGGAAAAAGACCAATGAAGCGGTGGGTGATTGTGTGTGTGTGGAGATTTAGGTACCATTAATTCCTGAATCTGTGACTCTATGGCTACTTATGGTGAAAAGCATTATATCTTAATGCATTTCATGATTATTATTATGACTATGCTTATCATCATTCATACCATTACTAGGCTCTCCCCTCCTACTCTGTGGATAAGAAGCTCCAGAAGCGAATGCGTAAGCTGCAGAGGACCGCTCTGAAGGCCCACTCTAAGGCCCCGGCTAAGAGGGTCACGCCGATCCCCAAGCCCAGGACGAAGCTTCAAGCTGGGGGAGATGAGATGGACAGCGAGGGGTCTGAGTACCTCCCCAGTGATGAACTGATGGACCCCGAGAGAGAAGAGAGGGAGGACCGAGATGAGGGCTGGGGAGAGGAGGATGAGGTTGACTACTATGAGTTAAAGCCCTACAGGCAGAAGAGTGAAGAAAAGGGGGGGAAGAAGGGGAAAAGGAGAGAGCTTGACGAGGAGTATTACCCCGACAGCTCAGAGGAAGACAAGGGTTCAGGGAAAAAGGGAAAAGAGAAGATGAAGAAAGACGATGGAGATGTGGAGTTCTACAAACAGAGGATACGGTAAAAAAACATTCCTTCACAGAGCATATGATAAACACACACCTTCTATCTGTAAATTTACCTCATCAGCATCCAGGCTGCCAACACCAACTTTAGAACATTCCTATGAAAACGCATTCAAACATAGATGAGCAGGGCAGGGCAGTTTGTCCCATCTAAGTAACATAGGTAGTAGTGGAAAAACTGATGTTAAAGGTGTAGCCTAATCACTAGTAGGTTAGTCCTTACCTCTTAATTGCCCCCCCCCGTGGCATAGGTTAAATTAAATCAATTTAATTGAATTTCAAAGTAAATTCAAACTACAGGACTAACCTACCAGTGACTGGCTACACATTTAACATCAGTGTTATTGTAATGTAGGCCTAAGCATACCAAACATGCTCAATGAGTGACACTGGTGAGTATGCAGGCCATGGAAGAACTGGGACATTTTCACCTTCAGGAATTGTGTACAGATCCTTGTATCTCTGTGCATTCAAATTGCCAACGATAAAAAGCATTTGTGTTTGTGGTTCGTAGCTCATGCCTGCCCATACCATAACCCCACCACCACCATGGGGCACTCTGTTCACAACGTTGACATCCGCAAACCGCTCTCCCACATGATTCCATACACTTGGTCTGTGGTTGTGTGGCCAGTTGGACATACTGGCAAATTCTCTAAAACAACGTTGGGAGGTGGCGTATGGTAGAGAAATGAATATTACATTCTCTGGCAACAGCTCTGATGGACATTCCTGTAGTCAGTATGCCAATTTCACGCGCCCTCAACTTTAGTAATCTGTGGCGTTGTGTGACATACTGCACATTTTAGGGTGGCCTTTTATTGTCACTAGCACAAGGTGCACCTGTGTAATGACCATGCTGTTTAATCAGCTTCTTGATATGCCACCGCTGTCAGGTGGATGGATTATCTTGGCAAAGGAGAAATGCTCATCAACAAGGATGTAAACAAATTTGTTCTCAACATTTTTGAGAAATAAGCTTTCTGTGCGTATTGAACATTTTTGGGATGTTATTTCAGCTCATGAAACATGCGACCAACACTTTACATGTTACATTGATATTTTTGTTCAGTGTAGTTTCAAGATGTGGTTTGCAGTATTGCTTCTTCATCCCTTGTGATGTATTTCCTGTGATTCTGGTCATGTTTCCCACCCCCCACCCCCATTTCGAGAAATTAGCCATTGAAGTCACTTGCATTATTTACCATAATTTAGTGTTTAAGTACCAGGTTTTTCCCACTAGATGCCGCTTTTCCTGCTGCTGCCAGCACACCCTTTTATCAATGTTTCTGGTCTCTTGTGTTTATTAAATGGATCGCAACATTTTCTTTGTAACTTTGGGTAGAAAACCAAAAGCTTTTGCTCATGATGGAAAAATAAATTGTGTGGTCAAGCCAGTCCTCTATGAAAGCAATTCAGTTTGTCCTTTTCTTAGCAACCTAATGCTTCAACCCAACTCTCCTTAAATAGTCCAAATGGCAGTTCGTATGAAGGCTTTTTCTACAAGCCCAAAACTTTGATGGAGAAATGGGCTAGTGTCTCTAAACTGTTGTGAGAGTCCTAATAAAATAATACAATTATAAACCATTGCATGGCAGTTGTATGTTTTTCAATACAATTATTAGAAAACATTTCTATATGTAGTGTGATTTAGTGACATTTACCTTTACACCCAGCCAAACACAATTACCCTTGCAGAAAACTATACAGTGTATACAGTGTTTGGGACTTTAACTCTTTGAATACCATTATATATAACATTGAAACCATTAGAACTGCTGTTGGTCTAACTAATCCATACCCTTTTTTAAAGGGAATATACCACACACCTAGGGGGCGTTTTCCTGGACACAATTTAACCTAAGAGAAGTACAAACTGAATTGCTTTCATAGAGGACTGGGTTGAATTGTGAGGATGACAGCACTATTTATTTTCACCATGAGCAAAATATATAGTTTTTTTTAACTTAATGTTGCTAAGAAAATGTTATATCCACTTAATAAACACAGGAGACCAGCAAAATGGGTAAAATTATCAGGAACAGCAGCATCTAGTGGGAGAAACTTTGTACTTTCACACTAATTTCTGGTAAATAATGGAAGCACTGTTTTCCATTCATGCCGGCTGCGGCTAATCAACCGGTTACTTACTCGTTTTCAACCGGCTACTTTTTCCACTTATTATTAACTAGGCTACTTTTTTAAAATTTAAGTTTCAATTCGCTACTCAAGCCCTCTCCCGCTAGAATGAACAATATGCATCTTCTAGCGATGTATTGAAAGGATAGGCGCCTGTCGGTCACAAATCCAGCGATTACCGGTAAATGAAGTCTGCTGTCTGTTCAGCCTCCCGGTACAATTTGTGTGCGCTGTGGTTGATTGCCTGCAGTAAAATTTATTTACAGGGAGGAGGGAAAAAGCATGATGCTCGTGAATTTGCACGTCCCATGTAATGTCAGTGGTAACAATGAGTCGAAATCCACTTAGCCTTATTTGTATTATTGTTTTCTACAACATTTTTATTTTGCGTGTTACATGTAAGCCAGCCACGTAGTCTACTTGCCAGAAAGTGACGCTCAAGTCTGTGTTGTTTACTGAATCTCATCGGTGAGAGAGCCGCTCATTTGGCTCCCTAATTTGCATAGGCTACTGGTAGGCCTACCTTTTTGCGATTATCTTCAGATAAATTATGAACATATTCGGTGACGACAGTGAATCATCTCTGCACCAATACGTAGTGGAGAGACTCATTCTGGTCCATGATAATTAGGGCCCTTACTGAATCCAGGCATTAAAAAGGAATAAAACAAAAACATTTTTGTTTTATTGACCTTAGTTAGGGCTGGGCGGTATACCGGTATTGATGCACGGACAGGTTTGTGTTTTTTACTTTACCTCCTATACCGGTATTTGAATGTTTGGTTTGTTATATGTGATAGGCAGTGTGTAACGTCCATTTTTTTATATAGTTTACTTCGCTACTTGGGTCATCTCTATGCCGCTTTCCACTCAGACCTAGCCACGCCCCCTGTCACTCAAGGAGCGCATTTGATGTTCCTCAACCACGAGACTGGTGATGGGCATTCCGGCTCTGTTCAGTGAGCTGGCTCGTTCGGCTCAGCTCACCAAAAAGTGCCGGATCTTTTGGCTCCCAAACGGCTCTTGAAAAAATACAAAACATTTTTTTTTTTAAGTCAAACATTTTGCAATGATTTTAAAACAATTCTAATTATATTATTAAATTAAATCAAACTCTACCTTAACCACAATTTATTTAAAAATGCATTGGTTCGTTGTTAAAAATAATGCTATTAAACATTTGTATAATTTTTTTACTGTATATAAACAAAGTGCATATAAATCTAACCATTCAAAATGAATAGAATCTGAACAGCATAATAATAGAATATTGCACCATATCAAAGAAAAATAAATAAGGTGCAAAACTGCAGCATCCCACTTTAAACATTAAACTGGTCCCTCTTTCTCTCTCTCCTTTATTGCCATGTTATAACCAGCAGCACACAGCAATGCTGACCATATTTAGCTTTTGAGAGATTTGCATTCAGAAATGCAAGCTGCCTCACTTTCGAGGGGCTGATTCAGTTTCTTCTCTCAGTAATTATTTGTCCCGTTTTCGAGAAGGCCCTCTGAGGGAACGGATGTGGCCACTATGCAGAGTCACCCTGTCATGATTTTAGTAAGCCTTGGGCAGACAGAGGCCTAGTTCTTCCACCAGCTCAGAGGATCTGCAGTTCTTTGGAGTAGTGGCTCCTCCAAATAGTATCGCATCTGCTAAGGGATATCTGCAGTAGATAATTGGACTCTTTCCCGTACTGAAGCCTATGTGCTCTCGTACAGTTGTGGAATAATTGATTTCGATAGGGTTTCCTGCTTGGAATTGTGTACATTGGACTATTGCTATCATTTCTAAAAACCTCTGTCCTCCACGATCAAAAATGAAAGACTGCGTTGCTGTGGGTCGCGGAGTAGGCCTACTTGACTGAGTGGATACATCTCCACGTGTGGAGGTGCTGGCTCCACCACTATCACTAGCAGGCCCGCTAGTTTCTCGACGCTCCACTACAGCTAGCTTCACAGTTGGGTGCACAGTTCGCATCTGCCGGTGTAGGTTGTGCGTCGAACCGGCTTTATATGAGATCTTGTTTTGACAAATTCTACACTGTGTTCTAACATTGTCTACATTAATGAAATGCACCCAAATGCTACTTTGCTTCCAACTCATTTTCCAGCTGTTTTCACAGCTGTCCTTCCTCTCCTCAGCTGCTAAGTGTGTGACTGTGTATGAGTTGGCTCGGGCCTCCCTCACGCATCTTTGGTTCATTGGTTGACACTGCGTGTCTGATTGACAGGAACAACAGGTGAGGCTGTTAGTCTGAGCAGACAGAACAAGACAGTCAAAACGAATGTGTGTGCGCTTGAGCATTTAAGCCTATATTATTATTATTTATTTATTTATTTTTTATTTATTTTTTCGTTCTTTGAATTAGTTATTTCTATTCATTTAAATCTTTTGATTATTCATATCTTTATTTAAGTAAATTCGGCTCTTCTGATATACAAGCCGGCTCTTAGAGCCGACTCGTTCTCAAAAGACCCATCTCAAAAGACCCATCACTACACGAGACACTTGCATATGCTGCACTGACCACGCAGACTGAACGCAACACTGTTGATGACAACGATGCAGTTGTCACTTTCCTTCATAATATAAATCTACAAGCATTCTATAATTACACTGTTAGCTTGTTTCTTACATCTGCAAACAGCTTGTCTTTTCTTAGCAAGTTGTTCCTAAATCTTGTTAGCCGCTAATGCTAATCTCTAGTTAGCTAATACATGTACTGAGTAAGAACAAGCGTACTTAGCTATACTGCCTGATAATACCAATGATTGTGTAGACCTAAATCAGCATGTTTGTGCAACAGTGTCTTCTAAATTAAAGAGGTAAACGCAAAGAAAGAATATTTTAGCTACGTGAAGTTGCTAAGAGAGAACATTCAATGTAGCCAAAGATTATAGGGTTCCCTAAGAAACAGCTATCCTAACCTGTCACAATAACTCCTCCCTGGCATTTTCATTCATTGTAATTTCAAACAACACTGTATTAAAAGTGCCCACTATTATATTCTAACTATATAATTAGAATAGACATTCTATTCCCATGATTCCAAGTGTTTTGCTCTAAATTGCAAGACAAATTGCAACATTTGGTTAAAAATAAGGCCCAGATTACTTGCTCATATCGTGCAGCCCTATGTGGCAGTGTGGAAATTATCTCAAATGCAGGAATTGATGAAAATTATGACTTTTGTGGGTTGCAGTTGAATTGAACGCTATAAAACAATCAGAATGGAGAAAGACCCATTGATATCACTTAGAATGTATGTGTTGCCACCCTAGTCACGCACTACTCATAAAGCACATTTAGAACTTTTATTATAAAAATAAAAATAAACATAAAATACGTCATACTGTAAAAAAAATATATTTAAAAAATACGGTGATATAATATTTTGGCCATATCACCCAGCCCTAACCTTAGTAGGGAATCAGCTAAATGTATTAAATGAATTATCCCAAGTTTATCATAAAACATGAACAGAATGCATCAGTGATCTGTATTTCCTGCAACTTTCTGAAGAGGCAATGAGAGTGCCCCCATGTGTGTGTGTCTCAACAACTTTGTGGAGCTTTTAGTGTTGATGCTAATGAAAACATTATTCTGGTCAAAAAAATCTCAATGTGAACTACAAAGTAGCCTTTGCTTATCTGGCACAATTTAATGATTATTTTTGTTAATCCAGTGGGTATTTGGTTTGAAAACTTTACCATCACATGTGCGCTACAAAAACACATCTAAAAAAATGTTTCTTGTTAGGTGCACACTTCAATTAAAAGGTTTCTACACCCAAAAATCGAAATTGGAATTAGGCAAAAAATATAACTGATTTTATAGGGCCCTACTTAATGATAATTTTACATAATTTTACCTTAAAGATGCAGTCAAATGTGATTGGCCTGTGTTTGATATACATTTCGTCACTATGAAGGTGGAATAGTATTGTGAAAATTATGATAGCCCTTTTAGTGTAAGCTCTGTTTGAAAAGACTGCCTGAATTTTCAGCATGTTTTGGTGGGATGGACTTTTGGCCTGCCCAGTAAATGAGTTAATAGACCACTAAGAAATAATTCTAAACATCTCTGCCAACCTCTCTGCCAATAACAGCTAGATTTCAGTTTCCCCTCCCTGACTCTCGACAGTCCTAGCGAAATTCTTGCTTGAGAAATTGCTCTTTGCTAAGATTTTTTTATTTAACCTTTTATTTAACCATGCAAGTCAGCGAAGAACAAATTCTTATTTACAACGACGGCCTATCCCGGCCAAACCCTTGCCCGGACGACGCTGGGCCAATTGTGTGCCGCCCTATGGGACTCCCCATCACAGCCGGATTGTGGTACAGCCTGATATCGAACCAGGGTCTGTAGTGACGCCTCTAGCACTGAGATACAGTGCGTTAGAACGCTGCGCCACTTGGGAGCCCAGTCAGAAGCTAATTTTTTTCAACCATTTTAATTGAGAACAATCACAGTAAGGTACTTAATTGTTACCCATGAAATTATTTCATATTGAGATAAAAACAGCTGCATTTGGACCTTTTTTAAGATGTGTGTGTGTATAGCCCTTTTATTTTAAAATTGTACCTTGAATTTATTTTTTACTTCATTATTCTGTTTTAATAAAATCCATAATTTGAACAAACATTGGCATTTCATATCTTTAATAAGACTTTAATCTCAAGAGAAGACCGGTTAAAGGTGTAATATTCTCTTAATTAGAAAATAGTCCTGGTCATATAGACCTAGACGATATTCAAAATGACTAACGATTTGTATTTATTATGGATCCCCATTAGCTGCTGCCAAGGCAGCTTCCTGGGGTCCAGCAAAATTAAGGCAGTTTATACAATAGATTGAATTCATACATTCTCAGTAATTTAATTTGTAAAACCATGTCTTACACAATACCACAAATGTTTCCAATCTGGGAGATAAACTCGATAAAGTATTCAATAACTTTGCGGTGTATTTCAGATGGAATCAAAGCATTAGTATGTACCAGAGGCTGCTAAAAACATAGCTCCTTCCACAATTTTGTTTAAACCGAGTACTTACACACTGATGCAAGCGGCTTCATTGGCTCATTTCTCTAAACGGGAACAGCACCAAATTCACAGAGAATACGTTATAAAAGATGAAGAAGCAATACTCCAAGCAGCAGCGTGTCAAAGCTGATGGTATACTGGTTGATGGAGTGGGATTGGCGTAGGCTGTGGGTGGTTCGTAGGTGGCTCTTGACAATTTATTAGATTCCCCATGTCTTACTCATTGTTAAGAAGAATTATGGTCCAAATCAGATTCATTGACTATATGAATCCTATCAATTTAAATTGACAATTTGGGTGCAATCAAATAGCTTAATTTCTCAGATCAAATTATATTTCAACAAAATAATGTTTCAGGAATGCTTATCTTATCCGTTTCTAACTACAGAAACGATTTCAGTACAATCTAAATTGGTGGGTTTCGAAATCCTCTTTCTTGTGCTTTTTGAGGTGGAATGACTCAGGGGGCTGAGAGAGCGGTTAAGAAGAGCGAGAGGGACGGGAAGGGAGTGAAAAAGGACAAGAGAGGGACAGGGGGAGAGAAAGAAGGAAAGGAGAGAGAGGAAGGGAAGTGTGTAGAGAGAAAAGTGTAATAAACTGAGCCGATGCCTTGACTTAATTAGTGTGGCTGGTCTCAGCAGGCCAGCAAAGAGCAGCAGTCTCCCAGCCTTAGTGACAGGACCAGGACCAAATGAAGATGGATTCCGGTCCTCTCCCTCTCACACCTTTCCTAGGGAACCCACTCCACTAATTGTCTGTATCAATCTTCATTTGCTGTGTGACGACTCTGCCACTAACTGCCCTCTCGCTCTATGCAGCTAGTCTATTATAAATACACGTGTCCTGGCTGGTCTGTGGTAATCCTGTAGCCTCCGGCACACGTCTATGCCGGCATAGGTTTGAATCCGGCCTACTGCACTTTGACACAGCCTCTATCTTTCCTCACTATCACCTTTTCTCTCTATCTGTTCAAGAATGTCAGAAAAGACCATGTAAATATATATATATAAATTCAACTGCCTTAGATTGCCCTCCTTAAAACGGCTTAAGAATTCCCTATGCTAACTGATAGTGATTACACCAATTACTCACACATCCCTTTGGGTTTTAAAGAGCAAGGTTCGGGCCGCAAATGTTTAGTGGTCTTGTTTCAGCATGGGACATCTCTGCTGCTCAGATGCACATAAGGGTCTGGGCCCATATTCATAAAGTGTCTCATAGTAGGTGTGCTGATCTACGATCAGTGTAATGAAATTAGAGGTGGGACATGATCCTCGATCGGCAGTCCGACTCTGAGACACTTTGTGTTGTGGGCCTAAGTGTTGTAGGGGGAGAGATCCAGATGGGACTGTTGGGCCTTGGGGCGATTGCTGAGGGAGATTTTGCTGAGTCAATACAAGAGTGTGTAGAAGGGGGTGGCGGGGCTATAGTGACTTATGTGACGGTAGCACCTGCTCCCCTGTAGGAGGAGGAAAGGGAGAGGATGACAGTAGTGATGACTGTTTTCTCTTTTTACAGGCGGTGGAGGCGGCTGCGGCTGAGAGAGAGGGAGGAGAAGAGAGAGAGAGGAGAGGAGGAGAGTGACCAGAGTGATGCTGAGTTTGATGAAGGATTCAAAGTGCCTGGATTCCTCTGGAATAAACTCTTCAAGTAAGTAACAAACAAAGTAACAGCTTTTCCCAATTGTCACTGTATTTTGTAATGTTTATGACTAATGTTTATGTTGATACCTGTTGAATATGAACTCTGATAGTGGAAATGATCATATACATAAAGTATGTTTATAATAAGTTGTGTGTGTGGACCAGTTTATTTAAAAAAAAACACATTCAGTTTTAGATTGGTTTTATCATCACCACAGAACATCATTGTAAGTATAAGTGAAGCGTATTGAACTCAAAGCAGGCAGATTGTTTTGGACTGTATTCACTTGAGTAACTTGAGTCTGAGTTGAGTAAAAAAGTACTCAAGTAGAAAGTGAGCAAAGTGGCTCACAGCTGATCAGTTTCTACACTTCCGTTCTCTTTATCTGGAATCGTTACTGACAATGACCTAACGGTTAATTTACCACCACACACACTATGCTCTTTGTGTTTGGGCGGGGGTGAATTTTTGACAGACGGAGATGTTTGTGTGTGTGTGTATATTAACAGCTGTGTGCGCACGTATGTGTGTCTTTTGTCTCTTTCTGTGTGTGTGTGTGTGTTCCAGGTACCAGCAGACAGGTGTGAGGTGGCTGTGGGAGCTACACTGCCAGCAGGCAGGGGGAATCCTGGGGGATGAGATGGGTCTGGGTAAAACCATCCAAGTCATCGCATTCCTGGCTGGCCTCAGCTACAGCAAACTACGCACACGAGGGTCCAACTACAGGTACACGGGCATGCACACACGTACACCTGACCTGGGTTAAATTATTATTTGAAGTCTTTCAAATACTTTAAGCATTTGCTCTAGCCTGCCGAGTGGGCCAGGAGGGTGGGGTCTGCATTATTTGAGCTTTTATATTAGTTCCATTGCAACAGGCAAGCTCAATCAGGCACAGATCAAGTATTTGTATCCTAGAGATGGATTGAGATCACTCCTTGGAAATAACACATTTTTGCATGGACATTGCCATTGAGAACTTTTTAAAGTAGTCTTCTGGGTGGAACTTCCTATGGGTTAATGAAGGATCACACAATTCCATCCAGCTCGTCAGCAGGGATCAGCCAAAGAACATTACCGCAGGTGGTTTAAATCGCCAACCTTGGCTTTATACCTGTTCAAACAACAGACTCCAGGTGGCAGTATGCACCCTTTCACTTTGTTTACCAATTCGGTAGTAGTAGTAGTAGTAGTAGAAGAAGAAAATGAACTACTTTATAATGGGGATGGCTTCAATTGTGCTGCTCATGCCCACAGATGCCATAATGGGACAGTTACAAAGATTTGTCGTCTAACTAAGTCTATGATTTGGACCCAGGTCTGACGCTCGCACGAACACACACAAACTCTAGCCGTTATGGTGTGTTCAGACTGGGAGTCTGTAGTAATGAATATTTCATTAGGGTGATTTGTGCTGGAGAGTTTTAGTCTGAATTATTAAACATGTTTCAATTATTAGACTCCTCTCATTCTCTACTGCAGACACCAAAGGAAACATGGACATGACGTGTGTGTGTGTGTGTGTGTGTGTGTGTGTGTGTGTGTGTGTGTGTGTGTGTGTGTGTGTGTGTGTGTGTGTGTGTGTGTGTGTGTGTGTGATTCTTTGTGGACGTGGTCACAGGGGCAGAGGGGGCCAATTAAACGTGAACCACATTAAAGCATGTTGAAGGCGGGGCCCACTGGTTCCACACACACACTCCAGAGGGATTGAACCTCTCTGATGGTCAATACTCTGTCTGCTGTCAACGTCCACAAATTGATTGTTTGCAAACTCAATTATGCCTCTATCAATGGTTTCCACCAAGCAGAGGTTCATGGCAGTTAGGGCTGTGACGATAATTTAATAACCGTGTAAAACCGTTTCAATGGTTTTGACGGTTATTTTGTTATAACGTTCTTTATCCATAACCGTCGAAATAGGCCTACATTCATTTTTCGGATTTAAAAAAAATTATCGTATTAACTATTGTCGTGGGCCTCCCGGGTGGCGCAGTGGTTAAGGGCACTGTACTGCAGCGCCAGCTGTGCCACCAGAGACTCTGGGTTCGCGCCCAGGCTCTGTCGTAACCGGCCGCGACCGCGAGGTCCGTGGGGCGACGCACAATTGGCATAGCGTCGTCCGGGTTAGGGAGGGTTTGGCCAGTAGGGATATCCTTGTCTCATCGCGCACCAGCGACTCCTGTGGCGGACCGGGCTGGCTTCCGGGTTGGATGCGCGTTGTGTTAAGAAGCAGTGCGGCTTGGTTGGGTTTGTGTATCGTCTCTCCCGAGCCCGTACGGGAGTTGTAGCGATGAGACAAGATAGTAGCTACTAGCAATTGGATACCACGAAAAAGGGGGTAAAATTTTAAATAATATATAATAATAATTAGAAAAATCTATTGTCATGTAGCTAAACTTTGCCTAATAGTGGGGGTGTTTACTAATGACTATAATCAATTGTTTTGCTAACTTAGTCTATCCATTAAACATTCTACATCCCCCTCTTTTTAACTGTCCTTTTGATGCTCAAGCAGCTTTAGAACACTATAGGCTATGACACTTCAATAAAAAGTGTTTTGATTTGTCGACTTTCTTTAATACAATGCACGTTTTCATTGCTTGCTAGTAAATAAATATATACATCTTTTTTTTTAAGCAGTCGACAAGGTTGTTCTGGCTCTGAGGCCTGTAATGTTAGGTCAATGTGCCAATCTTTATATCTGCCCGGTCTTGGCCAATATACCGCCCTATGCGAGTAGCTGGGCTTCTGTCATTTTTTTTCTTCACGTCACACAGTAAGTCAACGAAGTCATTTTTTAAATTATTATTATTTTTACATCCATTCACACTGAACGAAAATATAAACGTGACATGCGAAGTGTTAGTCCCGTGTTTCATGAGCTAAAATAAAAGATCCCAGAAATTTTTCATACGCACAAAAAGCTTATTTCAATCAAATCTGGGGCACAAATTTGTTTATCCCTGTTAGTGAGCATTTCTCTTTTGCCAAGATAATCCATCCACCTGACAGGTGTGGCATATCAAGAAGCTGATTCAACAGTATAATCATTACACAGGTGCACCCTGTTCTGGAGAAATATGCAGTTTTGTTACTCAACATAATGCCACAGATGTCCAACAGAGCTGTTGCCAGATCATTTAATGTTAATTTCTCTACCATAAGCCGCCTCCGTTGTTTTAGAGAATTTGGCAGTACGTCCAACCGGCCTCACAACCGCAGACCAAGTATAACCATGCCAGCCCAGGACCTCCACATCTGGCTTCTTCACCTGCTCGATCATCTGAGACCAGCCACCCTGATGAAACTGTGTGTTTGCACAGCCGAATAATTTTTGCCCAAACTGTCAAAAACCATCTCAGAGAAGCTCATCTGCGTGCTCGTCATTTTGACCTGACTGCCGTTCGACTTCATAACTGAATTCAATTGGCAAATTCTCACTTTCGATGGCCACTGGCATGCTGGAGAAGTGTGCTCTTCACAAATGATTCCCGGTTTCAACTGTACAGACCATTCATCTGCTGCCATCACCTCATGTTTCAGCATGTTCATGCACGGGCCCATGTTGCAAGGATCTGTACACAATTACTGGAAGCTGAAAATGTCCCAGTTCTTCCATGGCCTGCATACTCGCCAGGCATGTCACCAGTTGAGCATGTTTGGGATGCTCTGGATTGATGTGTACGACAGCGTGTTCTAGGTCCCACCAATATCCAGCAACTTTGCACAGCCATTAAATAAGAGTGTGACAACATTCCACAGACCACAATCAACAGCCTGATCAACTCTATGCAAAGGAGATGTGTCGCGCTGCAGATACTGACTGGTTTTCTGATCCACATCCCTATGACTAACATGTGCATATGTTGGTATCTATGACCAACATATGCATATCTATATTCCCAATCATGTGAAATCCATAGATTTGGGCGTAATTATTTTTATTTCAATTGACTGATTTGCCTATGAACTGTAATTCAGTTTAAAAAAAAGTTTAAATAGTTGAATGTTGGGTTTTATATTTTTACTTAGTGTATATTCCTCACAGTATTTGAAAAATCTTTCCAACACTCTCCCCCTCGATAATCGGCATCGCTGATAAATAGGCAATGGGCATGTTGCATGTATTTCTTTCTATTTTAATCGTTGTCAGTTACATCTTCATACTCTAGCTTGTGGCATGAACGCATGTGGCATTGATTGACAGGTGCTTTTATGGGGGGGTTTCTTTAAGAATCAAACGCTCCTGTCATGATTTAATCTTGGCTTTTTCAGTAGCTTAGGCTACTTTGTCTCATTACTGCGTCCTCTCTTTGAAGAACATATTTCTATGCCACTGCCATCGAATGGCTGCAACAGCAGGGTTTGTGACATAATGTGAATATTTTGGGAAAAGTAGAAAACCCATCGGATTTCATTTAAATGGTTTTGTCTGTCAAAATAGGATCTGTGTTGCTTTAAAAGAAAAAAATTTGAACAGGAAAGTCACCTGATAGGCATACAGTACCGGTAGACACACACTACCGGGTCAAAAGTTTTGGAACACCTACTCATTCAAGTTTTTGTTTTTTTTTTTTTTTTTTTTACTCATGACAGCTTTGCACACTCTTGGCATTCTCTTAACCATCTTCATGAGGTAGTCACCTGGAATGCATTTCAATTAACATGTGTGCTTTAAAAGTAAATTTGTGTCATTTCTTTCCACAATGTGGTTGGCAGGTAGCATAGTGGTTAGAGCATTGGGACAGTAACCGAAAGGTTACTAGATGGAATCCCCGAGCTGACGAGGTAAAAATGTGTCGTTCTGCCCCTGAACAAGGCATTTAACCCACTGTTCCTAGGCCGTCATTGTCAATAAGAATTTGTTCTTAACTGTCTTGCCATGTTAAATAAAGATTAAATCAAATAAAATGTGTTTGAGCCAGTTAGTTGTGTTGTGACAAGGTACAGGAGGTATACAGAAGATAGCCGTATTTGGTAAAATGCCAAGTCCATATTATGGCAAGAACAGCTCAAATAAGCAAAGAGAAAATACAGTCTACCATTACTATAAGACACAAAAACCATGTGTAGCTCTGTGATGAAACAGGCTCTCATGACGACCGCCACAGGAATGGAAGATCCAGAGTTACCTCTGCTGCAGAGGATAAGTTTATGAGTTACCAGTCTCAGAAATTGCAGCCCAAATAAATGCTTCAGAGTTCAAGTAACAGACACAGCTCAACATCAACTGTTCAGAGGAGACAAAGAAACCACTACTAAAGGACACCAAGAAGAAGACGAGATTTGCTTTGGCCAAGAAACACAAGCAAAGGGCATTAGACCGGTAGAAATTTGGCCTTTGGTCTGGAGTGCAAATTTGAGATTTTTGGTTCCAACCGCCGTGTCTTTGTGAGTGAACGGGTGTGAGTGAACGGATGATCTGCATTTGAGTTTTTCCCACCATGAAGCATGGAGAAGGTGGTGTTATGGTGTGGCGGGTGCTTTGCTGGTGACACTGTCTGTGAATTATTTAGAAATCAAGGCACACTTAACCAGCATGTTTACAACAGCATTCTGCAGTGATACGCCATCCCATCTGGTTTGGGCTTAGTGGGACTATCATTTGTTTTTCAACAGGAC
Organism: Oncorhynchus masou masou; assembly: GCF_036934945.1. NCBI lineage: Eukaryota > Metazoa > Chordata > Actinopteri > Salmoniformes > Salmonidae > Oncorhynchus > Oncorhynchus masou. The sequence continues at coordinate 38,690,863 of NC_088234.1, forward strand.
AATGACCCAACACACCTCCAGGCTGTGTAAGGGCTATTTGACCAAGAAGGAGGGTGATGGAGTGCTGCATCAGATGACCTGGCCTCCACAATTCCCCGACATCAACCAAATTGAGATGAGTTGGACCGCAGAGTGACGTAAAAGCAGCCAACAAGTGCTCAGCATATGTGAGAACTCCTTCAAGACTCTTGGAAAAGCATTCCAGCTGAAGCTGGTTGAGAGAATGCCAAGAGTGTGCAAAGCTGTCAAGGCAAAGGATGGCTATTTGAAGAATCTCAAATATAAAATCAATTTTGATTTGTTTACCACTTTTTTGGGGGTGGGGGGGTTACTACATTATTGGATGTGTTATTTGATAGTTTTGGTGTCTTCACTAATATTCTACAATGTAGAAAATAATCAAATAAAGAAAAACCCTTGAATGAGTAGGTGTTTCAAAACTTTTGACCAGTAGTATACAGTTGACTTCGGAAGTTTACATACACTTAGGTTGGAGTCATTAAACCTTGTTTTTCAACCACTCCACAAATTTCTTGTTAACAAGCTATAGTTTTGGCAAGTCGGTTGGGAAATCTACTTTGTGCATGACACAACATTTTTCCAGCAATTGTTTACAGACAGATTATTTCATTATTTCCAGTGGGTCAGAAGTTTACATACACTAAGTTGACTGTGCCTTTAAACAGCTTGGAAAATTCCAGAAAATGTCATGGCTTTCGAAGCTTCTGATAGGCTAATGGACATAATTTGAGTCAATTGGAGGTGAACCTGTAGATGTATTTCAAGGCCTACCTTCAAACTCAGTGCCTCTTTGCTTGACGTCATGGGAAAATCAAAAGATATCAGCCAAGACCTCCACAAGCCTGGTTCATCCTTGGGAGCAATTTCCAAACGCCTGAAGGTACCACGTTCATCTGTACAAACAATAGCACACAAGTATAAACACCATTTTAAAAAAAAGCCAGACTACGGTTTGCAACTGCACATGGGGACAAAGATCGTACTTTTTGGAGAAATGTCCTCTGGTCTGATAAAACAAAAATAGAACGTTTTGGCCATAATGACCATCGTTAAGTTTGGAGGAAAAATGGGGAAGCTTGCAAGCTGAAGAACACCATCCCAACCGTGAATCACGGGGATGGCAGCATCATGTTGTGGGAGTGCTTTGGAGCAGGAAGGACTGGTGCACTTCACAAAATAGATGGCATCATGAGGAAGGAAAATGATGTGGATATATTGAAGCAACATCTCAAGACATCAGTCGGAAAGTTAAAGCTTGGTCGCAAATGGTTCTTCCAAATGGACAATGACTCCAAGCATTCTTCCAAAGTTGTGGCACAATGCAATGGCTTAAGGACAACAAAGTCAAAGTATTGGAGTGGCCATCACAAAGCCCTGACTTCAAACCTATAGAAAATTTGTGGGCAGAACTGAAAAAGCGTGTGCGTGCAAGAAGGCCTACAAACCTGACTCAGTTACACCAGGTCTGTCAGGAGGAATGGGCCAAAATTCACCCAACTTATTGTGGGAAGCTTGTGGAAGGCTACCTGAAACGTTTGACCCAAGTTAATCAATTTAAAGGCAATGCTACCAAATACTAATTGAGTGTATGTAAACTTCTGAACCACTGGGAATGTAATGAAAGAAATACAAGCTGAAATGAATCATTCTCTCTCCTTTTTATTCTGACATTTCCCATTCTTAAAATAAAGTGGTGATCCTAACTGACCTAAAACGGAATTATTACTTGGATTAAATGTCAGGAATTGTGAATCTGAGTTTAAATGTATTTAGCTAAGGTGTATGTAAACTTCTGACTTCAACTGTATATCTTTCTTTTGACTCTGTTTAATGTTGTCAATATGCAACAGATCCTCCATCCTGGCATTTCCATATTTGTAATAACCTGAATAATAAGAATAAAATGCCATGATAATAGGGAAGTGTTAATTGCTTGTTTCAAATGGGTTTTTTTAAGCTGCATGTCCATGTAACAAGTGTACGAACCTGAACGGTTATGGCCAACTACCGTAACCTCATTTTCCAAGTCTGTCACAGCCCTAATTTGGCTATTTATGTCGGTATAAACACGGTGTGAATGAACCATAACATGCCAGCAGCCTGACTGAAACACAAACCCTGAACTTTACCTGATCCTGTGTGTGTGTGTGTGTGTGTGTGTGTGTGTGTGTTCCAGGTACCAAGGACTAGGTCCTACAGTGATAGTGTGTCCAGCTACAGTCATGCACCAGTGGGTCAGTGAGTTTCACACCTGGTGGCCCCCATTCAGAGTGGCTGTCCTACATGACACGGGATCCTTCACCCAAACAAAGGTAGGGGGTGTGTATTCAGGTGTTTTTCTTGTGCTGTATCTTTTCTCCTGTCAGCATTTTGTGGAGGATTCCGCTCTGAGGGAGATGTAAATTAATTAGTGGTACACTGGTAGATATTAATTACTTTACACTGTAGATCGCACCCAGCAAGTTGTGTGGGTGTGACACAGTGATTAATGGGTGATGCAGGCTGGGCTGGGGGGGGGGGGGGGATACCTACTGTAGTCAGTTGTACAACTGAATGCATTCAACTGAAATGTGTCTTCCACATTTAACCCAACCCCTCTGGGGGCGCAAGTTTTTTTATTTATTTTTTTAGTGTTTTTTTTAAAAGGGGTTTCCTTTGGGGGTGCACCAAAGAACGGTTTATGCAGAGTTGGCTCATCATGCCTCCCCCTTCTTTAATAGTGAAGAGCTACAAACTCCACATGCACCTTTAATTAACCAGTCTCTATGGTACTGAGAAGTAATGCGTCACCATCAGCTGGCGGTGTGAGGCCTGGAGTTCAGTGAAGGTGACATGTTCTCAATGACAGAAATGTAATGAGTAGAGCTGACACAATTCCCTCTTCCTGAAAGACAAGCATATCTGTTCTACACAATACATACATTTCTATTTTTATTCTCTGTAATACCAATTTACCCCACCGAATACATTCTTTTTAAAGGGCAAATAAAAGTCACAGAATTAAGTAACCTTTTATATCTTCCTAACATGCTGACCACACTGCTCGCTTTGCAAAATAAATGGACACATGTTATTCAATCACTGCACCTACAATGCTCCCGCGAGACAGCGAGCGAAAATAGGTGGTTCTATTTGTGACACTCAAATCCAGCCTCTCAAATCTCCTCATTTGTTTTTAGGAGCCCACGTGGGTGATTGAAAGATGAACTGATGTCCACACTCCAGTCGGTTGTAGTAATGCTGTAAAGTTGGTTGCCAACCGCCATATCAAGTCCAACAAAGAAAAAGAAGCCTGTAGGATTGAGGAGCAATGATAAGAAACAAATTCGGTTTACCGTTTTATCTGAATTAATTGTCGGAGTAGAGTACCTTGTGTATTTCAGGTAAAATAACCCAATGTTTATATCCCAGCACAAATTAGCTATCAACAGCAAGCTAGATTGTCATAAATGTGTAATGCAAATTTGACCTGTCCACAAATTATTATAATTGGTTCAGAGTTTGAAATATCAAAACAATCTGCGTGTCCTAATCGCTTCTGGTGTGGCTGAACAAAGTCAACGTGTGCATGCAGACAGGCGCGTCTGGTTTGGCCAGCACGTAAATCTGAGGGTGGTTTTAACCTTCCAGACTTGGAATTGTATTAACACACCACCCAGGGCTTTTGCTTGCAACATGTACACTCAATAAAAAAAAGAAATGTCCCTTTTTTTAGGACCCTGTCTTTCAAAGATAATTCGTGAAATTCCACATAACTTCACAGATCTTCATTGTAAAGGGTTTAAACACTGTTTCCCATGCTTCAATGGTTCAATGAACCATAAACAATTAATGAACATGCACCTGTGGAACAGTCGTTAAGACACTAGACAATTAAGGTCACAGTTATGAAAAATTAGGACACTAAAAAGGCCTTTCTACTGACTGAAAAACACCAAAGGAAAGATGCCCAGGGTCCCTGCTCATCTGCATGAACGTGCCTTAGGCATGCTGCAAGGAGGCATGAGTACTGCAGATGTGGCCAGGGCAATAAATTGCCATGTCTGTACTGTGAGACGCCTAAGACAGCACGACAGGGAGGACAGCTGATCGTCCTCGCAGTGGCAGACCACATGTAACAACACCTGCACAGGGTCGGTACATCCGAACATCACACCTGCGGGACAGGTACAGGATGGCAACAACAACTGCCAGTGTTACACCAGGAACGCACAATCACTCCATCAGTGCTCAGACTGTCCGCAATAGGCTGAGAGAGGCTGGACTGAGGGCCTGTTGTAATGCAGGTCTTCACCAGACATCAGGCAACAACGTCGCTGAACCAGACTGGACTGGCAAAAAATGCTCTTCACTGACGAGTCGTGGTTTTGTCTCACCAGGGGTGATGGTCAGATTCGCGTTTATCGTTGAAGGAATGCGCTTTACACCGAGGCCTGTACTCTGGAGCTGGATCGATTTGGAGGTGGATGGTCCGTCATGATCTGGGTCGGTGTGTCACAGCGTCATCGGACTGAGCTTGTTGTCATTACAGGCAATCTCAACGCTGTGCGTTACAAGGAAGACATCCTCCTCCCCCATGTGGTACCCTTCCTGCAGGCTCATCCTGACATGACCCTCCAGCATGACAATGCCACCAGCCATACTGCTCGTTCTCGGCGTGAATTCCTGCAAGACAGGAATGTCAGTGTTCTGCCATGGCCAGCGAAGAGCCCGGATCCCATCGAGCACATCTGGGACCTGTTGGATTGGAGGGTGAGGGCTAAGGCCATTTTTATTTATTAGTTTATTTAAGTGCACTAAAGAGGAATCTGGGTACATGTAGAGGATGCTCATCCCCAGAATCGTTTTACGTGTTTATTTTCAAAGGATAAAGCTAAGCACATTAACAACTTCATAGTTAAGAACACTATAACAATATGGAAGAAACTGAAACGTGTTCTACAAGCACCAATATCACTCCCTAAAAACACCCCCATGGAACAACCTTGTATAGCTTTTCAGAATTCACAGATAAATTGGTCTACATGGAAAATTAAAAGGCATAGAAACCTTTTAATGACTTGATAATAGGAAATATATGTATTTCCATGACAGAATTAAAAAGCAATTTTGGACTGACCAATGTAAATATTTTCAAAAGTTTAATTCAAGAAATGTAAATGTTATCTTTTCAACATTGAAGGCAAAAACGTGAATGTCGATTTAAAGCACCACCCCCGCACCTCTCTGATTCAGAGGGGTTGGGTTAAATGCGGAAGACACATTTCAGTTGAATACATTGTTGGACAACTGACTAGGTATCCCCCTTTCCAGTCTTGTGGGATCCCTATTTGAGTCAGAATAGGATATTCATGTGATGGGTAAGATATACCAAACCTTATAGAGAGCCTATACTACTGACAATCTCCTAGGAAAAAATACTACTGGAACCAAGACTTCAAAAGAACTGACATTGGCACAAGATGGGAATGTTGGAACATAACACAATTACAGTTAATGAAAATGTATGCTTAATAAACTCAAATTTACACGTGACAATATTCTCATTCTACAGCACAACTAACAATGACTCAATAACCCATACCTTCTGGGAATGCTATAAAGTCCGAAAGTTAGTGAATGTCAGAAGTATTACATTGTAAATTTACTTTTAATCTGTCTGCATATTTCAAGACATGGCATATGAGGGTGCAGGGAGATACCTGATGGGTTGGATGATACTTTTCTGTACTTATCTGGAAATCAACCAATCCACCATCGTTAACTCAATGGAAAGGTGAAATGGTTTATTATCTAAATGTTGAAAGTGCGTGGGCACTCCGTGTGGCGGAGAGTCATTTGGGCGCTTGAGAGTGATGCGGGGGCTGATTTTTCTCGCTCTAGGAGAAGTTGATATCAGAGATGGCAGCATGTCATGGTGTCTTGATAACGTCGTATTCAGCCGTGAGGATCATGCAGGAGACCCTGCAGAGATACGACGGCTGGCACTACGTTATACTGGACGAGGGACACAAGATCCGCAACCCTCACGCTGGAGTTACCACCGCCTGCAAACAGGTACCCTCACACAGCTCAATAAACCGTTGGTCAGCAACCCTGGTCCTGGATAGCTACAGTATAAGTATGTGGTATAGTGTTTTGTTCCATCCAAGCTGCTAATCAAGATTTTTTTCTTCCCTTTTACCCACTTGCTCTCTCCTCTCACCCTCTTTTTCTCTCTCACACACACTCCTCTCTCTCTCTACCTCTCTCCTCTCTCACCCTCTTTTTCTCTCTCTCACACACACACTCCTCTTTCTCTCTACCTCTCTCCTCTCTCACCCTCTTTTTCTCTCACTCACACACACTCCTCTCTCTCTCTACCTCTCTCCTCTCTCTCTCTACTTCTCTCCTCATCTCACCCTCTTTTTCTCTCTCACACTCACCCCTCTCTCTACCTCTCTCCTCAACTCACCCTCTTTTTCTCTCTCACACACACTCCTCTCTCTCTCTACCTTTCTCCTCTCTCACCCTCTTTTTCTCTCATACACACCCCTCTCTCTCTACCTCTCTCACCCTCTTTTTCTCTCACTCACACACACCCCTCTCTCTCTACCTCTCTCCTCTCTCACCCTCTTTTTCTCTCACTCACACACACCCCTCTCTCTACCTCTCTCACCTTCTTTTTCTCTCACTCACACACACCCCTCTCTCTCTCTCTACCTCCTCTCTTACCCTCTTTTTCTCTCACTCACACACACCCCTCTCTCTCTACCTCTCTCACCCTCTTTTTCTCTCACACACACACTCCTTTCTCTCTCTACCTCTCTCCTCTCTCAACCACTTTTTCTCTCACTCACACACACCCCTCTCTCTCTCTACCTCCTCTCTTACCCTCTTTTTCTCTCACTCACACACACCCCTCTCTCTACCTCTCTCACCCTCTTTCTCTCACTCACACACACCCCTCTCTCTCTCTCTCTCCTCTCTTACCCTCTTTTTCTCTCATTCACACACACCCCTCTCTCTCTACCTCTCTCACCCTCTTTTTCTCTCACACACTCCTCTCTCTCTCTCTACCTCCTCTCTCAACCACTTTTTCTCTCTCTCACACACTCTACTCTTTCTCTCTACCTCTCTCCTCTCTCACCCTCTTTTTCTCTCACACACACACCCCTCTCTCTCTACCTCCTCTCTCACCCTCTTTTTCTCTCTCACACACACCCCTCTCTCTCTCTACCTCTCTCCTCATCTCTCGCTCTTTCACGCCCTTTCTCCGTCTCTAGTTTCGTACTCCTCATAGGTTCATTCTATCTGGCAGTCCTATGCAGAACAATCTGAAGGAGCTGTGGAGTCTATTTGACTTTGTCTTCCCTGGCAAACTGGGCACGCTGCCTATTTTTATGGAACAGTTCTCTGTACCGATCACCATGGGGGGCTACAGCAACGCTTCACCTGTACAGGTAACACACGGACACACAATTTGGCGTCAAAGACGCTCTCGTCATTTTTGGAAGAAGGGAGTTGATCTTACTATTGTTACAAAAGGTCATTTCTCAGGATTTGACATCAGGATTTGATTCACATGGAGGGGATGGAAGAGAGGTAGGGGATGGATAGAGGGAAAGGGAGGGAGGTAGAGGGTGGACAAAGGGGGGGGGGTGAGAAGGGATGGACAGAGAAAGAGGCGGTGAGCTGCTAAACGATGATTCTCAGTCATTAGTGTCCAGTCATTAATAACTCACCGACTGGATTTAATTATTTAACTGGCTCTAGAGGTAACACACACACATTGACTGGATTTAATTATTTAGCTGCTTTTAGATGGCCATCCGTGTTTCCGCTGTCGATAATAAAAAACCTTTACTAATTATTGAAGTTATTAAATGATGAGCGGGCAAAGCACTCTTTCTCTCTATAGCTCTACCCCTTTCCCTTTCTCGCTCCTCTCTTTCTCTCTCACCCCCCATCTGTGTCCATCTTCCGTCTCCCCACCCTCAACTCGCTCACCCTCGCTCTTTCTTTCCATAGTCCTCTCTCTCTCTCTCTCTCCCTTTCTTCCTCCCTCTCCTTTCTAGCTGTGTTATATAGTGCCCTGCAGCTATATCACTTTTTGCCCCCTGCTGGCTGTCCCTCTCACCCCCCTCAGTGAGGTGGATGACTGATGAATGAATGGTCAACAAACGGTTTAAAGGGTTAAATCGTGACCCTGGGCTGAAACCGTTTACTGGATCACACACTATAGGCAGCTGATGAAAGGGAGAGAGTTCCCCCTCTAGAGACCACCATAAGCACTCTGATCAATGTTTAATGGCCCAATCTGCTGAGAGGGGAGGAGTGGATAGAGGGAGGTGGGGGGGCTAAACGACAAACATGCCCCAGGACAAATGTACCATTATAGGTGTCGTGGTCAAGTGTTTGTTCATCTGACCCTTCAGAAGGCGCGTGTGTGTGTCATGTATGTTTACCCAAGGGGCTGTTGAACCATTGTGTTGGTGTCTTTGCTGTCATTTGTTGTAACTGTTTGTTGTGCATCTTGGTTGTTATAGGTCCAGACTGTGTAAAATTGTGCGCGTGTCTTGAATCGTTGTGTCTTTTTGTGTTTTTCTAGGTCCAGACAGCGTATAAGTGTGCGTGTGTTCTGAGGGATACCATTAACCCTTACCTACTCAGACGGATGAAGGCTGACGTGAAGGCCAACCTCTCTTTACCTGACAAGAATGAACAGGTGCGCGTCTCTTTCTGTCCCTCATGTAGCGGATACCAGAAGAGGCTGTAGTCTTTTTGCAATTATTTTTACAGTTCACTGTTTTACGTTCTTGAGGAACTGGGAAATAAGAATACTAGCATAAAGAACAAGGCAGTATCACACTGCAAACCTGTTCCTGCACAATGCTAAGCAAACCTCAACGAACCACAGGTATGTAGAATGTGCCCATTAATGAGTTGTGCCGCGTCTAGATCAGCCCTGTCCGCCCGCCGTAACTGAACCCATAGTCAGCTCTGTTTTCGCGGTGACTGTCCGTGTTCCTGTGCACCATTTTAATAGCAAGGCTCAAGCCACGCCCACCTGAGAATACACTATTCTTAACCATTATTTGGCTGTGTTTGAGAAGTGGATAATACATTGGACAACTGACTGTCACTTGACCGATTGCTTTCAAAATAGAAACTGACCATATTCATACCTGCGCTAAACCACCTTTTCTGCTGGACTTTCCACTATCGGGGGGAGGATGGCGGTACCATCAGATATTGTAGACGTAGAACAACATGGGTTTTGACCCACGTGTTTTTCAAAGTTGATGGGCAACTATTGAAGAGAGAATAGAAAACGGTCTCTTTCCAGTAAGTGTTCCCCTTTGCCGATTTAGAAAATTGTTGATGTTTCTTTAGATGATAATGACAACAAAGCGCAATATATGGATTAATAACGTTGGCATGTGTGGTTACAAATAACAACATTTTTATATTTGACATTCAATTGAATACCTGAATTCCCAACAAAATTTTGAGATTTTATTTTTCTCATTATACAATTGTCTACGTGCAATAATAGTCCATATTTGATGGGTTTTTACAAATTGAGTTGTCTTACTTCGTTATGTAGCTGTTACATTTATCAGAATGTGTTTTTTACCTTCTCATTTTTTATGACCGTTGCTAGTTTTAATGGGTACATCTTGGGGTTTACCAGAGGTTTTCTACAGTTGAAGTCGGAAGCTTACATACACTTAGGTTGGAGTCATTAAAATTAAACCACTCCACATTTTCTTGTTAACCTCTTGGAACTCCCCATCCCGGATCCGGGATCGTGACTAAAGCCTCAGGCTCATTAGCGTAACGCAACGTTAACGATTTCTGAAAATCGCAAATAAAATGAAAATAATGCGTCTGCTCTCAAGCGTAGCCTTTTCTTAACAACACTGTCATCTCAGATTTTCAAAATATGCTTTTGAACCATAGAAATTGACTAATTTGTGTAAGAGTATGCAAAGCTAGCATAGCATTTTGAGTAGCATTTAGCACGCAACATTTTCACAAAAACCAGATAACCAAATAAATAAAATCATTTACCTTTGAAGAGCTTCTGATGTTTTCAATGAGGAGACTCTCAGTTACATACCAAATGCGCAGTTTTTCCTGAAAGCGTCTGTGTGTAGGAGAAATCGTTCCGTTTTCTACATTGCGTCTGGCTACCGAAACGAACCGAAAATTCAGTCACCTACAACGTAAAACTTTTTCCGAATTAACTACATAATATCGACCGAAACATGGCAAACGTTGTTTGGAATCAATCCTCAAGGTGTTTTTTCACATATCTCTTCATTGATATGCAGTTCGTGGAAGCTTGCTTTCCTGTCTGTATCCCATGGAAAAATACTGGCAGCTGCCTTTTGCGCACCAATTTCGGCGCAGGACACCGGGCGGACACCTGGTAAATGTGGTCTCTTATGGTCAATCTTCCAATGATCTGCCTACAAATACGTCACAATGCTGCAGACACCTTGGGGAAACGACAGAAAGGGCAGGCTCATTCCTCTCGCATTCACAGCCATATAAGGAGACAATGGAAAACAGAGCCTCAAAAATCCTGCTCATTTCCTGGATGCCGTCTCATCTTGGTTTTGCCTGAAGCTCACGTTCTAGGGCACGCACAGAAAATATCTTGGTAGTTCTGGACACGTCAGAGTGTTTTCTTTCGAAAGCTATCAATTATATGCATAGTCGAGCATCTTTTTGTGACAAAATATCTTGTTTAAAACGGAACGTTTTTCATCCAAAAATGAAATAGCGCCCCCAGAGCATCAACAGGTTAACAAACCTATAGTTTTGGCAAGTTGGTTAGGACATCTACTTTGTGCATGGCACAAGTCATTTTTCCAACAATTGTTTACAGATTATTTCACTTATTTCACTTATAATTCACCGTATCACAATTCTAGGTGGTCAGAAGTTTACTTACACTAAGTTGACTGTGCCTTTATACAGCTTGGAAAATTCCAGAAAATTATGTCATGGCTTTAGAAGCTTCTGATAGGCTAATTGACATCATTTGAGTCAATTGGAGGTGTACCTGTGGATGTATTTCAAGGCCTACCTTCAAACCCAGTGCGTCTTTGCTTGACATCATGGGAAAATCAAAAGAAATCAGCCAAGTCTGGTTCATCCTTGGGAGCAATTTCCAAATGCCTGAAGGTACCACGTTCATCTGTACAAACAATAGTACGCATGTATAAACACCATGGAACCACTCAGCTGTCATACCGCTCAGGAAGGAGACGCGTTCTGTCTCCTAGAGATGAATGTACTTTGGTGCGAAAAGTGCAAATCAATCCCAGAACAACCGCAAAGGACCTTGTTAAGATGCTGGAGGAAACGGGTACAAAAGTGTCTATATCCACAGTAAAACGAGTCCTATATCGACATAACCTGAATGGCCGCTCAGCAAGGAAGAAGCCACTGCTCCAAAACCGCCATAAAAAAGCCAGACTACGGTTTGCAACTGCACATAGGGACAAAGATTGTACTTTTTGGAGAAATGTCCTCTGGTCTGATGAAACTAAAATTAACTGCTTGGCCATAATGACCATCATAATGTTTGGAGGAAAAATGGGGAGGCTTGCAAGCCGAAGAACACCATCCCAATCGTGAAGCGTAGGGTTGCATTGCTGCAGGAGGTACTGGTGCACTTCACGAAATAGGTAGGAAAATGAGGTAGGAAAATTGTCAGGAGGTTAAAGCTTGGTTGCAAATGGGTCTTCCAAATGGACAATGACCACAGGCATACTTCCAACGTTTTGGCAAAATGGCTTAAGGACAACAAAGTCAAGGTATTGGAGTGGCCATCACAAAGCCCTGACCTCAATCCTATAGAATATTTGTGTGCAGAACTGATTAGGCGTGTGTGAGCAAGGAGGCCTACAAACCTGACTCCGTTACACCAGCTCTGTCAGGAGGAATGGGCAAAATTCACCCAACTTATTGTGGGAAGCTTGTGGAAGGCTACCCTAAATGTTTGACCGAAGTTAAACAATTTAAAAGCAATGCTACCAAATACTGATGTGTATGTAAACTTCTGACCCACTGGGAATGTGATGAAAGAAATACAAGCTGAAATAATTATCTCTACTATTATTCTGACATTTCCCATTCATAAAATAAAGTGATCCTAACTGACATAAGACAGGGACATTTTACTAGGATTTAATGTCAGGAATTATGAAAAACCAAGTTTTTAAATGTATTTGGCTAAGGTGTATGTTACCTTCTGACTTGTATTCGTGTGTCTATTTTAGTCAGGGCTTCTCCCAATGAATTACAACACCACCCGCCCTCCCTCAGCCCTTTTCTCTATCCTGACTGGCTCCCCGTGAATAGTGCTGGCTGTGCTGCAGCACCTGTGCGCACACTGTTCATTAGTGTAATCACTTGTTTCTCCGTTGACTGGAGGAGCAGGTCTTCATTAGGGTGGCTAGCTAATATCTGGTTGGATCTCACAAACCTACACCAGTGTTTCCATTGGTCGGATTTTGGCAGATTTTTTAAATTATTATAATAAAAAATGTTTTAACTGATAAATAAAACTGCCGCTGGCCAATTTGTTACCCCGCTCTTCCACCAAGGCACCTGCAAGTTCCCGGACATTTCTGGGGGGGGATGGCCCTAGCCCTCACCCTCCGATCGAACAGGTCCCAGACGTGCTCAATTGAATAAAGATCCGGGCTCTTCGCTGGCCATGGCAGAACACTGACATTCCTGTCTTGCCGGAAATTACGCACAGAACGAGTAGTATGGCTGGAGGCTCATGTCAGGATGAGCCTGCAGGAAGGGAGGAGGATGTCTTCCCTGTAACTCACAGCGTTGAGATCGCCTGCAATGACAAGCTCAGTGCAATGATGCTGACACACACTGCCCAAGACCATGACGGACCCTCCACCTCCAAATTGATCCCGCTCCAGAGTACAGGCCTCGGTGTAACGCTCATTCCTTTGACAATAATTGCGAATCCGACTATCACCCCCGGTGAGACAAAACAGCGACTCGTTAGCGAAGAGCACTTTTTGACAGTCCTTTCTAGTCCAGCGACGGTGGGTTTGTTCCCATGGGCAACATTGTTGCCGGTGATGTCTGGTGAGGATCTGCCTTACAACAGGCTTACAGGCCCTCAGTCCAGCCTCTCCCAGCCTATTGCAGACAGTCTGCGCGCTGATGGAGGGATTGTGCGTTCCTGGTGTAACTTGGGCAGTTGTTGTTGCCATCCTGTACCTGTCCCGCAGGTGTGATTTTCAGATGTACCGATCCTGTGCAGGTGTTGTTACACGTGGTCTGTCACTGCGAGGACGATCAACTGTCCGTCCTGTCTCCCTGTAGCGCTGTCTTAGGCGTCTCACAGTACAAACATTGCAATTTATTGCACTGGCCACATCTGGAGTCCTCATGAGGAAAAGCTGAGGAAAAGTACATTGTGGCAGTTATTCCAACATCTTCTAAGTGCGCATCGGAATTCGGTAAGAAGTGCACACCGTTGCATGTTCTGTTAAGATGACTAACCATGGGCTTCCTGAGTGGTGCAGTGGTGTAAGGCACTGCATCACAGTATTGCTGCGTCACTACAGCCTGGGATTCGATCTCGCAACTGGCCGTGAGCGGGAGTCCCATAGGGCGGCACACAATTGGCCCAGCGTCATCTGGGTTATGGGAGGGTTTGGGCGGTGAGTGCCTGCAAGCTGATTACGGTCGTCAGTTGAACGGTGTTTCCTCCGACACGTTGGTGCAGCTGGCTTCCGGGTTAAGCGGGCGGGTGTTAAGAAGCGTAGCTTGGCAAGTCATGTTTCAAGAGGACGCATGACTCGACCTTCGCCTCCAGATCCCGTTGGGGAGTTGCAGCGACGATACAAGATCACAATTGGATATCACAAAATTGGGGAGATAAAGCGGGTAAAAAAAAAAAGATGAATACCCATCATCTAAATGTGATTTCTGTCATTCTGAGCACCGTGGGTGGACGCCCTAATCAGGTAACGCACCCAATGCATGTGGGTCTGGTAAATTTCTCAAATGTCCATTAAATTCAAATGCTGCCGGTCAGATTTCCCCACACACACACACACAAACACACACACTATTCTGTTCAGTTCATTAATTGTCTCCCTCGGGACAGAGCCTCTAGGCTGAAACCTCTTTGTTTGATTTCCGCTCACACACTTGTTTCATCAAGGGGTTTTAAAGTGAAGGCTTGTGTTTCTCCAGGTTTTGTTTTGCAGGCTAACAGAGGCGCAGCGTGAGGTGTATCAGGGCTATCTGGACTCCAAAGAGGTCTACCAAATACTGAATGGAGATATGCAGGTGAGTCTCTCTCTCTCTCCCGCTCCATTTCCTCTCATCTACCTCTTAGCTGGCTCTCCTCCTCCTCTTTCTGCACTGAGGCTCTTTTGTTATTGATCAGAGAATTGTATCTATCAACATTTATTGATTGATTGACCTTTTGGCTTTGAACAGTCAAGTCAATTGTCTGTCTATACAAATTATTGTGCTGTAACCACAGGCTGATTTTATTTTAATTTTAAGGCCCATGTATGTATATTGTTTCGTACGACCATCCTGATCTTGCGAGCTTACATTCTCTTTCACTGTGAAAACGAAAACAAAAGTGCAGTGGTCAGGATGGTGGATCAGGGCTAATATATCTCAAGTTATGATCTGGATTGGAAATGCACGTTCTGGCATCCCACTGAAAGACGAGTACCTAGTTCAGGTTAAGCCGGTTATTCTTCCAGGAAAAAGATGGGCCTTATTCATTATTTAACACAAACACTGGAGTACTATCCGAGATGGTCTATAATGTTGAGATATGCCATTCTATGGGTTTTGCTCGACATGATGCATGCATAAAGCTTTCTATAGGGACCTGTATGTTATCTCAGTGTGTCATTCACATTAGGATATGTAAGGTCAGTGGTATGATAACTGATGCCTGGTCAGAGGAATGCTCTACAGTGGTTTTTGAGTGTATCTCTGACCCGAGGAAAGGCTTTTACACCAACCGTTCTTCATCACTGCTCTATATTTCCTTGTGCGCACGCACACACACTCTCAGTGGTCAGTCCTCTCCTTGATGTGGTCTCTGAATCCATTAACCCACATTACTAATGCAGCACTTGGCTAGTGCACTGCAAACACACAACGCACTCTTTGCCTTCTGCAGGGAATTAGTTATGTCGGATCATTCATTAGGACCCTTATGGAAATAATTAGTCTGAAAATGTGTTTGTTTAAAGGGACCAACATCAATATGATCATGGAAATATAATCAAATGTAATGTTGTTGACTGGAAAGCATATTATTTTCTAGCTTGCTTCTTTTTGTAGATCCTAACAAGGTAGATGCAAAACATCGATCAATGCTGTGTTTACCAAATGTTTTTGCGCTATGATCAACCTTAAGTTTTGTGAGCTATCTTGTGACACATCGACTGACAAATGAAACAGTTCTACCACAAAGTTGGGGAACACTATCCTCCTAGTTCACTGCGACTGTTTCATTTATTAATGCATTTATATATTGTGTTTTTATACTTCATTTCCAGGTGTTCTCGGGCCTGATAGCACTGCGTAAGATGTGTAACCACCCGGACCTGTTCTCTGGGGGTCCCAAGATCCTGAAGGGTATACCAGAGGACCAACTGACTGAAGAGGAACACTTTGGCTTCTGGAAACGTTCCGGCAAACTGATGGTGGTGGAATCACTGCTCCGACTTTGGTTTAAACAGCAACACAGAGTCCTGCTGTTCACACAGTCCAGACAGGTGTGTGGGTGGGGGTGGGGACGACAACGACAGAGACAATGACTGGGTGGGTCTCAAGTTCCATAGAATATTAATCTGACAATCCTGTTTGGCCTAATCCACAACTCTTTCTTCCTCTCTCTCGCGCCGTCTCTTTCTAGATGTTGGGGATATTGGAGGTTTTTGTGAGGGAGAATGGCTACACCTATGTGAAAATGGATGGTACCACGACCATCGCCTCTAGACAGCCTCTCATCGCTCGATACAACGAAGTAAGGGTCTACAATTCTACCCTTTTCACACTTTCTTGCAGACCTGAACCAAACTGTGCTGGCTCAGATATTTCCTTCTCACATTGTCTTTTTCAGCATGCTTCCAGCAACTATGGTTGACACGTAGTCAGGCCTGTTCAATATAGCTTAGGTTTGGATCGTCTCGATTCGGCTCAGTAGTGTGAAAAGACCTTTCAGTAAAAAATCTTAACGCTGGGGGTTAGATTGCTAGTGTGGAAACGGCATATTGTCTAGCCTGCTGCCCAGTGTCTTTGGATATCTTCGCATATGGTCCCATAATCAGACGTGTCCTGAAGAGTGATTTTAAAAAGTAGTATAAGAAATTGTTCTGTATATGCTTTGACCACCATTATATCCTAATTTGTCCTCTCCTCCTCTCCAGGACAAGTCTATCTTTGTGTTCTTGTTGACCACCAGAGTGGGGGGGCTGGGAGTCAACCTGACCGGAGCCAACCGAGTCATCATCTATGACCCCGACTGGAACCCTAGCACTGACACACAGGTACACACACCGCTCACCATAGGGTCGACAGACTCCATGGTACACAGACATATCTGTGACCAGTCAGTCGTTGCCTAACCATGAATCTCCTGCTATTGTCTTGTCCCCGAGGCTCAATGGGCGTATGTGGAGGATCTCACACACTCTTATCACACTCTCACCCCCATGTCCCTGTGTTGTTGTCCTCTAGGCTCGAGAGCGAGCTTGGAGGATCGGTCAGAAAAAGGAGGTGACTGTCTATAGACTACTGACCGCCGGGACCATTGAGGAGAAGATCTACCACAGGTAGGAAGGGAAGGAGGGACACTTATCACTAGCCATTCACCGAGGTATAGCCCTCACTTCCTGAGGGGTTAAAATACAGACTTTGCATATATCTGAGCACGCTGCATTTTGCCAAAGGCATCAAGAAGGGTAACATTTACTTTCTCAGGCCCCGTTATGATATAATATGCCATTTTAGCAGATGCTTTCATCCAAAGCGATTTACAGTATTGCGTGCATACAATTTCGTATATGGACTACCCAAAGAAACCGCGACGCTGACGTTGCAAGCGCTCTAGTTTCAAGTTTTATTTGTTACATGCACAAGTACAGTGGCATGCTTAACTTGAAACCCCTTCTCAACAGTGCAGTATTCAATATCAAAATAGGAGAACTATAAAAACAAAAATAAGAAATACATTTTAGGTGCAGGTAAACTGCATTAATTGAGGTAGATGTGTACATGTAGGCAGGGATTAGGAGAAAGTGACTGGTAGCAGGATGGATAAATAACAATAGTAAACAATACAGCAGCAGGGTAAGTGGTGGGTGTGTGCGTGGTGGTGAGTGTCAGTGTATGCATGTGCGGGTTGAGACCTATGAGCGTGTGCACTGTCAGTGCATACAGTCCACGGTGGGGGTAGAGGCTCTCGCTCTCTCTTGGAGCCTGTTGGTCCGAGACCTGATACTCTGGTACTGCCTGGACGGAGAACTGTCTATGGCAGGGCTGGCTGGAGTCTGGCAATTTTTTTGGGCCTTGTTCAAATCAAATCAAATTTTATTTGTCACATACACATGGTTAGCAGATGTTAATGCGAGTGTAGCGAAATGCTTGTGCTTCTAGTTCCGACAATGCAGTAATAACCAACAAGTAATCTAACTAACAATTCATAAACTACTGTCTTATACACAGTGTAAGGGGATAAAGAATATTTACATAAGGATATATGAATGAGTGATGGTACAGAGCAGCATAGGCAAGATACAGTAGATGGTATCGAGTACAGTATATACATATGAGATGAGTATGTAAACAAAGTGGCATAGTTAAAGTTAGTTAGTGATACATGTATTACATAAGGATGCAGTCGATGATATAGAGTACAGTATATACGTATGCATATGAGATGAATAATGTAGGGTAAGTAACATTATATAAGGTAGCATTGTTTAAAGTGGCTAGTGATATATTTACATCATTTCCCATCAATTCCCATTATTAAAGTGGCTGGAGTTGAGTCAGTGTCAGTGTGTTGGCAGCAGCCACTCAATGTTAGTGGTGGCTGTTTAACAGTCTGATGGCCTTGAGATAGAAGCTGTTTTTCAGTCTCTCGGTCCCAGCTTTGATGGACCTGTACTGACCTCGCCTTCTGGATGATAGCGGGGTGAACAGGCAGTGGCTCGGGTGGTTGATGTCCTTGATGATCTTTATGGCCTTCCTGTAACATCGGGTGGTGTAGGTGTCCTGGAGGGCAGGTAGTTTGCCCCGGTGATGCGTTGTGCAGACCTCACTACCCTCTGGAGAGCCTTACGGTTGAGGGCGGAGCAGTTGCCGTACCAGGCGGTGATAGAGCCCGCCAGGATGCTCTCGATTGTGCATCTGTAGAAGTTTGTGAGTGCTTTTGGTGACAAGCCGAATTTCTTCAGCCTCCTGAGGTTGAAGAGGCACTGCTGCGCCTTCTTCACGATGCTGTCTGTGTGAGTGGACCAATTCAGTTTGTCTGTGATGTGTATGCCGAGGAACTTAAAACTTGCTACTCTCTCCACTACTGTTCCATCGATGTGGATAGGGGGGTGTTCCCTCTGCTGTTTCCTGAAGTCCACAATAATCTCCTTAGTTTTGTTGACGTTGAGTGTGAGGTTATTTTCCTGACACCACACTCCGAGTGCCCTCACCTCCTCCCTGTAGGCCGTCTCGTCGTTGTTGGTAATCAAGCCTACCACTGTTGTGTCGTCCGCAAACTTGATGATTGAGTTGGAGGCGTGCGTGGCCACGCAGTCATGGGTGAACAGGGAGTACAGGAGAGGGCTCAGAACGCACCCTTGTGGGACCCCAGTGTTGAGGATCAGCGGGGAGGAGATGTTGTTACCTACCCTCACCACCTGGGGGCGGCCCGTCAGGAAGTCCAGTACCCAGTTGCACAGGGCGGGGTCGAGACCCAGGGTCTCGAGCTTGATGACGAGCTTGGAGGGTACTATGGTGTTGAATGCTGAGCTGTAGTTGATGAACAGCATTCTCACATAGGTATTCCTCTTGTCCAGATGGGTTAGGGCAGTGTGCAGTGTGGTTGAGATTGCATCGTCTGTGGACCTATTTGGGTGGTAAGCAAATTGGAGTGGGTCTAGGGTGTCAGGTAGGGTGGAGGTGATATGGTCCTTGACTAGTCTCTCAAAGCACTTCATGATGTTGGAAGTGAGTGCTACAGGGCGGTAGTCGTTTAGCTCAGTTACCTTAGCTTTCTTGGGAACAGGAACAATGGTGGCCCTCTTGAAGCATGTGGGAACAGCAGACTGGTATAGGGATTGATTGAATATGTCCGTAAACACACCAGCCAACTGGTCTGCGCATGCTCTGAGGGCGCGGCTGGGGATGCCGTCTGGGCCTGCAGCCTTGCGAGGGTTAACACGTTTAAATGTTTTACTCACCTCGGCTGCAGTGAAGGAGAGACCGCATGTTTCCGTTGCAGGCCGTGTCAGTGGCACTGTATTGTCCTCAAAGCGGGCAAAAAAGTTATTTAGTCTGCCTGGGAGCAAGACATCCTGGTCCGTGACTGGGCTGGATTTCTTCCTGAAGTCCGTGATTGACTGTAGACCCTGCCACATGCCTCTTGTGTCTGAGCCGTTGAATTGAGATTCTACTTTGTCTCTGTACTGACGCTTAGCTTGTTTGATAGCCTTACGGAGGGAATAGCTGCACTGTTTGTAGTCAGTCATGTTACCAGACACCTTGCCCTGATTAAAAGCAGTGGTTCGCGCTTTCAGTTTCACGCGAATGCTGCCATCAATCCACGGTTTCTGGTTAGGGAATGTTTTAATCGTTGCTATGGGAACGACATCTTCAACGCACGTTCTAATGAACTCGCACACCGAATCAGCGTATTCGTCAATGTTGTTATCTGACGCAATACGAAACATGTCCCAGTCCACGTGACGGAAGCAGTCTTGGAGTGTGGAGTCAGCTTGGTCGGACCAGCGTTGGACAGACCTCAGCGTGGGAGCTTCTTGTTTTAGTTTTTGTCTGTAGGCAGGTATCAGCAAAATGGAGTCGTGGTCAGCTTTTCCGAAAGGGGGCGGGGCAGGGCCTTATATGCGTCGCGGAAGTTAGAGTAACAGTGATCCAAGGTTTTTCCACCCCTGGTTGCGCAATCGATATGCTGATAAAATTTAGGGAGTCTTGTTTTCAGATTAGCCTTGTTAAAATCCCCAGCAACAATGAATGCAGCCTCCGGATAAATGGTTTCCAGTTTGCAAAGAGTTAAATAAAGTTCGTTCAGAGCCATCGATGTGTCTGCTTGGGGGGGATATATAGGGCTGTGATTATAATCGAAGAGAATTCTCTTGGTAGATAATGCGGTCTACATTTGATTGAGGAATTCTAAATCAGGTGAACAGAAGGATTTGAGTTCCTGTATGTTTCTTTCATCGCACCATGCCTCGTTAGCCATAAGGCATACGCCCCCACCCCTCTTCTTACCAGAAAGGTGTTTGTTTCTGTCGGCGCGATGCGTGGAGAAACCCGTTGGCTGTACCGCTTCGGATAGCATCTCTCCAGTGAGCCATGTTTCCGTTACAGTCTCTGATGTCCCTCTGGAATGCTACCCTTGCTCGGATTTCATCAACCTTGTTGTCAAGAGACTGGACATTGGCAAGAAGAATGCTAGGAAGTGGGGCACGATGTGCCCGTCTGCGTAGTCTGACCAGAAGACCGCCTCGTTTCCCTCTTTTTCGGAGTTGTTTTTTTGGGTCGCTGCATGCGATCCATTCCGTTGTCCTGTTTGTAAGGCAGAACGCAGGATCCGCGTCGCGTAAAACATATTCTTGGTCGTACTGATGGTGAGTTGACGCTGATCTTATATACAGTAGTTCTTCCCGACTGTATGTAATGAAACCTAAGATGACCTGGGGTACTAATGTAAGAAATAACACGTAAAAAAACAAACTGCATAGTTTCCTAGGAACGCGAAGCGAGGCGGCCATCTCTGTCGGCGTGTGTATGTCCTGAATGGCTGGGAGCTCGCCCACCGTGATGTGCTGGGCCGTCCGCACCACCCTCTGTAAGGCCTTGCGGACAAGGGTGGAGCAGTTGCCACACCAGGCAGTGATGCAGCCGGTCAAGACGGTATCCAGTTGCAGAGGGAGGTGTTCAGTCCCAGGGTCCCAAACTTGGTGACAATCTTGGAGGCGGCTATGGTGTTGAATGCTAAGCCATAGTCGATAAACAGCATTCTCACATAGGATTTTCCCCTTCATGTCTAAGTGGGAAGGGCAGTGTGGAGTGCAATTGAGATGGCGTCGTCTGTGGATCTGTTGAGGCGGTATGCAAACTGGAGTGGCTCCAGGGTGTCTGGGGTGATGGTGTGGATGTGTCATGGCCAGCCTTTTCTAAGCATTTCATGATTACAGATGTGAGTGCGACAGGGCGGTAGTCATTGTGGCAGGTTACTTTAAATTTCTTGGGAACAGGAACGATGGATGGTCATTTTGAGGCATGTGGAGATTTACAGACTGGAACAGGGGGAGGTTGAAAATGTCCGTTACGACACCTGCCAGCTGGTCTGCTCCTGCCCTGAGGATGCACCCTGGTATTCTGCCTTGTTCAGTGGCCTTATGAGTGTTGACGCGTTTAAAGGTCTTACTCACGTCAGCCTCGGAGAGCGAGTAATCCGGAACAGCGGGAGCCCTTATGCAAGGCTTGCGGTATTGTCAATGAAGAGTACATAAACGGCTTGAAGATCATCTGGTAGAGTGGCATCGTTGGGTAGCTCACGGTTGGCTGGTTTGTCCTTTATAATCCGTAATGCATTTTCGTCCTTGCCCAATGCATTGAGCATTGGAGACAGTGCAATAGGATTCCACCTTATTCCTGTATCGTCTTTTTTGCATGTTTGGTGGTTCTACGGAGGTTGTAGCTGGACTTCCTCATGTGACCGTGGCTACTTCCTTAGCCTCACGGTTAGCTACATTGGCTGCAATAGCCCTATGTGTAGTGTGACTCTGTCCTTTAGTTGAACATGTGTCTCAGTGTTAACCCAGGGCCTTTGGTTGGGAAAACATCTGACCTTTACTGTAGGGACAACGTCATCGGTGCACTTTCTGATGAAGCCGGTGGCGGGGTGGTGAAAGTTGGCGATGTTGGCGAAGTCCCGAAACACATTTCTTGTCCTGTAAAACGTAGCCTCTGCTTCATTGGACCACTTCTCCACTGAGTGTGTCACAGGCACATCTTGCGAAGGGAGGCCAAGGGAGTGACTTGTAAGTGTACTTGTTGGTCGTATAACAGTAGTTTTAGAGCCCCTAGAAGCATAGAACACTTGCTGGGAAATGTTAGGCAGAAAGAACCATGTCTGAGTTTCATGCATCTAGTGGAAAACGTAAATGTAACAATTTATGTTAAATGGAGAGTTGAAGTTAAAGAGAAGCGAGGGACAGAAAAGTCATGTTTGGGAAAGATTTGGTGAAGTGGTTAAAAAATATATATTGATAGCAGTGCCAGCTATGTTATGTGTGTCGTTGTGAGAGCACTATACAAATTCCACAGTCACAAGACAGGTTGTCAAATAGGCCTATGGCACGTCAAGGGGAACTGTAGCGTACTATTCAGACTGGTTAAATGGACACTGAAATCTATAACCTCTCGCATATTAACTCCTGCAGAATTTAGCATTTCTTGCAGTAAAATTATACACCAAATGTTGGCAAAATTTTGACTCCCAAATAGCCTACCAAAAAGTTGGAAATTATAAGCAGTAACCTGTCTCAAAATCATCCCGCCATCGGACTGTAGCCTACAGCGCATTTTCTATATTATTGGGTTAGGGTCGGGCTTCAGATTTTCACTTTGTCACATATAGTCGGCGATTGCGGATAGGTTTTTTAGCAATTGTGTGTGCGGGTGAACAAACAGCTGACCGGCCACAGGGCTACAATTACTTCTGGACCTTTTACTGTGTCCACATTTCAAGTAGCTCTTCACCTGTAATAAACTGAACTATTGAGATTCTCCTCCCAACACCACCAGGAGAGACTGTGTTAATATTCACCTCTGGTGTTTTTCCCTTCAGGCAAATCTTCAAACACTTCCTGACCAACCGCATTCTGAAGGACCCCAAACAGCGACGCTTCTTCAAGTCCAACGACATCTACGAGCTGTTTACCTTATCTAACCCTGACGGGACGCAGGGCACTGAGACCAGCGCTATATTTGCAGGTACACACACACACACACACACACACACACGTGGTTCCGCCTGTCTTTTCCTATTGGTTTTGTGTTTGTTTGTATTTCCACTCATTTTTATTTCCACTCATTGTGTAGGCACGGGTTCTGATGTCCAAGCTCCTAAGAAGCCAGTCAGACCAAGGTCTAACCATAGACACTCTGTAACCAATCACAATGTTAGCTCCACTGGAGGTGGAGCCATCCCTTCCCCATCTCCCCGGCCTGGAGACAGGACCACCCCCCTTCGCAGTAACATCTCTCTCAATAAGAACAACAGGCTGACGGACAGCCAGGAAGCCAACCAGGGCGAGGCAGATATTCCTATTGGACAGTCCCAGACAGAATGTGACACACAGCATTCTAGGGAAGAGGGAAGCAATGCTCATATACTCACAGACCCCGACAGAGACCAAAACTCCATTCTGACCCACAAACACAGAGACTCACCCGTGACCAGCCCAAACCCACACAAACATTCACACACTAACTCCGTCAGTCCCAGCACACAGAAACAACGAGACAAATACAGTCCACACAAACACAGAGAGTCTCAAGGACCCAGCCCCAGTCCCTACAAACACCGGGAGAAGAGGAAGCACTGTGACTCAACAGTAGAAGGACCTAAAAACAAACACGGGAATCAGAAACAGGCCAAGGTCGAGGGTCATCGCATCTCCTACCTGGTGAAGAAGAGGAGCTACAAAGGACAAGAGGAGCGCGAGGAGCAGCCGGAAAAACAGGACCAGAGACAGAGCGACGACTATGTACTGGCCAAACTCTTCAAGAAGTCGGGTATGTTTTTATGTTAATACATGTTTATAAGTAATGAAATATATTTTTGTTGGTAGTTATGTCGCTTTAATGCTTATTCAGGAAAGGAAAGTGTTATCGTACTTTTCTTTCCGCGTTTCAAGAAATCGGGTACCTCTGCACATGAGGCATTATTTGCCAGGTGAAGTATTGTTGGACTGAAGGTGAAGCTCTTCGTTAAACCGTAGAAGATGAACTAGCATGAACCAAACAGTGTTTTTGTGTGTGCGTTTTTTTTGTTTTTGTTTGTGGTGTTTAAACCACAATTTGTGTTAATGATTTTGTCCTACAATCACAAAGTAATCTTTAACCTTCTTCTCTCGGTCTCTCCTCTCTAGGTATCCACAGTGTGATGCAGCATGACTCCATCATGGAGGCGTCTAACCCAGACTTTGTCCTGGTGGAAGCTGAAGCTAACAGAGTAGCAAAAGACGCTTTGAAAGCTCTGAAGGTCTCCAGACAACACTGTAGACTGCCCTACAACCAACCTGCCCCAGCTCCAGCCAGGTACACACACACACACAGCCTAGCACGCACAGGCTATCACTGTAGACTTCCACATTGAGTGGAGGAGTATGGGTATTGTAGTTTGAATATGTGTGTGGGTGGTTGTGTGTCTACAGGAAGAGGTTTGGTCAGAAGAAGAATCCTTTGCTGTCTGCTCCTCCTGCTACAGTTGTCCCAGCTCAGGACAAATGCAAGGTAACTACACACCTCAACACCACTGAGGTAGACAACATATTTGTATTAGGGCACACAAAATAAAATGTTTTTTACAGGGTGTCTGCTGGTCCTTAATTTTTTTTTTTTAAATAAATTTAGCTAAATGAAAGGCCTTTAAAATGTCTTAATGTCAGTTTTAAATGGTCTTAAAAAATTCAACCGGAGACGACTGTGTCTCCGCAATGTTGTGCTGCTGCTTATTGTTGCCACCACAGCAAAATAAACAGTATAGTGCATTGTCTTCATATTTCCTCTAATGAAAGTGTCTGCCCATGTTCCTGTTTCGCCAGGACCTGCTGCAGTGATAATGAGCGAGCCACTTTTTACTTCCTTTCTTATTTTGGAGGAAAAAAAGTGTTCTGATTCTAGCTATAACAAAAACACAGTAATACTGTGTAATATTCAGGGCATAAAATTAACACCCGCCACCTGACAAATGCAGGTAGATTTTGGCATTGGTGGGTAAGAATGTCTAATTCACCAGCCACGTTGGCGTGTGGTAACTCTCCGGGCACTACAGTGTGAGTGTTTAATTTTTTTTTAAGTGTGTGTTGTGATTTTATAGCAAAATAAATGCTGCAGTAGCTGTTTTCAAAGTATTTCTGCCATTTTGTTTCATATCTACTAATACACAAAGAAATCTGAATCCTAAGGTTATAGCTATCCCACCTTGCAACAGCAACTCTGCCTGTCTGGTGGGCTGTGAGCACTGAAAGATTTGTTTTTAGAATTATTGGGCACAGGCATAAAAGTTGGTCTAATGTACTCTGAAGTCTACTAAAGTGAGACTTTGTCCTCGTGTTTCTTGGCAATTTACATTGTTTTGTTCACAAGCTAGGTTGCTTTTCAATGTTTGAGTTTGCTCTCGCTGCTAGCAAAAATAGACATTGTTGGCCTCAACTAGTGAAGTTCTCACGGGAACATGTGGTGACTCCAGCAGCCCTGTTACCAAGGTTACCTTAAAGGGGCAGCTAAAGTGTTTTGTCAGATTTTTTTGTTTTGTTAAAATACTCAGGTCACAGAATATATTAAAACAAGCAATATACCACATTATTTCTTACTAATAATAAATGTATTGTTTTAGAAACATTACTAAGCATGCTCATCATTTTTTTGTGTATCTTTGTGTAATTGTGCCAAAAAACAAATCAAAGTTGTTGCTAGATTTTTTTTATCTACCAACCACAGTGGCTGGTATAGAAAAAAGTTTGTTTAAGGCCCTGGTAATACTCTTCACAGTTGAAGAGAGGATGTTCTCAGCTTTGTGCAGGTATATTGTTTTTTTATTTCTCAGCTGTCTATTTTACAACCGAGATATGGATCTGCGATACGGAGCACGCAAAATTAGCATTGTCTATTGCGAGCTCATCGGCCTCTGCGAGCGCATTGGCCTCACTGGGTATTAGGCTATGACAGCGACGTTTTTTTGGGGGGGGGGGGATTAATCATTACTTTACTGTTAGATTAAAACATGGTTACTTCCAGTGAAAATTATACTTCGAGGTAGTGATCTAGCTAATATGTTTTTTATTTTCCATTTACCCAGGTGAATTAACACCAAATATATTAATCTGTGATATTAGTGCACGTAAAGATGTAGGACAATTAATCTCTATTGAACAAAAAATAGACACCTATTTTAACTGTAAAATATGACAATGGACTAATTGTCAACCTAAAATGCATTACAATCACAGGATTAGGTTGCAGTGCACATCAAAATATCTGCCTAGATATATCTGCCTAATATCTGCCTAAAATACCTGCCTAGATAAAAAAAGTGTTATTTGAATGCCATCTCAGTAGTCTATTGCACATCTTTATTAAAGCACTGTGAATGCCATCAGAAGATGGTTAGCCTACACATTTTTTTCTATTAGTGACGGTGTGAAGAAATATGGGAATATTAGCAGTTTTGTAGCACACGTAGACCTCAATTGGTATTAAATTGGCATTGAACAGGTCTTTTTAAAAAGTCTTAAATTCAACTTGATGGAACCTGCAGATGGAAATGGAAATTTGTGTTTCTTATTGGACACATCCAGGTAGTCCCTCGTTTCGGTCTGTTGACCTCTGTTAGGTGCCTAATGAACATAACCCTGCTGAAACATATAGTCAGATATTCTCTGTTCTCCATGTTCTTCATTATTCTGTTCTCTGTTGTAACCCGGTGTGTCTGCTTTATCTGTGTAGGACGCTGCCATCATCAAGAAAACCATCGCTAGGAAACCAATCCCGGGGGGTCACTTCAGTGGAGAAGGGGTAGAGGTGGGAGGCTCTTCCTCTACTACGGCCCCCCTCTCTTCCTCCACTCTACTGGCCCGCATGAAAGCTAGGAACCACCTCAGCCTGCCCCAGAGAGAAGGGGATGAAGGAGAAGAGGAAGATGGGGGTGCCCGTATCCCCTCAGGCCCTCCTGCCCCCCCTACGGAACACGATGAACTCCTGGTGGAGCTGAGAAACTTTGTGGCATTCCAGGGAGCTGTGGATGGACAGGCCAGCACCAAGGAGGTCCTGGACCACTTCACCCCCAGACTGACCCACACCCAGACCCCTGTCTTCAGAGAACTACTCCGAAACATCTGTAACTTCCACAGGGCAAAGGGGCAGGAGGGGACGTGGAGACTTAAACCTGACTACAGATAATGGGAGTAAGGAGAAGGGGAGAGGAGACTCACATCTGACTACTTGTAGTGAGGGTGAGGCAGAGGAGGAGAAGTCTGGGTTGATGGAGAAAAAACATTTTTGACTGATGTCGAGGAGATAGGAAAGAGAGGGAGAAGGGGACCTGAGTTACTGTAGTAGTTGGGTTGGGGGGGTGCTATTAATGAAATTGTCATATTTATTTGTTTATACCTGGGATCTACTTGAATTCAGACATTTTACATGTAGCTGACATAGTAGCTAGAAATTGAATACTGTTATTGTGGCAGCAGGAAATTATGCAGCTGTTTTTAATTCAAAATAAGAGTCCCCCTACAAAGACACGTTAAACTTGGGGAATATGCAGTACAACGGTTTTTCACAGCATTGCAACCACCTTTTAAGAATATGTCTTGATCATTTGACGTACTTTTATTTTTGACCCCATAGAGACGATTTTCACGTCTTAATCTGCCAATGCCGCACTTCCGCATCTGCGGTGAAAGGTGGCAGAGCTAGAGCTGTGTTTGTCAGACCATGAGACATTCCAGAATATCAGTGTTCTCACGAAAATGTCTGTAGCGTCTGAACGGCCTACAAACTGTTACCCCTATATGGAAAGATGAAACTCTCACGAACACAATGTTGTGCTCTACGACCCCCACAAGCATCTTGGGACTAGTTTGAAGTCGGTACAGATGATCTGCCAACTTCGGTCTGAAGCGTCTGAACAGTTTGGGCTACATGCTAATATTTCTCACGAACACGTACACTACCGTTCAAAAATTTGGGGTCACTTAGAAATGTCCTTGTTTTTGAAAGAAAAGCACAAAAAAAATTGTACATTAAAATAATACAGGAACACAATGTAATTACTATTGTTGCTGGAAACGGCTGATTTATTTTATGGAATATCTACATAGGCCCATTATCAGAAACCATCACTCCTGTGTTCCAATGGCCCGTTGTGTTAGCTAATCCAAATTTGACATTTTAAACGGCTAATTGATCATTAGAAAACCTTTTTGCAATTATGTTAGCCAGGTTGAAAACTGTTGTTCTGATTTAAAGAAGCAATAAAACTGGCCTCCTTTAGACTAGTTGAGTATCTGGAACATCAGCATTTGTGGGTTTGATTACAGGCCAGAAACAAAGACCTTTCTTCTGAAACTCATCAGTCTCTTCTTGTTCTGAGAAATGAAGGCTATTCCATGGGAGAAATTGCCAAGAAACTGAAGATCTCGTACAACGCTGTGTACTACTCCCTTCACAGAACAGCGCAAACTGGCTCTAACCAGAATAGAACGAGTGGGAGGCCCCGGTGCACAACTGCTAGAGGACAAGTACATTAGTGTCTAGTTTGAACAACCGATGCCTCACAAGTCCTCAACTGGAAGCTTAATTAAATATTACCCGCTAAACACCAGTCTCAACGTCAACAGTGAAGAGGTGACTTTGCTGAGAACGCCAACTGCCCGCATGCATATTGTGCCAACTGTAAAGTTTTCTGAAGGAGGAATAATGGTTTGGGGCTGTTTTTCATGGTTCAGGCTAGGCCCCTTAGTTCCAGTGAAGGGAAATCGTAAAGGTACAGCATGCAATGACATAGAAGATTCTGTGCTTTTTACTTTGTGGCAACAGTTTGGGGAAAGCCCATTCCTGTTTCAGCATGACAATAGAATAAAAATTTATAGTCCATCCAGGATGGACATTTTTCTTTGGTATCACCTTCATTAAAATAATCACATACATTCTCACATCATACACATTTAAACCAGTCAGTCCATCATGTTGCATACACTAACAACATGGAAGACATTAATTAATTCACTCGCAAACGACCACTGTCCCAACTGCACTCGATAGATAAGTACATGACCGATACAATTGACTTTGCATTTAGTAGTTCAACAGCACAAGGAATGAATGAATGTTTGAACACATTCTTCTTGGCTGCCCCTGTGCACAAAGCGAAGTCCATACAGAAAGGGTTTGTCGAGATCAGTGTGGAAGAACATGACTGGCCTGCACTGCCCTGACCTCAACCCCATCGAACACCTTTTGGATGAATTGGAACGACGACCACGAGCCAGGCCTAATCACCCAACATCAGTGCACGACCTCACTAATGCTCTTGTGTCTGAATGGAAGCAAGTCCCCGCAGCAATGTTCCAACATCTAGCGGAAAGCCTTTCCAGAAGAGTGGAGGCTGTTGTAGCAGCAAAGGTGGGATCAACTCCATATTAATGACCATGATTTTGGAATGAGATGTTTGACCAGCATACTTTTGGCCATGTAGTGTATTTATACCAGTATTTTTTAGAAAGTTTACACCAACACTGGTATGTTGAAAGCTATACGTAAAGAAATACACTTTTAGTAAAATACAAGTATATGTAATTGGATTTACTCGTCTACAAAACTTTAAATTGGTCTATTGAGCTGAGCAATGAGTTTAATACAGAGTGCTGGTGAGTCCTTACTCCACCTACTCCATTCACTGCAATGCAATACACAGCATATGAGTTACATATTGGCTTATAGAGAAGAAATATAATGCCACCGTAAAAGTGGGGTAGGGATTACTCTATGGTCTGTAGAATCTAAATAGGGTTTTATTTCTTGGGGGGACTGAGTCTACATACCCAGCCAGCACTTTTACTCCACCCATTCCAACAGTCCCAACGCAATACACTGTTGGCCTATAAATTACATATTGGCTTAGAGGGGTAAAAAAGACTGTGCATTGTGTCCTATGGAATGGGTGTAGTAAAAGGCCAGCAACACTCCGTATTATTCAATGCCCATGAAATTTTACCATACAGATTCAACAGACCCTACTTTTTTCACTGTAAGACCAATATTGTAACTCATATGCTGTGAATTGCATTGCAGTGAATGGAGTGGGTGGAGTAAGGACTCACCAGCGCTCTGTATTAAACCCGTTGCTCAGCTCAATTGGCACAAATAATGTTTTTTTTCACTGTAAGACCAATATTGTCAACATACCAGTCTGAACATTGTATTTTTCAAGTAGCCTTAAAATAATGTAAACATTTAACAAATATTCCATAAATTCTTTCTTGCATTTGAAGCACAATAAAAATCGACATTGATTAAAATGTCATATCTTTTGAATGAGTATCCATCCACCTTGCAATGTTAAGAAATGCGTGCTTTTATTTAGGTTTCTTCATTACCATAGGAAAGTGATGTCATGCTTAGTGCTGTTTGAAGGATAGTAGTCAGAGATTGACTAAGGAAAAATACAATATTCATGGAGTGTACAAAACATTTGGAACACCTTCCTAATATTGAGTTGCACATCTTTTTTTCCCTCAGAACAGCCTCAATTTGTCGGGACATGGACTCTACAAGGTGTCGAAAGCATTCCACAGGGATGCAATCCCATCCTTGTGGCATGGGGCTTTATCGTGCTGAAAAAAATCAATTTGAAAATGGATACACCTGATTCACCTGATGTTGCTCCACTTTTACCAATGGGCCCATTGTGTGCAATGTTGACAGTGGAATAATGGATGCATGTACTCATTGTTTTCTCCATACCCTAGTCCTCCCATCAGCATTAAATGGCAGGAACCCGATTCATCAAACCATGCAATGTTTTCCAATTCTCCAGTATCCAGTGTTTTTGTTCCTGAGCCCACTGCAGCCGCAACTCTATAAGGTCGTCGGCTGTTCTACCCAATTTCTGTCAATGTACGACGAGTTGTGCATTATTTTATTGGTCTTTGAGATCCAATGTTGTACTGGACTGTCAGTTGACTAACTGTTTCCCGCCCGTCTGTTGCTCTGCACAATTCGTGTCAACCTTCCTTTGTCCTCTTTCATCTGTGACCCATTTTAGACCACTGGCCTGCCATTGGCTGGATGTCCTTTGGGTGGTGGACCATTCTTGATACACACAGGAAACTGTTGAGCATAAACAACCCAACAGCGTTGCTGGTGCTCCCGGCACCTACTGACATACCGCGTTCAAAAGCACTTCAATATTTTGTCTTGCCCATTCACCCTCTGAATGGCACACACACAATCCATGTCACAATTGTCTTGAGGCTTAAACATTTTTTTTAACCTGTCTCCTCCCATTCATCTACATTGATTTGAAGTGGATTTAACAGGTGACATCAATAAGGGAGCAGGTGTCCCAAATGTTTTGTACACTCAGTGTATATTAGTAATACAATGGATATTTGTGGTATTATACATTGCTATGTTGTCGGATTTTGAAATATTCCAAAATTAATATTTGTGCTGCTCTTGGAAGAATGAATATTGAAACAAAGGTTGATGCGTTCATTCATACATTTCCTTGGGAGTATCAAAGGGGGCGGTCAATTGAAATGCTCTCCTATACTATCTTCTCTTGTATTGACCCAAGATCTAACGACTTGATTTTTCCTGTTTTTTTAAGGCTGTTGAACAACTTGATTTTCTAAAACCAATGGGAGATTGTGGTGAAATATTAGGACATTGTAATAACTTACATCGTAATCAAACCTGATATACCTCAATACCACAAGCAGCTGCTGAGGGGAGGACGGCTCATAATAATGGTCGGAATGGAGTGAGTGGAATGGTGTCAACCACATGGAAACCATGTTTTTGATGTGCTTGATACCATTCCGTTGATTCAGTTCCAGCCATTAGTATGAGCCCGCCCTCCCCAATTAAGGTGCCACTGGCCGCCTGTGCTATATACCCAGCGTGGTCTCATAGGCTAGACGTAACATAGGAAACGTAAATCCGGGACAAGCAAATTAGTGTGATTAGTTTTGTTTGGTATGGTTACATAAAACAGAAGGTTAATTAAGGCCAAAACTAAAGTTGGGTGAGCGTGTAACACAAAAAAATAGCAGCCCAAAGGTTGCTCTGTTCTAATATTATGGGACAACTTTAGCATTTTAGCTAATTAGCAACTTTAATACATCCTACGAATTGTAATTCATAACATACCATATGAAATGGATGATGGACATCCACAAATTAATACATACCAATACGAAACATAACATATCATACCAATTGCAGTGTCCCGGATTTACATTTACTCTGTTTTGTCTACACCCGAGTCCAGGTTGCTGTATCTGTCAGTTGTGTAGATAGAAATGTGTAGATGCCAGCTTTTATAGACACAAAACATGACTGCATTTCAAAATGAAGGAATAAATCATCCATGAAATCTAGTGAATAGTGTATTTATTTGTTTCTAAGTCTATAGAGATCCCTATTGTTTTCTAATTCCAACCACATCCTTATACTCTGTTGAAAATATTTATTCATAATGTATCTTTCAAAATAGCTTTTCTTTTCAAATCAATTCATCCCCCTTTCTACGACACTCATGAGCAGTAGCAGCTCACAGGGGCTTTCTTAAATCACACCTGCCTTTTACAACCGCTGAGCAATGACTTTACCCAACCACTATTAACCTATATTAGTTATTATGAACAGTGCATTTGACTATCAACGGTAGAAACACTACACACAGCTTTTTTTTCAGTGTCGGCATACATGGGAGAAATATATTGATTTGTCCAAAATGGAATCAGATTGACCGCTTTAGTTCTTTTGAGCTCCAATAATTAAAAGCATGCACTATTATACTTTACTTTAGGATTTTCTTTTGGAGCATAGCTTTTCCTGTGTACCAAATGAAGCTCGGCAAATACCTATGGCCCAATTCCGAAAACAATAAGTAGACTTGCACAACTATGCCGAACAAAAACATAAGTGCAACATATAAAGTGTTGGTCCCATGTTTCATGAACTGAAATAAAAGACCCCAGAAGTTTTTCATACGCACAAATAGCTTATTTCTCTCAAATTTGGTGCTCAAATTTGATTACATCCCTGTTACTGAGCATTTCTCCTTTGCCAAGATAATCCATCCCTCTGACAGGTTTGGCATTTTAAGACGCTGATTAAACAGCGTGATCATTACACAGGTGTACCTTGTGCTGATTACAATAAAAGGTCACTCTAAACTGCAGATCACAACATTTGTTACACAACACAATGCAACAGATGTCAAGTTTTGCGGGAGCATGCAATTGGCATGCTGACTGCAGGAATGTCCACCAGAGCTGTTGCCAGAGAATTTAATGTTAATTTCTCTACCATAAGCCGCTTCAATGTCATTTTAGAGAATTTGGTAGTACTGGACTCACACCCGCAGACCACGGGTAACGTGTAACCAGAAAGCGAAGCATAAGCTGCGGACAACGAACACAGTTGCATTTTATCAATGTCAATTTGAATACAAAGTGGTACTGTGGTGAGATCCTGAGTCCCATTGAAGTGCCATTAATCAACAATCAACAAGGTGATCAACCCTATGCGAAGGTGTGTTGCGCTGCATGAGGCTAATGGTGTTCACACCAGATACTGACTGATTTCCCTATATGAACTGACTCAGTATAATGTTTGAAATTGTTGCGTTTCTATTTTTGAGAGTGAGAGTTATGCTAATAACCATTCTGATTGAAATATGTTCTATTCATGACCATAGAATTCATATGAAGTTAGTCAATTATTTTCTGATAGTCTACTTTTTTGCTCCTGGGTTCTAGAACAAGTTAACAACGTGGAATAGTCTTCCAGTCTTTGCCCTAATGCTAGTTAGCATTGGCTCCCAGAACTACCACTAGTTTCCTTCAGATGTCCAGATTTTCAATGTCCGGAGATATTAAAATGATATCCAGGAGTTCATCTGAGTCTGGGCATGTAAAACAAAGGCTTTTAAACGCAGGGAAACACAGTATCCTTGGCTTGCGCACATCACATTGAACGTGGTTCTAGCATTCTTCAGCCGCCAATCATCTAGCACGCTGTGTTTTAGGGACCACCTGCTTGCTGTAGGCCTTGACATCTGACTGTCGACATTTTTTCCACGCGATTCTACATGTAAAATCGTTTGGCACTCAGTTCGCAAATGATGTTCAGAGGGGCTAAATAGCGTACTCTTTGCCAGATAACGCTATTGTTGTGTTTGAGCCCTACTGTAAGTGAGTGACTGGGAGAAAGCTGCAGTTTACACTGACATACTTCACATGATAAAGAGGGTCGTTACTGACACACACACACACACACAGATTAAATATCTCTATACTATTAGAAAAAACAATTCTAAGAGTAATACACTTGATTTCAATTTTCTCCTTCCCTTTAGTCGAAAGTCGTAATAACAACTTTATTTTCAGCAGTGCATAAATTAATTACATGCATTTAATAACCAAAATATCATTATTATTCCCCCTTTTAATATAATAAATGCTGCACACAGGGGATGCACTTAATAGCGCATGGGCCGTAACTGCCCATTACCCGACTGTAACGATATTACAGACCCAATTACCTGCCATTAGACCGGCTTCTCCACCTTATGTGCGTTGATCCAATCCCACCCTCCTCTTTCAAATTTCAGGTGCAGTTTGGAGCCTCATTTCGTCTCTCCATGGAGACTCCAGCGTCTGTGCTGTGATGTCCCAGATGCGCTTTAAAACTAATTGAAATGGTCCCGTGGTATATCGTTTATCCGTGGAAGCGATATAAATCGTGGGACCCCTTGCTGTGAAGAAAATCAAAATTCTGGCCATTGTGAATGTTATGATATGCGCAGCCCGTTGTAAAGTGGACCCGGTAACCCACCTAAGGAGCAATTAACGGCCTGGCAGTCAATCTCAAACCCAACAGAAGTCATCTTAGATTTTTAATATAGAAGCAACCAAATAAAGTGTGTGTGTGTGTGTGTGTGTGTTTTTATGGTCAGGGAATAACCACTGACACAACAGCGGAATAATCTGCAGGGGAAACTATTTGAATTCTCAGATACCTGGGAGAGTTGATGTTTCTCTCACACACACGGAGAGAGAGAGAGTGAGGGAGGGAAAGAGGTCCCACTCACAGTGAGAAGACAAAGCCGCGGTAATCCGATTAGAACCAATTAAGCGTGAGATTCTAAAGGCAGCAAGAGCTGAAAGCCTCAACTCGCCGAAGACATCTGGACACTCCCAGAGAGAGAGAAAGGCAGAGTATATACTCTCAGATAGAGATGGTGTGGGGGAAAGAGGGGAGTGAGTAAGAGAGGTTGTAGAGAGAGATAGTGACTGTTAAAGTGGATTTGCCGGTCCCTCAGACATACAGGAAACTCTTCGCGTCCTCAGCATCCTCTCCTCCTCGCGCCCTGGACCAGCACAAGACAAATACACAGCAGGTATGACAGACAGATGGAATATTCTATCATAGACAGGCTACATGTTTCATACAATTTACTATCATTTATTACATTTTTTTGCAAGAGACATCTAAGCATTATTTCTGATGTGTCTCTTTATAACATTTGGTGAGGGCTGTCCTGTCCCATCCTTATGGACAATTTTGATGAGGATTAATCTCCGCTAATAACTTTGGTGTGAGCACATTGCATGCTATTTCATGTTTTATTCCAGTGTTTTATAGCCTAGTAATTTGGTTTGTTACGCAAACTACTTATTGTTCGTTAATTTCGGGGGAAGAGTATGGAGTTTTGCGGAGTTTTTTTTTCTTCTATTTTGTCATTAATATGAACATTGTAATAATTACACTGATTAGGCTTACAATGGTTGTATTTTGGCCCGGTCCACTGTCAAATATTGATGCAGACCGCTTGGACACATCTTGACTCGTTATTCTCTGATTTGCGACTGAAATTATTTGATTTCTTTTCAGATTTCTCAGTGACATCGGGCTTTCGTACACAGCTCCATATATAAACAAAGCCCATAAAACCATCATGTTTTACTTTCATTGTCCCCCTCAGCTGGATGGAGAATGCTGTCGGACTAATACGTGTAAGTAGACCATAGCCTAATACTGCAACTTTTGGGACCGCTTCTCCATAGATGGGCTGGAATGTGTTGACAGTTTTGATTTGGGAATAATAAATGTAGGCTACATCCTATAACTTCTATTTCCTTGCAATTGAGTTCAAATATTTGCAGCTTGACGCTACCTCGGGAATTTGCTGTAAGAAGAGTGGTTTAAGGGTTATGACTCATGAAAACTGTAAACATCTGAATAACATTTGTATCCACCTTTTTAATTGTGGTAAATAAAGTATGTGTGTATTTATGTGTTAGCATCATTTCGTGTAAAATACTATACAACTGTTAACTTGATATAGCTGTGATAATATATATATATATATATCACAGCTATATCAAGTTAACAGTTGTATAGTATTTATATATATATATAAATATATTACTGCATGTTCCATAAATGTTTTAAGTGTGTGTCGCGAGTTTTTGCTTGCCTTTTAAGATTATACTTGTTTTTGAAAAAGCATGTTTTAATAGCGTACTTTTGTTTGTTTTATGAACCCACCCTAGTTTAAAGTGTGTGTGTGTGTGTGTGTGTGTGTGTGTGTGTGTGTGTGTGTGTGTGTGTGTGTGTGTGTGTGTGTGTGTGTGTGTGTGTGTGTGTGTGTGTGTGTGTGTGTGTGTGTTAGCCCCGGGGCTGAGGCGGGTGTGTTGTCCCGTCTGCGGCCACAGATGTTGGGTGTCATGCCTCTCAGACCGGGACATCAATGTTTCATGGCTCTAATAAGAGGAATATACAAGCAGATTATAGTCCGTTTCAATGGGCCATCCTATTTACTGACATCCGAAAAAATGAACTCCTGCTTGATCCCTTCGTTTCGATGTGTTTGTTGCAAAGTGTTTCTATGTCAGGTTTAGACTGAAAACAAACACAAATGTAATCAATTTATTTCTCTAAACAAGTGTTTTTATTGAAACATTTCTTCGATGACTTATGTTTTCAGTGAACACCAACGGGTTTGCCAACCATGCCTCAGCAGGCGATTTTGATGACGGCTTTCTGCGGAGAAAACAACGTAGAAATAGGACAACATTTACTCTACAACAGGTAGCAATCAATTATAAAACTCTGGACTGCATAAAAATATCACTCTGTACATTGGTTATAACGAATTTAATCTTATGTGAGCAAAACCATGCATTAGGCTAGCTAGTTTACACAAATGTAGGCCACATATTTCCATAATATTGTTGATTATTATTAACGATTATTATAATGATGCTTCTCATTATTTCCGCCGTAATAATAAAATGTAGCCTATCACTTCCGTATTACTTACACTTATTCTTGTTAATAGCATTTTGTTGCCTAGTTACGCTATTCACAGGCCAATAGATAGGCCCATCGCTTCTGAAAGTAGGCTAGGGCACTTATCAAAACAGGCATCTTTTGTATATTTCGTTCGAAAATCAACACACCCACATAAATATACCATTGTGTGTAGTGTCGTGAATAATAAACTCACATCACTTTAAAACTCTTAATCTCACATTTCTCTCGTTCTCAGTTGGAAGCTTTGGAAGCTGTCTTCGCGCAGACTCACTACCCGGATGTTTTCACGCGCGAGGAACTGGCCATGAAGATCAACCTGACGGAGGCGCGTGTCCAGGTGAACACGCACGCTCACGCACACACCGGAATGAGGCAGTGGGCTCTGAGAGCACGTTTGACCAGAGAGAGTAGGGTAAATTAAGGCACTCTGTCATTCTCCCGATGCTCTTTAATAACATCAACATAATGGTGAATATTAGATCAGGTTGATTAATCGGTCATTCATAATTAACCAGTGATAATGTTCTTCACTAATTTGTCCGCGTCTCAAAACAAAGTTACATTAAAAAAACACATCATACATGTGCGTCCATTTCCGCAGCTCAGAAGAATAAAATAAAATAAAAAGGGATGCTTTTAAAGAGGGCAGTAGATACAAATGTTAAGACAGCATTAAATACGCGCTCACACACACCCACCCCTTTACATTGTTATTATTATTTTGGGGGCAATTTATAACTGCCCTGGCCTCCACAAATGTATGGTTATAAACTTGGCCAGTTGTAATTCAATTCGGTGTGTCCTGTATGTAATTTCCTGCATTCCAGATTTGCTTTTGGGTTTTGTTGTGAGCGCAGATCTAATTGTAGGAAATATAATAGTTAGGCTTTGCTTCCCCTGGGTCATCTTACTATTGCTTAAAGCCGACAGCGCGCGGGATAATGGAATCCCGAGCTGTAAATTAGGGATTGTAAACAAATTATTCCGGTCTAATCCGATTACAGCATTCCTATTATTAAATCTGAACATGAATCGGCTGCAGCATGCAGGGATATTAAACTTACATTATTATTAGAAAATAAATGTCCTTTCTGTTGTAGTGTTGTTGGCCCGTCTTTATTGTATCGTGTCAATGGGTTTCCCCCTCCTTAAAGCAGGTGCCAAATGGAGATTAATGTAGCAATTACCAGCCATTCAGAGAGACGGGATCACGACTCTTTAGCTGTAAGGTGCAGGGGTGAGATAGCCTGCCTCACAATCACAACAAGCCGCGGTATTGTTGTCCTGACACTAAACTAAACTGTTGTCCTTTTTTCGTACATTGACTGAATGGGATTCGTTTTTTTGGTTGTTGACGTCCTTGTACCTAGGCTTTTGCACAATGGTGACTGTTCTGTCCCGCACAGTTGCTCCACCCCATTCCATTCACACACATCATGATTAATGCGTGTGGGAGTGCAGTCTTAATCGAATCTGATGTTGTCAAACAATCACTAAATAGGGGAATAAACGACTTCATCACAGCTCTCTCTCTAAAGCGCCCTGACTGTCAGTGGGAAGTCATTAAAATATGAGAATGAAAAATTGCTCAATTAAATGTTGTTATAGGCAATGACCTTCTTTCAATTAGGATATAGAAGTTGGCAGTATGTGGCGGGCTGGAGACTATGGGTGGGTGAAGTTTGGGAGAAGTCGCAGTGCAAAGTCACTCAGGCAGAGAGCTTCGGTCTGACACACACACACACACACACACACACACACACACACACACACACACACACACACACACACACACACACACACACACACACACACACACACACACACACACACACACACACACACACACACACACACACACACACACACACACACACAGCGACATCTTTATCTTTATATTATCATGATCCAAAAATGACATATCCTTTTGATGGATTTGATGACAAGACACAATAGACCCTGTCCATATTTCGGTAATGAGACATGGTTCTGGTTTTCTGACCAACTGAATCTTACCTTCTGCTCCTGTGTGCATAACTACAAAGATGCTGGCCTGGGTTTGTAACATGTCAATATACATCACAAAAGCAGGTATTCATTGGACGACTTTAGATTGTACACGGGAGAGAGATTGCATGGCGCAACAGTGAGTTTTTTTTACTTCCTCTCCTCTCCTGTTTAGGTGTGGTTCCAGAATCGCAGGGCCAAGTGGAGAAAGACAGAGAGAGGGAGTACAGACCCTGACGGAGGGAAGGAGCAGATGAACGAGGGAGGCACTCCTCCGTCCAGGAGTCTGAACTCCCAGTCTCCTGTGGATCAGAGCAGGAAACAGAAGGAACCTTTGGAGATGCAGCAGAGGTAAGAGAACAGGGACAAGGACATAGGTGCATGAAGACAGGGTTGGCTGTATAGTCTAGCATAGAGTTTGTGGGGAGGCTTCCCCTCCAGAGTTAGGCCTCTTCTTTTCCCATTGGCCAGTGATGTTGAAGCAGTCCATTGTCATGTGATGCTGAATGTCTCCAATTTGGGATCCTGATTTAGCAACAGTCCACTGTGCTTAAATCCCTCTCTCCCAGTGGCCAGTAACAATACAGCCGCTGTCCACTGTTATGTGGTGCTGAAAAGCAGGGTGCTGAGTGTACAGCTGTCTGTGCTGAAGTCTCAGACCAGCCCCTATTTGCTTGTTGTTTACTTCGGACCTTCCAAATGTGATTAAGTCACCACAAATGCTAACCCACTCCTCTTCCCCTCCCTATTCCTCTTCACTTTCCTTCAGTTGCAGGATAACCATAATCTCTTATCTCCTCTCTGAGTCATTTTAAACTAACCTCCCTCCTCTCTCTCCCTCTAGTATAAACCGAGCGGTGGGTCCTGGTGGTCCGTTCTTCCCCTCCTGTCTACCAGGAACCCTCCTAAACTCAGCCACCTATGCCCAGGCTCTGTCACATGTTGCCACAATGAAGGGTAAGTTAGCACAGCTAACAGTTAACATGACTAACACACTTGATGGTTAGAGGAGGAAGGTAGTGATGATGGACATACTCTACTGTAAAACAATATCCTGACCCTGTGTGTGTGTGTGTGTGTGTGTGTGTGTGTGTGTCTTACCAGGAGGTGGTCTGTGCTCATGCTGTGTTCCTGACCCCATGGGCCTGTCCTTCTTGCCCCCCTATGGTTGTCAGGGCAACCGTACGGCCAGTGTGGCGGCCCTGAGGATGAAGGCCCGGGAGCACTCCGAGGCCGTGCTACAGTCAGCCAACCTGCTGGGGGCCGGCCACGGGCATGGGACTGGAGTAGGAGGCATGTCGGTGCTTGGGGTGTCTGGTGCTGGGTTGACGAGGCCCGGGATGGGCCCTGCCCTAGGAGTAGTATCTGGATCAGTGTTGGGAGTCTCTGGAGCCGTGGGGAGAGGCTCCAGAGACGAGGCTCCCAGCCCAGGCTCCAAGACCCCGACTCAGGGTACCGGGTCTGACAAACACCCCCTCTGCCCCAAGGAACCACTGGAGAAAAAGTGAGTGTGTCTGTGTCGCCGCCCAGAGGAGACAGACGTGCAGACAGTGTGGATCTACAAACGGAAGGACTGGGACTTAAAACTCCTGTGGTGTGAATGTGCCTCCTGTTACAACTACTATCCCTCTACCTACTCCTCCTAAAGCACAACTATGGACCTAGTCCTTATTACTACTGGAGCAGGGAGAGGAGTGGCTACCCAGATATCATACTCTATGGATTCAACTATCAAGATATTGTATGACTGTGATTTATTTATTGTGGGTGAATTTTGCTGAATATCGTGGGGCCGTTGCGGTCCCCTTATAAGCACACGTACTGTACGTAGCTCATGGACTCTACATGGACACTGAATAAACTGTGTGTGATGGAGACTACCACCCTGGCTAATAATGTGAATCTGAGGCATTTCCCCTTCTCTCTCATCTTGGCTACGCGCTCTCCCCTGTGTATTAGGGTATTGTGTTACAGAAAGTCACCAGACATGTTCCTCTTTTTTTAAAACACATGTAAAAACACAATGTGAAATATTGACACTTCTATAGTTTTCACTGGAGTCATGGTCATCCGTGTTCAGGTTTTTAAGCCAGCGGCCAGAGAGAACGCTAACAACTGATTTATTTATGTCTCGTTTAACTGACAGTGGCAGTGTACATGAATCAACGTATTTGCTTTCCACATCGATGTTAAAGTGCCACAGTTGAAGCTAATGTTTCTCTGTGGTCCCTTGGCTACGCTAACAGGGTAGGCTAACAGATATGATGACACAACAGTGGTGTTGATATCAGGGCTTTTGCTAATAGCAGTCTGTTAGCACGTCTGTGGCATTACTTGCGTTAGCCGACCCTGGATCACTTTAGTCCTGTTGTGACATGTTCTCTAAAACAATTAAAGATGTAGTCTCTCCTGTTGCGTACCGCCACGGCCATCTGCTCCTATCCATTATTCATCAGTTTCCCTTAAAGCTGGAGAAACTAGAGAACACCACTCATAACCTCCTCTCTCTCTCTCTCTCTCTCTCTCTCGCTCTCGCTCTCTCGCTCGAGACGCATTGCCAGGTTACAATAGCCCATTAAACATGATACATGCTATTTATTAACACTAAAATGTATATTTACAAAACAATGGGCCTTTAAACCCAGAGGCTCCTTCAGGGTTCATCAGTGATAGTTGATTTATTAATTTAGCCTTTAAAAAAAATATTAAACCTCTCTTCTGTGTTGTCTTTCACCAGATCGGCTAATAAGACATAAACCAATCAGATTGAGAAAACTTAATCGCAGGAAGAGAGAGTACACAGAGACCAGGATTTAGGCTGATTCAATTTGAGTCCTTGAGGATTTTCAGGAAATTACTTTTGATAATCAATAACACAATTAAGTCAACTACACACACATTAGCATGAATAATTGATGGTGAATTATGTATTACCACAAAGTACTGGGTTAATAATTAATGATGAGGGAGACACCCCGGTGACATGGAGGAGGGAGATAATGTCAGAAGTCCTGGCTCGAGCACTCACACTCCTTTATTCTCTCTATTCCTCTATATTTCTCTCCCTCTATTTCTCTTGTTCTCTATCTATTTGTCTCTATATTTCTCCCTGTATCTTCTTTTTGTTTCTCTCTCTTTATTCATCTGTCCTCCTCTCTCTTCTCTATCGCTCTCGACTTTTGCAATGAAATGTTCTGCATGCTGTGCATAGTTCATATATATGAATAAAGTGAAGACTTAATTGGATCTTTGAGTCATCGAGTTATACTGTTATAAAGTGAAGACTTCGTTGAAGCTTTGAGTTAGTGTGTTTATGTCAGCAAGACCACTCATGATCTGTAGAGGCTGCTGCTTCTTCTTCTTCTTCTATCTTTATGGGTTATTTTGTTCTATCACTCTTTAAACAAGACAAGCAAAATCTTCCACAAAACAAATAGCCGTGCATGTAGTTTGAGTTTGCATGATTATACTCTAAAATTGGATTAAATTGCGATGCTTCTATCTAAAACGCTTGACCATAATTTAGTGATTTGAGTTTTCCAAACCACTCATGTAACATTGAAATCTTGGCCAGGTATAGTGAGGAAAGGCAAGTTCAACAAATTGTTTGTATTTTTGATTTACGCCAGTATTGTTTTCTTTTTCAGAATATAAATAAATATATATATATACAGTACCAGTCAAAAGTTTGGACACACATACTCATTCAAGGGTTTTTCTTTATTTTTACAATTTTCTACATTATATATTAATAGTGAAGACATCAAAACTATAAAATAACACATAGGGAATCATGTAGTAAACAAAAAAAAGTATTAAACAAATCCTTCTTTAAATAATGTAGATTCTTAAAAGTAGTCACCCTTTGCCTTGACAACGGCTTTGTACACTCTTGGCATTCTCTCAACCAGCTTCACCTGGAATGCTTTTCCAACAGTCTTGAAGGAGTTCCCACATATGCTGAGTACTTGTTGGCTGCTTTTCCTTCACTCTGCGGTTCAACTCTTCCCAAACCATCTCAATTGGGTTGAGGTCGGGTGATTGTGGAGGCCAGGTCATCTGATGCAGCACTCCATCACTCTCCTTGGTCAAATAGCCCTTACACTGCCTGGAGGTGTGTTGAGTCATTGTCCTGTTGAAAAACAAATGATAGTCCCACTAAGTGCAAACCAGATGGGATGGCATATCACTACAGAATGCTGTGGTAGCCATTCTGGTTAAGTGTGCCTTGAATTCTAAATAAATCACAGACAGTGTCACCAGCAAAGCACCCCCACACCATCACACCACCTCCTCCATGCTTCATGGTGGGAAC
This sequence comes from Oncorhynchus masou masou, assembly GCF_036934945.1. Lineage (NCBI taxonomy): Eukaryota > Metazoa > Chordata > Actinopteri > Salmoniformes > Salmonidae > Oncorhynchus > Oncorhynchus masou. The sequence continues at coordinate 38,734,802 of NC_088234.1, forward strand.
CACACATGCAGAGATAATCCGTTCACCTACTCTGCATCTCACAAAGACACGGCGGTTAGAACCAAAGATCTCAAATTTGGACTCATCAGACCAAAGGACAAATTTTACCGGTCTAATGTCCATTGCTCATGTTTCTTGGTCCAACCAAGTCTCTTCTTTTTATTGGTGTCCTTTAGTTGTGGTTTCTTTGCAGCAATTTGACGATGAAGAACTGATTCACGCAGTCTCTGAACAGTTGATGTTTTGATGAGTCTGTTACTTGAACTCTGAAACATTTATTTGGGCTGCAATTTCTGAGGCTGGTAACTGTAATGAACTCATCCTCTACAGCAGAGGTAACTCTGGGTCTTCCTTTCCTGTGGCATTCCTCATGAGAGCCAGTTTAATCATAGCGCTTGATGGTTTTTGCGACTGCACTTGAAGAAACTTTCAAAGTTGTTGAATATTCCGTATTGACTGACCTTCATGTCTTAAAGTAAAGGTTATTTCATCTGTTCTTGCCATAATATGGACTTGGTCTTTTACCAAATAGGGCTATATTCTGTATACCACCCCTACCTTGTCACAACACAAGTGATTGGCTCAAATTCATTAAGAAGGAAAGAAATTCCACAAATTAACTTTTAATTAACAAATTAACCTGTTAATTGAAATCATTCCAGGTGACAACCTCATGAAGCTGGTTCAGAGAATACCAAGAGTGTGCAAAGCTGTCATCAAGGCAAAGGGTGGCTGCTTGAAGAATCTCAAATATAAAATATATTTTGTTTAGCACTTTTTTGGTTACTACATGATTCCATTTGTGTTATTTCATAGTTTTGTGGTCTTTACTATTATTCTACAATGTAGAGAATTGTTAAAATAAAGAAAACCCCTGCAATGAGTAGGTGTGTCCAAACTTTTGACTGGTACTGTATAATATATACAAAAATATATATATTTAAAAGTATGTGAACACCCCTTAAAATTAGTGGATTTGGCTATTTCAGCCACACCTGTTTCTGACAGGTGTATAAAATCAAACACACAGCCATGCAATCGCCATAGACAAACATTGGCAGTAGAATGGCCTTACTGAAGAGTTCAGTGATTTTCAAAGTGGCACCGTCATAGGTTCGTCAAATTTCTGCCCTGCTCGAGCTGATCCTGGTCAACTGTAAGTGCTGTTATTTTGATGTGGAATTGTTTAGGAGCAACAACGGCTCACAGAATGGGACCATCAAGTGCTGAAGCGCGTAACGCATAAAAATGGTCTGTCTTCAGTTGCAACACACATTACCAAGTTCACATAATTTTGGTCATGTAGTGTGTGTGTGTGTGTGTGTGTGTGTGTGTGTACAGTGCATTCGGAAAGTATTCAGACCGCTTGACTTAACACATTTTGTTACGTTACAGCCTTATTCTGAAATGAATTCCCATCAATCTACACACAATGCCCCATAATGACAAAGCAAAAAAAGGTTTTTAGACATTCTTGCATGTATTAAAACTAAACAGAAAAACCTTATTGACCTACGTATTCGACCCTTTGCTATGAGACTCGAAAATGAGCTCAGGTGCATCCTGTTTCCATTGATCATCCTTGAGACTTGATTAGAGTCCAGCTGTGGTAAATTTAGTTGATTGTACATGATTTGGAAAGGCACACACCTGTCTATATAATGCCCCACAATTGACCATGCCTGTCAGAGCAAAAACCAAGTCCTGAGGTCAAAGGAATTGTCCGTAAAGCTCTGAGATTATTTTTTCGAGGCACAGATCTGGGGAAGGGTACCAAAAAATGTCTGCAGCATTGAAGGTCCCCAAGAACACAGTGGCCTCCATCATTCTTAAATGGAAGAAGTTTGGACCCACCAAGACTCTTCCTAGAGCTGACCACCTGGCAAAACTGAGCAATCAGGGGAGAAGGGCCTTAGTCAGGGAAGTGACCAAAAACCCACTCCAAAAACCCACTCTGGTCACTCTGACAGAGCTCCAGAGATGGGAGAACTCTCCAGAAGGACAACCATCTCTGAATCACTCCACCAATCAGGCCTTTATGGTAGAGTGGCCAGGCGGAAGCAACTCCTCAGTAAAAGCAACATGACAGCCCGCTTGAAATTTGCCAAAAGGCACCCAAAGGACTCTCAGACCATGAGAAACAAGATTCTCTGGTCTGATGAAACCAAGATTAAACTATTTTGCCTGCATGCCAAGTGTTACGTCTGGAGGAAACCTGGCACCATCCCTACGGTGAAGCATGGTGGTGTCAGCATCATGCCGTGGGGATGTTTTTCAGCGACAGGGAATGGGAGACTAGTCAGGATCGAGGGAAATATGTATGCTCCAGAGCACTCATGACCTCAAACTGGGCCGATGGTTCACCTTACAACAGGACAATGACCCTAAGCACACCCAAGACAACACAGGGATGGCTTCGGGACAAGTCTCTGAATGTCCTTGAGTGGCCCAGCCAGAGCCCGGACTTGAACCCGATCGAACGTCTCTGGAGAGACCTGAAAATACCTGTGCAGCTACTCTCCCCATCAAACCATGCGGAGCTTGAGAGGATCTGCGGAGAATAAAGGGAGAAACTCCCCAAATACTATCATGACACAAGGCGAGACCCAGATGCAGATGGTTGGAGTCTTACAATATTTATTAATCCAATAGGGTAAGGCAAGAGAATGGTCGTGGACAGGCAAAAGGGTTAAAACCATTTCAGAGTCCAAAAGTTACCAGAGGGCAGGCAGAATCAAGGTCAGTGCAGGCAGGATGATCAGGCAGGCGGGAAAGTAGTCCAGAGTCAGGCAGGGGTCAAAACCGGGAACACTATCAAGAAGAGTATGGGAAAAGGAGTACAGGGAAAAACACACTGGTTGACTTGACTGACATACAAGATAAACTGGCACAGAGACACAGTAAACACAGGGATAAATACACTGGGGAAAATAAGTGACACCTGGAGGGGTGGAGACAATCACAGGAACAGGTGAAACAGATCAGGGCGTGACAAATACAGGTGTGCCAAGTTTGTGTGCAACGCCCTATTATGGACCGAGCTCTTCCCATTTTTAGCAACTATTGAGTCTATATGTTTTGACCATGAAAGCTTGCGATCTAGGGTTACAACCAGCAGTCTCCTCAACTTGCTCAATAGCCACATTATTCAATAATAGATCTAAATGAGGTTTAGCATTGAGCGAGTGATTTGCCCCCAAAATGATGCTTTTTGTTATTTTGATATTTACCGCCAGCCTATTGCTAGTGTCATGGAAATTATCAAAGTTAAATGAACAGATCTTTACTATCACGGCTGGAGAGGTTACAACAAACGTAATACTCAAAGTACAAGTCTGTTATAAGCTCTGAACGGATTCTCTCCATTCAGCACTCTTTATATTCTTGCAAAAACTAGGCATCTCTGCTCTCAGGGTGCAATAGGCTGATCATGATCTTTTATACATTGTTACTTTGGTCCAACGCCTAGAAACTCTGTGATCCATTCTTTCTGTTCTTCTATCAGTCCCTTCTCTGAGAGCAAAGTCCTAACACAAGAACGAGAAACAATACGCTACATGTAGTCACACATTTACAGAGACAGAGAGGACACTAAACATTTCCACTACACTCCCTCCTTTTATCACCTTATGTGATAACATGTATTTTAATTCTTAACATACATTAAGTCTCTCATCAGGAGTGTGTTTAGTAAATACTGATTCTTACAGACGAGCCATAACAAAAGGCAAAAATCCATCTTCATATTTTATTATTTTTCCATTACACTTTTTACATTGTAAGGATGCTGTTTTTTAACAACTCATCTTTAAACCTTCAGGTCCTTAATCAAACATGGATACTAACTCATGCTTGCATATTATCATCCATTATAAAGGGAAAGGGGAGTTCCTGGAGAGACAAGTTATCAGTATCACATTCTTTAGTAGCATTGAAAAGGATAGTTGCTGAGACTCGAGTTGCCATGGAAGTACAAATGGCCTTACAACAAGAAAGCAAAACGATCAAACACATTAACCAAATGATTCCAGCTATCACCCACCGAGCTATCTAGGAGCCCCAAGCTCCATTCAGCCAACCAGTAAACACCCACTCTGATTTCCCGGAATGAGGCTTTGTAACAGTGCGAATGTAGTTCGCAAGATCAGTCACATTTGATGACACTTCTGGGATAAAAGTGCAGCATTCATCACCAAACAGAGAGAACAGAGAGAACAAGTACCCCCTTGACCAGCCAATAAGTAGTCGGCTGTCTCCCTGTTTTGCAGGGCCACCTTGCGGAGAGGTTTCACCTCCTCATTCAGTAGCATTTCTAATTTTCGTAGCTTTAAAAGCCAAATCTTTAATTTGATCTAAACACATGCAACTCCATATTGAGGCAGTAAAACACCAGTGAATCAGGAGAAGAAGGTCTGAACCTGATTGACATCGGCAAGGGATCACTTATTGAAATGAGGGTTCGGCTGACCTTAGTCCCTGAACAGAACCTTCAATTCTGTTTTAGTGTTTCCATGGACTCTCATGGCCGGCACCACAAACCCAACAGTACACGCCCCTCCCCAAATAAGTGGTAAACTGTAATAAGCAAATCGGCCACACAACCAATAGGTACTATTTGGGTCTCCTTTCAGTGCGGTAGACTTATTGTAAACAGAAATTGTATAACTCACATTTCCTGGTGCTCCTGTAACAGAATCATGTACTACAAGAGATCAGTTGTTGCTACCATTAACCAACATAGAGCAGTCACAGAACATCCTAACACAATAACGAGAAACAATATGCTACATGTAGTCACGCATTTTCAGAGACAGAGAGGACACAAAACATCTCCACCACACTAGTTACCTGTTCTAAAATTGACTGGAGCTCTGTGTTAAGTGTCTAAGTGATTTGTTTTACTGTTGCAGCTGACGTCTATACTGTTGAGTTGTCGGCGTACATAGACACACAGGCTTTATTCAAGGTCAGTGGAAGGTAATTTGTAAAAACAGAAAAACAATAATGGCCCTAGCCGGCTGCCTTGCGGTACAACACACTCAACTGAATTTACACGAGAGAGGCTTCCATTAACGAAAACCCTCTGTGTTTTATTAGATAGGTAACTCTCAATCCATATTAAGGCAGAGGATGCAAATCCATAACGCCTATGTTTTTTCCAGAAATAGGTTATAATCAATGATATCAAAAGCTGCACTGAAGTCTAAACAAAACAGTTCCAACAGTCTTCCTATTATCAATTTCTTTCAGCCAAGTCATCTGTGTCAGTGCCGAGCATGTTGAGTGCTCGGCCTATTGCACCCTGAGAGCAGAGATGCCTCGTAGTATTACGAGTGCTGAAGGGAGAGCATCCCTTCAGAGCTTCTGACAGACTTGTACTTTGAGTATTACGTTTGTTGTAACCTCTCCGGCCGTGATAGTAAAGATCCGTTAATTTAACTTTGACTTTGAGTCCTTAGGTGGTCATTTCCATGACAATTTGGTATCACAAACTGGATAATTGATTCTACCTGTGGAGCTCGGCAGTGAGGGTCTGTGAGGGACCACCGGTGACACATTCCATATGCAGGCGTGCAAGGGAAATTCCCGTCTGACCAAAGACGACGAGGACGCACTCAGACCAGATACTCACTGTGGGCTGCCCTGGAGAAAACACATCATCTGCGAAACCTGGAAAGACTGACAAGTGAATTTCAGTAAGTCAACTTAAAAAAACTGGTTTGAGAAGCTTAGAATAGGATCCAGAATCCCAAAAGGGGACTAGGTGGGGGTAGAGAGACCCCATCGTCAACGTTGTCTGTAGGTTTTCAGGGATTACTTACATAGTTCTGGGAACTATATGGCGGTTCTGGGAACACCATTTTAGGATTTAGAGAATAGTAAGTGATTGAGTGGAATGATTTTTGTATGATCGACCCATATCACGGAAAAAGGGAAATTAGTTCCCAGAATGATTGCCTTATGACTAGAGTAATGCAAATTGATAATGTATAATTAAAAGTAATCGTGGGGAAAAGTACAAGTAGATATGAAGACCCAGACTTGTCAACAAAGGGACCCAGTAAAGTGATGGCAAAGACATTTGGTAAAGGGGTACTGTGTCAGACAGAAGATCGGACAGCATGGAATGACCCCACGAAAGATGCTGTGAAGTTTGAAGAAGAGGTGAGAGCAATCATTGCCATGGATAACCAGACCACCCGTGAAATTGAGGAAATACGGTGTTTGAAGTTCAAGTGGAACCAGTGTAAGGGAGGCCGGAACAGTGATGCAGTCAGAGCCAACCGTGCTGACCAACTTACTTCTGTGTTTGATCATGTAAAGACAACATATCCAAAGGACACAGACGGGCAGAAAAAATACATTCCACCATGATGAAGGCCGATGAGAGCTTTGAGGACTATCAGGAAGGAATGGAGAAGAGCTTCCTCCAGCATCCTGGTCTGACCCCTGACCAAGAACCATATGTCAGCCTGCTGTGCCATGCCAAGGAAGACCACTGCATGCATTGGGTGGGAGACAAAGAAACTCGCTGATGTCAAACCTCACAACACCCATGCAGAAAGACAGATCAAGTCGAAGACATCCAAGACTGGTGCTAAACGACAAGGAGGATGAGGATAACGTGGAGGTCAAGGACGAGGTCGAGGAGGAGGTAGAGGAAGGGTAAGAGGCAGAGGGTGAGGAGCACAAGGCACCTCTGTAGGGAGAGACTGGAGCTGCTACAACTGTGGCGGGGGTAGAGAGACCCTGTTGGCAATGTTGTCTGTAGGTATTCAGGTAGTATTCATATTAGGTATTCAGGTAGAACTTACATAGTTCTGGGAACTACATGCACGTTCTGGGAACACCATTTTAGGATTTAGAGAATAGTAAGTGATTGATTGGAATGATTTTTGTATGACTGACTAATTTACTGATAAAGGGACATTTTTTCCCAGAATGATTGTGTTACTCCAGACCTAATCTCAATTGAGATGTTGCGGCAGGACTTGAAAAGAGCATTTCATGCTTGAAAATGTCACTGAGTTAAAGCAGTTCTGCATGCAAGAATGGGCCAAAATTCATCTACAGTGATGTGAGAGAACAACTACAGGAAGCAGTTAGTTAGTTAGTTGTGGCCCAACCAATTATTGAGTTTAAGGGGCAATGACTTTTTCACACAGGGGAATTGGGTGTTGCAAAACTTTGTTAATTAAATGAATAGAATAAGTATACATTTTTCTTGTTATTTGTAAACTCAGGATGTCTTTATCTAATATTAAGTTTTGGTTGAAGATCGGATAACATTCAATATTAAAAATATAGAAAATCAGAAAAGGGGCAAATACACACTGTTTTGTGTGTGTGTGTGTGTGTGTGTGTGTGTGTGTGTGTGTGTGTGTGTGTGTGTGTGTGTGTGTGTGTGTGTGTGTGTGTGTGTGTGTGTGAATATATATATATATATATATATATATATTATTCAATCAAGCCGAATCAAGGATTACTTGATTAATCATCTCCTAATATAGTAATATGTAAATGTATGAGTTCCAAAAATCCAATGACATGGCAGCTAATGATAATATTGTGTATAGTTATTATAACAATACTTATATAGTGTATACGTATTATAACAATACTTATTATAAGAAATGTACACTGCTTCCTAAAATGGAACATTTATTATATATGCGGCTGACATTGACATACGGTCTAAAACTCACACAAAAGATTCAGACAACACATTTAAATCTCTCCAAATTGAATACAGTAGATTTGGAATTTAATCATTAACAAAAACAAAAGATTCGGGGGTTATAATGGTTCCGATCATTTAAGTTTTGTATGGCACCCATAATTCACTGCTTTAATATCCCATAAACAAGTCAAGTTGCTATTGACATCCCCACTGTGCATGTGGCATCTGTGATAATTCTCTGTCACCTAAAATAAGTCCTGCAGCAGTTTTGTGGAGCATTGTTGTATTAAATTAACTGGAGGGCAGCCAGAAACAGAAAGAGTGAATATGGAGGACAGGCATTTTAACTCTCTTCTACACAGCCATGTTAATGGACTTCTATTGTTGCAGTAATGGAAACATAATACTGTGCTGCAGAAAGAGAGAGATGTCCTGGACTCTTCACACTGAGAGACAAGCAGCAGGATGAAGTTTACCCTGGAAACTGATCTGAGGTCATGTTTTCCCTCCCTAATGCTAACGAACAGGGGTGGGGGGGGCGCATTAAAGCTGATCCTAGATCTGTGTTTATAGGGCTATGCTAACTTCTATACAACGGCAGAGAGAGACAGTGCAGACAGTATTCAGAGAAGAGACTGAACCTCCACCGTCATCATCCCTGCTTTTAATTCCTGCATTAGAAATTATCGATAAGCCAATCAATTAGATCTGTTAGACTCATCTCTGATGGAGGTTATACCAGCATAGCATATTTTAACTCAGCAGAGTAATGCATTTGTTCATCAGACGTCTGCCAGCTGTAACCACAGGCTGCTGACAGCGACACAACCACAGGGAGGCACCTGACTCAGCATGGAGAGGACCAGGACCAGCTCTCTGCTCTGGACCAGACTCCTGTCTCATATCAGACCCAGAGGTGGCTCATTATATTATACTAGGCAAGTTAGTTAATAACAAATTCTTATTTACAATGACAGCTTACCTCAGCGAAACGCGGACAAAACTGGGCCAATTGTGCACCGCCCTGTGGAACTCGCAATCACGGCCAGATGTGATGCAGCCTGGATTTGAACCAGGTACTGTAATGATGCCTCTTCCACTGAGATGCAGTGCCTTAGACCGCTGCACCACTCAGGAGCCCCAAAGCCATCAACATGACCGTCTTGGCCAGGTCTCCTAAACTCAATGGGACGTTATGTAACCTAAATAAAGGTTAAATTAGAAACATTCTTTCAAATTTTTCTCCCTTGAAAAATAGATTTATTTGATACACAAAATAAAAAAAATAGATCTCATAGATCGGGGTTGCCTAGTGGTTAGAGCGTTGGGCCAGTAACCGAAAAGTTGCTGGATTAAATCCCCGAGCTGACAAGGTAAACATCTGTCGTTCTGCCCCTGAACAAGGCAATTAACCCACTGTTCCCCCTGTTCCCCTGCCACTGTAAATAAGAATTTGTTCTTAACTGACTTGCCTAGATAAATAAATAAATGAAAATATATGTATTTTTTTCAAGTTTTGGCTTTAGATCAAAGTCAGAACATAGGGTGCATCTCAGTATGAGGGCATTTCATCAGTGATATGTCTCCCTAGGTTTAGGGATACATACAGTTGAAGTAGGAAGTTTACATACACTTAGGTTCGAGTCACTAAAACTCCTTTTTCAACCACTCCACACATTTCTTGTTAACAAACTATAGTTTTGGCAAGTGGGTTAGGACATCTACTTTGTGCATGACACAAGACATTTTTCCAGCAATTGTTTACAGACAGAATATTTCACTTCTAATTCACTGTATCACAATTCCAGTGGGTCAGAAGTTTACATACACTAAGTTGACTGTGCCTTTCAACAGCTTGGGAAATTCCAGAAAATGATGTCATGGCTTTAGAAGCTTCTGATAGGCTAGACATCCACAAGTCTGGTTCATCATTGGGAGCAATTTCCAAATGCCTGAAGGTACCACGTTCATCTGTACAAATAATTGTACACAAGTATAAACACCATGGGACCACGCAGCCGTGATACCGCTCAGGAAGGAGACGTGTTCTGTCTCCTAGAGATGAACTTACTTTGGTGCAAAAAGTGCAAATCAATCCCAGAACAACAGCAAAGGACCTTGTGAAGATGCTGGAGGAAACAGGTACAAAAGTATCTGTATCCACATTAAAACGAGTCATATAGCGACATAACCTGAAAGGCCGCTCAGCAAGGAAGAAACCACTGCTCCAAAACCACCATACAAAAAGCCAGACTACAGTTTGCAACTGCACATGGGAACAAAGATTGTACTTTTTGGAGAAATGTCCTCTGGTCTGATGAAACAAAAATAGAACTGTCTGGCCGTTATTACCATTGTTATGTTTGGAGGAGAAATGGGTATGCTTGCAAGCTGAAGACACCATCCCAACCGTGAAGCACGGGGGTGGCAGCATCATGTTGTGCTTTGCTGCAGGAGGGACTGGTGTGCACTTCACAAAATAGATGACATCATGAGAGAGGAAAATTATGTTGATATAATTGAAGCAGCATCTCAAGACATCAGTCAGGAAGTTAAAGCTTGGTCTCAAATGGGTCTTCCAAATGGACTTTGACCCCAAGCATACTTCCTTAGTTGTGGCAAAATGGCTTAAGGACAACAAAGTCAAAGTATTGGAGTGGCCATCACAAAGCTCTGACCTCAATCCTATAGAAAATTTGTGGGCAGAACTGAAAAAGCACGTGCGTGCAAGGCCTACAAACCGACTCAGTTACACCAAGCTCTGTCTGGAGGAATGGGCCAAAATTCACCCAGCTTATTGTGGGAAGCTTGTGGAAGGCTACCCGAAACGTTTGACCCAAGTTAAACAATTTAGGCAATGCTACCAAATACTAATTGAGTGTATGTAAACTTCTGACCCACTGGGTCTCTACTATTATTCTGCCATTTCACATTCTTAAAATAAAGTGGTGATCCTATCTGACCTAAGACAGGGACGTTTTACTCAGATTAAATGTCAGAAATTGTGAAAAACTGAGTTTTAAGTATATTTGGCTAAGGTGTATGTAAACTTCCAACTTCAACTGTACATAAATAAACATAAATGCACCATAAGAAATGACTGGAGCCTTTTGCAGGCTATGTGGGAGGACAGTGTCCTGAAAAGGCTACAAAAAGTGTGATTATTAAGGCTCTGGACACCAAATCTACTATTATACTGAAGGAGAAGAGGAATGGAGAAGATCGCGGTTATGTACTTATCACGTCCACTAGGTGGTATCTTAGTCAGTTACTGAGTTCATTATCAGAGAACTAATTTAGTCAACAACAAAAACAAAAAACAACAAATAACACATCATTTGTTTATTTGCTTCTTTACAAAGTGCTTCTGAAAGATATCCAAAATACTGACAAAGAAAGTTAATAAAAAGTGATAAATTGTGCTTTCGTTAATAAGCCACACTATATTATTCACAGCAAGGGAGAAACCCTGTACACATTTCTCACGTCAGAAATGTGGATCTATTTATTGAAATCAAATCTGCTAAACGTTCGTATTGAAATCAGTGTTCACATCTACACAATGTGGCTGTATATTTGCATAAATACAAGTGTTGTGTTCAGTTTTGCATAGACCTTTCATTTTAGGTGACATACAGTATAATGGTTAAATTCCCCATATGCCACTATTCTGACATATTCTAATGAGACCTTGTTGCAGAACCGCCACCACATTGTTTGACAATATTTCATGCACACCAACCAAACTGAAGTCTACATAATAATCCAATCCATTTGATGTTTACCCCGGTAACAGATGTAGCTAATGAGAACTTCAGTTCCTACAACCTGTTCAACTGCATCCCCAGAAGTACTATCAACCTCGAAAACGGTTAAATACTGTAGATATCTATTGTGTTGTATTCTTATTCACTATTCACTGATATTAGTAAACGTTCTAGGTGACCATGACATATCGATCAAATGCACCACAAGAATATCCTCGACAGCATATCACATTCAAAATATGGAATGGTAAACATTTCTGTGAAACAGTTAATAATAAATAGCCTTTAATCTAATTCATAATTCCACCACAAAACGACAAAAAGATCAACATCAGCAATGTAACAGCAAGCTTTACAAAATGTCTCAGAAGAGGGATAATTTTCGAAAGAAAACAAAACAAAATAGTCAATATCAGCAGACAAAGATCTTAAATAAGTCACATATAAAGCCACATCGCTTCACTCGCAACACACACACACACATACTGCAGCTACTGTCTATCATCTATCCGGTTGCCTAGTTTATTGTATTTATTTTTATGGCCAGACAATTATTTTATTTTATTTTATTTAGTATCCAATCTTTAACTCTGCATTGTTGGAAAAGGACCCGTAAGTAAGCATTTCACTGTTACACCTGTTGTCTACGAAGCATGTGGATTTTTTTCATTTGATTTGTTCTTATAACTATGTATTGGGCTTCTGTGAAATCTGTATTTGTGCATGTAAATGCAATCAAACGCTTTAAAACACAGCTGTTTATTCAATTACATGAAATGCTATTCAGCCTTTATAAGTCTCTTTGATGCTTGAACCGCTGCTCTAGAGAGACCAGGGCTGTGTTCATTATCAGGGCACGTAACGGAAAAAGTCAATTTCAGTCCATTTCCTTCTGTTTGGTGCCTAATGAACACGACCCTAACAGGACTTGTGAAACAAAAGCTGTCAATCAGTGTCACCAGTCACCAGAATCCATAGCAAAGTCCTCCAGCTCGCTCATGGTGATGATATCACGGTGGGGGGCGGAGTTAGTATCACCACCGTACACTGCGCCTTTGTCCAGCTGGTTGTGTGTGTCGTACGCAGCGTGTGTGTCATGGACAGTGTGTGTGTCATGAGCTGTGTCCATGTAAGGTGTCTGCTCTTGGCTGTAGCTCTGTCCATATGTCTCTCTCTCAATTATCTCCTCCTCTCCTTCGTAACACTGGCTGCTCCAGCCCTCTCCCTGCCTCTCTCCCTCCTCTGCCCAACCCTGACTCTCCTCTGTGGGCTGTGGGTCCTGGGTGGGAGACACCAAGGCAGACATTCCAGAGAGAGACCTGTGAGTGGGCAGGGATGATACGGGCATGGGCTGGTATCTCTGGGGGTATCCCTGGTAGAGCACATAGGGCCGGCTGGCTGGAGGAGCCTGGGGCTGGGTGTATGGGGGATATGTTTGGGGTTGGGGCTGGGTGTATGAGTCTTCGGGAAGGGACTGGGGATAACGCTGTGGCTGGGGCTGAGACAGAGAGCCTCCCTGGCCTGGCTGACGGACATTCAGTTGGACGTACTTCCTCGTCTCTGGGTCAAAGAAGGTCTTGGTCTTCACCTGGACAGGCATGTCCACCACAAAGTACTGACCAGACCCCGGGTCCTGTAGAACCTTCTTCTGGGTTAAACCTTGGGTGAAGTGCTGGGGGAGGTTGATGGAGGATGTGGAAGGGTAGTAGGGGTCGACGTGGTACTGAGGGACATTCAAGTGGGAGGTGAGGGGGAGGCCAGGGGTGAGACAAGGTGTCTGGGGGGAGCATGGTGGTGGTGGGTGGGGGAGGAGGGCACACTGGCCACTTGCGTTGTGACTCGGGGGTGGGAGACAGGGGGTGAGGCATGGGGTGAGGCGAGGGGAAGGGAGGCAGGGGCTTTGGCGTGGGGGGAGGCATGGAAGGATGGGTGATGAGCGGATCCTACATCAGTTGGAGAACAGGGGACACTGGAGATGTGAGTTGGGGCAAGGGGCAGGGAGATAGGGGCAGCGAAATGGGGGGAGGCACGAGCATGACGGTTGGAGGATCGAAGCTCTGAGGGTGAGGAGGGGACACTAGCGACCGCATGGACCGGTTTCTCCACTAGGTCAGCAGTGCTGTCTGTCTCAGTCTTCGACTCTTTCTTTATCCTGCGGGTTGTGAGCCTCTTGGCTCTCCGTAGAGCTTTCTCACTCTTAGGAGGAACCGTCGGGGGCTTCCCCAGTGGCCGTCCTACGTCGCTGATAAAACTACAGGCTGAATCTGGCCTGCCATAGCCCCCCCTGCTGGCGAATTCAGAGTCAGACAGGTCGGCTACACTGGTGGCATAACTCTCAACATCCCCGGACATGTTGCTGATCATCGAGCGAGAGTCATCGTCGTCCAGAGCCACATTCCTCCTGGATAGGAGCCTGGAGTAAGGGTATGTGTAGGTGGTCTCCGAGGGGGCGGTGAACTCTTTCTGAGTCTCTCGGATGCGGGGGAGTCGGTGTGACGAGATAGCGGAGTCGTGATACACAGGAGTCCCGGCGCTCTCTCTCAGCCTTTCATGTATGCTCTCTCCTGTCCTCTCAAGCTCCTCTTCTCCCATCTCTGATCCACTCCAGAGGGCTGATCCCACCCTGAACTCTTCTCCAAAGCTCTTGTGGAAGAGTGGTTTGACTGACTTGGTGAGTGAGGAGCCTCTAAAGGTGTTGTCTTTGACTCTGAACATGGTGGGCTTGCCCCCAAGGGCAGGGGAGGAGGTGTTGGAGCGGGTGGAAGGGGGGCAGGGGAGGTAGGGAGGTGAGGTCTACCATAGGACTCCCAGTCCTCAAGGTCCCCCCTGCGTGGGGAGGGCTGGGGGGAAAAGAGGGGTATGTCCCTGGGTCTGGTTTGACCCTCAGGGCTGCTGATGGAGTAATACTGGAGAGCATCCATCTTCTCCTTCTCTCTCTGTCTCACCCTCTGCTTCTCCTCTGTCTTCTCCTCCTCTCTCTGTCGCTGTGGGTCTCTCCTCTCCTTCTCTTTCCTTTCTTTCTCTTTCTGTCTCGCCATCTTTTCCTCATCTCTTTGTCGCCGTTGCTCTCTCCTCTCCTCTTTCCTCGCCTCCTCTTTCCTCTCCTCCTCTTTCTGTTTCACCATCCACTCCTCCTCTTTCTTTTCCTCCTCTCTCCGTTGCTGCTCCTCTCTCCTTTCCTCCTCTTTCTGTCTCGCCATCATCTCCTCTTCTCTCTGTCTCGCCTTCCTCTCCTCTTTCTTCTCCTCTCTCTGTCGCTGTTGATTTGTAATATCCTCCTCTATCTGTCTCGCCCTCATCTCCCCCTCGTTCATCCCGTCAATCTGTCGTTGTTTCCCTATCCTCTCCTCTTTCTTCTCCTCCTCTTTCCTCTCCTCCTCTTTCTGTCTCGCCATCCTCTCCTCTTTCCTCTCCTCCTCTTTCTGTCTCGCCATCCTCTCCTCTTTCCTCTCCTCCTCTTTCTGTCTCACCATCCTCTCCTCTTTCCTCTTCTCCTCTTTCTGTCTCGCCATCCTCTCCTCTTTCCTCTCCTCCTCTTTCCTCTCCTCCTCTTTCTGTCTCACCATCCTCTCCCCTTCTCTCTGTCTTGCCCTCTCCTCCTTTTTTCTCTGTTGCTCTCTCCTCTCTTCCTCTTTCAGATCCTCCTCTTTCTGTCTTGCTATCCTCTCCTCTTCTCTCTGTCTATCCCTCCTCATCTCCTCTTTCCTCTCCACTTCTATCTGTCTTATCCTCCTCTCCTCCTCTTTCTTCTCCTCTTTCTGTCGCTGTTGTTCTATTCTGTCCTTCTCCTCCTCTTTCTGTCTCACCACCCTCTCCTCCTCTTTCTTCTCCTCTTTCTGTCGCTGTTGTTCTATTCTGTTCTTCTCCTCCTCTTTCTGTCTCACCACCTCCTCCTCATCTCTCTGTCGCTGTTGCTCTCTCCTCTCCTCCTCTTTTTTCTCCTCCTCTCTCTGCCGCTGTTGCTCTCTCCTCTCCTTCTCATTATTCTCCTCCTCTCTCTGTCGCTGTTGCTCTCTCCTCTCCTTCTCCTCCTCTTTCTGTCTCGCCATTCTCTCTTCTTCTCTCTGTCTCACCATCCTCTCCTCCTCTTTCTTCTCCTCCTCTCTCTGTCGCTGTTGCTCTCTCCTCTCCTTCTCATTCTTCTCCTCCTCTTTCTGTCTCGCCATTCTCTCTTCTTCTCTCTGTCTTGCCCTCCTCTCCTCCTCTTTCTTCTCCTCCTCTCTCTGTCGCTGTTGCTCTCTCCTCTCCTTCTCATTCTTCTCCTCCTCTTTCTGTCTCGCCATTCTCTCTTCTTCTCTCTGTCTTGCCCTCCTCTCCTCCTCTTTCTTCTCCTCCTCTCTCTGTCGCTGTTGCTCTCTCCTCTCCTTCTCCTCCTCTTTCTGTCTCGCCATTCTCTCTTCTTCTCTCTGTCTTGCCCTCCTCTCCTCCTCTTTCTTCTCCTCCTCTCTCTGTCGCTGTTGCTCTCTCCTCTCCTTCTCATTCTTCTCCTCCTCTTTCTGTCTCGCCATTCTCTCTTCTTCTCTCTGTCTTGCCCTCCTCTCCTCCTCTTTCTTCTCCTCCTCTCTCTGTCGCTGTTGCTCTCTCCTCTCCTTCTCCTCCTCTTTCTGTCTCGCCATTCTCTCTTCTTCTCTCTGTCTTGCCCTCCTCTCCTCCTCTTTCTTCTCCTCCTCTCTCTGTCGCTGTTGCTCTCTCCTCTCCTTCTCCTCCTCTTTCTGTCTCGCCATTCTCTCTTCTTCTCTCTGTCTTGCCCTCCTCTCATCCTCTTTCTTCTCCTCCTCTCTCTGTCGCTGTTGCTCTCTCCTCTCCTTCTCATTCTTCTCCTCCTCTTTCTGTCTCGCCATTCTCTCTTCTTCTCTCTGTCTTGCCCTCCTCTCCTCCTCTTTCTTCTCCTCCTCTCTCTGTCGCTGTTGCTCTCTCCTCTCCTTCTCATCCTCTTTCTGTCTCGCCATTCTCTCTTCTTCTCTCCATCTTGCCCTCCTCTCCTCCTCTTTCTTCTTCTCCTCTCTCTGTCGCTGTTGCTCCCTCCTCTCCTTCTCATTCTTCTCTTCCTCTTTCTGTCTCGCCATTCTCTCTTCTTCTCTCTGTCTTGCCCTCCTCTCCTCCTCTTTCTTCTCCTCCTCTCTCTGTCGCTGTTGCTCTCTCCTCTCCTTCTCATTCTTCTCCTCCTCTTTCTGTCTCGCCATTCTCTCTTCTTCTCTCTGGTTTGCCCTCCTCTCCTCCTCTTTCTTCTCCTCCTCTCTCTGTCGCTGTTGCTCTCTCCTCTCCTCCTCTTTCCTCTTCTCCTCTTTCTGTCTCGCCCTCTCCTCGTCCTCTTTATTTTCCTCCTCTCTGTGACACTGTTGCTCTCTCCTCTCCTTCTCTTTCTTCTCTTCCTCTCTCTGTCTCGCCATCTTCTCCTCTTCTCTCTGTCTCTTCCTCCTCTCCTCTGCCTTCTTCTCCTCTCTCCGTCGCTGTTGCTCTCTTCTCTCTTCCTCTTTTCTCTCGTCTTCTTTCTGTCTCGCAATCACCATCCTCTCCTCATCTCTCCATCTTACCTTCCTTTCCTCCTCTTTCCTCTCCTCTTTGTTTCTCACCATCCTCTCATCCTCTCTCTGTCTTGTCTTCCTCTCCTCCTCTTTCCTCTGCTCCTCTCTCTGTCTCTCTCTCCTCTCCTCTCTCTTCTCCATGCTATATATGTCTCCCAGAGAGGCCTGTGTTGCATGTGTTTTCTCCATATATTGCGTTGCCTCTGTAGGGGAGAATGGGTCTTTTCCAGGCATGTCAACGTGGGTGGGTTGGGTTGGTTGTTGTGAGAAAGAGGGGTTTCTGGTCTTAACGTCAACCTGTGAAGGTATGGCGCGAGCTGGCAGAGGAGGATTCTGGGTTTGATAGAGCCTTTGGTTCCAATCAATCCCAGATTTGTACCCAAGTTGGTACCCTGAAGTGGTTGCATGTTCTGGCTGTGGCACAGTGTCGTGTTTAAGAGAGTGTGTCTCTGTGAATCCCTCAGTAGTTTTTGCCTCATTGAATGAGATTGGCTGTTTTTCATTTTCCCTCAGTCTGAACATCCCTTTCTTTCTCTGTTCCGGCTCCATGGAAGACAACACTCCTATCTTAGCCTCCGTGTGTAGTTTGGAGGGAATCTCTGGTCCTTTCACAGATACTTCTTCTTTCCTCGACACCCCTCTGGTCACTGGGTGGTCTTGTTGTTCAACTGTAAAGACTGGACATCTACTGCGGTGAGTCTGTATCATGGGGAAATATCCATCCTTTCTGCTTGGACTGTCCACGTTAGGAGGGGAATCTTCTTCTGCAGAGATCACCTTTAGTCTGGCGTAGTCTGCAATGGCAGTAGGGACAGTAGGCAGCGCCTTCTGTCTTGGTTTCACCTCTGATTTATGCAACACTTTTTCACTTGGAAGTGCTGGGTTATGCTCTCTCTCTCTTGCTGTTGTCTCCACGTTGTCGTTCTCACTCACACCTGACACAACACGGATGGCTATACTATCAATGTGAACATTGTTGTCACCAGTGGGTTTGTCTGCTCCTGAAGAAACCTGTTCGGTAACTGAGTGACTTTCAGTAGTTTTGTGGTTGTCAATCTCACTTATTAATGACACAACATGGACTGTAATACTTCCTATGTGTAAATTCTCCACTTGGCCATCTTGAACACTGATGTCTTTGTCACCTTGAATGACACTGCTCTTTTCCATTTCCACTGCTGCAAGGTCGGCCTTGCCGATGCTTTCATTAGGAGGATGGTTGTTGTTTGCGTAGTCGTTAGAGTTTCTTGTGGTGATGCTATGTTTAAAGAGGAGAGGTTGAGTTTCAGCCAACTGTTTATTTTTAGCCGATTTGACCTCTGCTGAGCATCCATCTTTAACTGCAGAGGTGTCATGGAGTAGAGTTTCCCTCTGAGACTGATCTCTCCCATATGATTTAGGAATCTCTCGTGAGTGATTCTCGTTCCTCACAGATTTGTCAGTTTTCTCTGGATCTTTCCTTGTGGTTTCAGGTGCACTTCTAGCCTGCTTACTCCCACTCATAACACATTCTGTTTTAGGTTCACCTTTCCCTTCTGGCAACTGTGTTTGCTGTTTAACTCTGGTCTTTTCTGTAATTACAGGTTCAGCAAATGTAGTGTCTTCCCTTTTGCTTGTTACAATTGATTTAACTGCATTTTCCGAAACTCTTTCATCTGCAATGGGAGCCATGGCTGAAGGAGTCTCTTGTTTCAAATGGCCTGAATTGTTGCTGGGAAGTTGACCTGAGCTGAGTTCATTTCTATTGGAAATAATTGCCTCTTTTTCCATGTTTATCTTATCTTTCACCGGGGTGGGATGATGTGGAGTAAAAACGTTGTCTTCATTCACTGAGGGTTCTCTTATGGTCACCATTATCCCCATGATCTGCAAACTGTCACCGGAAATGGCCTCACTTGCACTTTCCTCCCTCTTTGACTGATGCACTTCCTTTTCAATTACATCACTGACCTTTGACCCGTTTATGGCCTGTTCCAGTGATGCTCTTGACTGTTGACCATCACTGACAGCCGATGCTTCAGTTTTAGCTGGCTCTTTATGTTCTGATTGAGGTGCTTCCTTCCTGACGCTGAGTTGGCTGTTTGTTTGTTTTTCAACCCTGGATGGATCATTTTTAACGCTCTTCACTTCCTGTCCGTTCTGTCCTCTCTCTCTCTGTTCCTGGTGCTTGGTGGGGTTTCTTGATAAGAGTCTGTCTCGTTTACCAAAACCTTTCTCTTTGATGGCTGAGATCTCCTTTTCAGCGTGGGCCTTCAGTTTTGACGTCAGTATCTCTTGCTTGGTCTGGCCTTTCTCTTTTAGTGACAGAGCTCTGAATGAGGACGGATGGACGTCTTTCATCATGGTTACTGTGTGGTCAGCAGGCTTCGTCTTCCTCTCAATCTGACTGGCCAGTTTGAATTGCTTGGATGACTCGCTGTACACCCATTGACCCTCATTCCCCTGCTCATGTTTATTAGTGGCAGGTGCATTATTCTGAGTCTTTTTACTGTCATCTGTTGCAGCTACATCCTTAGAGGGCTGTTTGTTTTCCTTAGCTGAAACTGCTTGACTGAACCCGTATTTCTCTCTCAATCTGTTGTAGTCATCTACCCCCCTGTCTACCCTTTCATACCTGCTGGTGGGAGAGACATCTTTCTGTTGGAGTGTTTTGTTCTCTGCCTTTGCAGATATGTTGAGATTGGTGAGTTTGTCTTCTGCTGCTGAAACGGCTTCATTGACAGTGTGCTTTCTCTCTCTCAGTCGCTCTCTCTTCACCTGTTCATAGTCTCTGGTAGTGAGGATATCATTTATACCGTATCTGTCCTTACTGGCTGACCATGAACTGTACTGAGCAGGTTCATCATTCTTTGCTTTTGCCAGCTCTGCTTTAGCTAACTCTTTAGCAGTTTTGCTTTTGCTTGTTCCGTTTTAGCTAACTCTGCTTTAGCCAACTCTGCTTTAGCCAACTCTGCTTTAGCCAACTCTGCTTTAACCAAATCTGCTTTAACCAACTCTGCTTTAGCCAACTCTGCTTTAGCCAACTCTGCTTTAACCAACTCTGCTTTAGCCAACTCTGCTTTAACCAACTCTGCTTTAATCAACTCTGCTTTAGCTTGTTTTGTTTTAGCTAATTCTGCTTTAGCTAACTCTGCTTTAGCCAACTCTGCTTTAGCTAACTCTGCTTTAGCTAACTGTGCTTCAGCCAACTCTGCTTTAGCTTGTTCCCCTTGAGTTTTGGATAACTCTTCTTTATCTTTCTCTGCTTTAGCCAACTCTGTTTTTGCTAGCTCTGATTTCACTTTCTCTGCTTTAGACTGTTCTGCTTGAGCGTTAGCTAACTTTGCTTTAGCTAGTTTAGCTTTAGCAAGATCTGCTTTTGCTTGTTCTGTTTGAGCTTTTGCTAACTCTACTTTAGCTAGTTCAGCTTTAGCTTGCTCTGCTTTGTTTTGTTCTGCTTTAGGTAACTCAACTTTAGCTTTGTCTGCTCTAACACTCACTGATTTAGCTTGTTCTGCTTTAGCCAACTCTGCTTTAGCTATCTCTGGTTTCACTTGTTCTGCTTTAGCCTGCTCTGCTTTAGCTAACTCAGTTAAATCTTTCTCTGCTTTTTCTAGTTCTGCTCTAGCTTGCTCTGCTTTAGCAAGTTTAGCTTGAGCTAACTCCGATTTAGCTTGTTCTGCTTTAGCTAATTCTGCGGTAGCTAACTCTGCTTCAGCTATATCTGCTTGAACTTGTTCTGCTTTATCTTGCTCTAATTTAGCTTGTTCCGCTTTAGCTAGCTCTGCTTTAGCTAACTCTGCTTCAGCTATACCTGCTTGAACATGCTTTGCTTTATCTAGCTCTGCTTTCACTTTCTCTGTTTTAGCCTGTTTTGATTGAGCTAACACGGCTTTATCTTGCTCTATTTGAGCTTGTTCTGCTTTAGCTAGCCCTGTTGTGTGCATCTTATTGGGGTCATTTGTTGTACTTTTGGGATATTGGTGACTGTTAATTGCACTAAATTCTCCATTTGTCTGTTGCAGTATTGTAGCAGTCCTGTCGGTATACTGGTTGTGATCTTTTGCACATTGTGCTGTTGTAGCTGCATTGTCTCTGTATTGTCTGTTCTCATTTTTGTATGATGAATTCCACTGTATATCCTGGTCATATTGTTGTTTATCTGCATATCCTTCGTGTCTGGGTAGTTTGTTGTCTTCCACCCATGGGGCATGTGGTTTTCTCTGAACAGGTTGCTCTCTTTCTGTCAGGGTGTTATGGACTGTATATGTTCTTTCACCTTCCGAATACAGACTCTGTTTTCTGTGGTCTTGTCCTGTACCCCTGTACAAGTGATCATTTTGGTTCTGATACTTCTCTTTGGTGGTGAGAGATTCCTCATTGACTCGATACTGATCTACAATTCCATACTTGTCCATGAAAGTCCCAGAATAGTATTGCTCTTTTACAGTGTCTCTGATGATCTGCTGACTAAGAGGGCAGACTGTGTTTTGAGCTAATCTGTTTGACAGTTCCTCCTGATTGGCCAGTATGTGGTCAGGAACTGGAAGCATGTCCTTATATGGAAGGATATTTTGACCTGTTAAGACTTCACCAGCTGGATGCAGCCTTCCATCAGACGCATTCTGCTCCCCCTGTTCTCTCTTTTCTTGTTGTCCATATATATTCCACTCATTTCCATATTTCTGGTTTGGGTCCTGCTTCATTGTAGCTGCTCTTTGTGAGGGTAGAGACTGTTTGTCTTTCTCTATTAGCGCAGCGATCTCCCCTTTCCATGGAGGCACGTCTGTTGTAACTCTGTCATTCACACCCAAACTATATTTGTTCTCTCTTACGTGCTCACATCCACCTGCCTTTGTGTATCTCTCTACTGTAGTCTGGTTTGTATTGGGCTCAACACTTTGTTTGGATACTAGTGTGTCTCTGTTTACAGTGTTGGTTTGGTTTGGAGGGATTCCATCTATCCTGTAAGTGTCTGGGACTGCTGGGGGTGGGTTAGCGGTAAAATTGGGGCTAGGGTAAGGTTTGGGCTTAGTGCTAGGGAGGTGTGAGCTCACTGTGGGAAGGGTGTTGTCTAGACCTGGTTTCGTGGGGCTGACTTGCTCATACATATCATTTTGTAGGAGCGCAGTCCTACTCATTTCATCGGATTTAATAAATTGTGATATCCCACCTTGGCCGTTCTGACTGGTAGTGAGCGGATCTCTGTTTCTGCAGTTTCCATTGTACTCCTGACGGTAAACCATCTCCTCCTGAGTCTGAGACGACTTCACGGACTGATAGGCCACTGGTTTACTAGTGTCTGTGTAATCCAAGTGTTGGCCAGAGTGTGCAGTGGTTGGCTGCAATGAGGGGCTATACTGTGGGTCGGTATGGGGGTGAAATGAAGTGTCTATTGCATTGGGCTCCTCCTGTACTACCACCTGGGGAACAGAGATGTCTAAGATAGCTGGCATATCTATCACTGTGTCTCTGGGCTCATAGCCGTCCAGGTTAGATTTACTCCTGCCAGTCACCTCCAGGCCTTTGAACTTGGTGGGACTGTATGTGCTTTTCACCCTCTTCCTATTGTCTTTCAGGTTGAAGAGGAGACCGGAGGCTCTGGACTTGTAGCTGGACATCCTCACCTCTGGTGTAGCCCCCCTTCTCTCCCTCTCTCTCTCGCCCCAGACGGTGGGCTGTTCGAGAGCGAGGGGGGGTGAGAGGGCGTACTGTAGCACCTCTGAGGTGGTGTCAGTGTCTTGCAGATTGTGGATGACAGGTGTTAACTGCTGGGTGAAGTTAAAGGGAGTGGTGCTGGTGTTGCTAGCGACTACACCCGGCTCCACTGCTACTGTGGCGGGGGGTTGCTCGATGGCGACGGAGGGTGAGAGGGCGTACTGCAGAGCTTCTGAGGTGTCCTGATGGTTATGGATGACAGGCGTCAGCAGCTGGGTGATGTTAAAGGGCGTTGTGCTGGTGTTGCTAGCGACTACACCCTGCTCCACTGCTACTGTGCTAACCTTGTTGTGAAAGGAAATGACACTGTTCTTGTTGCCTTTCACTGCACTACTTTGCTTGGCGCTGTTTAGGACTGTTGTAACACTCTGCTCTGCAGTCAATTTGGTAAACCGCTCAGTGTGCTGGAACTCAGTGATGGCGCTGACAGCATCTTGGCCACGCCGGGACCTCTCACTGGTAGGAGAGACCGTCGAGGGACGGAGTGAGGGATATCTGTTTGACCCCACACTCTGGGTGCGTTTCCATGGTGGGTGGTGACCGACCAGCTCAGACTCAGAGCGTCTTTCCAGGGCTGAGGCCTTCTGCAGCACTGTGGAGCCTCCCTCCAGGGGCTTACGTTGGGGTCCGTACACTGTCTCCTTGATCCCAGGGTGGGTGTAGAACTGCTGTTCGAATGTCAGCTCCTTGTACATGGGTGAGTCGTACCATTTAGGGAAGTCTGCAGGGGACATGAACCCGGAGACACCCCCCTGCTGGAAGGGGAACCTGTTATGGTCTCTCCACAGGGGCTGGAAGGGGCTGAACTCACTATGGAGAAAGAAGTTAGAGGTTGAGTTGAGCTGTGCAAACATGCTTTGTTTACTACAGTGTTTTCTGTGGGAGGATCTCATAAAGGAGGATGTTTTGTCCATCTGAGACACAGCAGAAGATACCTCAGAGGGGTACAGGCTGTTCCTACTGGGGGGTAAGGGGCCTGTCTGCTGGGAGAAGGTGCCGGCCGCGGGGAAGGGGCCAGTGTTAAAGTTATGGGGGTATGCCGTAGAGAACTCAGACAGCTCTCTCTGGATGCTCATCAGAGCTGACTTGTCCCAGGAGGACTCATTGTTCCAGTCCCTGAGTTTCCCTTCAATCCACCCGTCCCCACCTCCATAACCCTCCGAGCTAAAGGCTTTGATGAGAGAGGAGACTCGGGAGCGACTACGACGCTGCTGCCAGCTGGTGTCGGACCCTCCATAACTCAGGAAGGATAGTCTCTCCTCCCTCAGAGTCTTCTCCTGCTGAGACAAGTCTATGAAGGACTGCTGGAATGTGGTAGACACCCTTCCCTCTGTTCTCCCCTCCCCTTGCCCCTCCCACCCTGAATAACCCTGGTTCTCTAAACCATACTGTCCTGTCCACATCCTCCCCTCCCCTTCCCAACCCGCCTCACCCCCTCCCTGGCCATATTGCTGGAGACTGAGGCTGAAGCTCTCGTGGGCGGCTCTCTTGAGAGCATCCCTTTCCCTGTCCTCCTTCTCCGGGGCAGCTATAATATCTTGGCTGAAGGCCTGGTGTCTCTCCCTCTGAGCTGACGGTGAGGAGCCCAGGTCAGAGTCATTGTAAATGGCTTCTTCCCCAATGCAGAGGCTCCTGAAGGCTCGGTCAGTCAGGCTGCTGACCTCACGGTCTGTGTCATCCAGGATCGAGCCTCCACTGGATGTGTCGCTCAAGCCGCCGCTGCTGTGCTTCCTGTGGCCGCTGCCCCTCCGGCTGAAGTGGCGCTTCTCCACCGTCGTCATGGGTAAAGCTCAATCACACACCTCACACACACACTCACATTCACTCAGACACAGCTCATGTCTACTGCTCAGTCACACACCCAGACAGCAGTGTTTAGCTGGGGCTGGGTTAGGAAACCTCAGAGGGGCCCAATCAGTCTCTTTGGTGGGCCTTAGCCCCAGAGGCGTGGTTGTATTCCAGGTGGGCCCCTAAGGCGTATTGCATTTCTGCAGCAGAAGGAGCCATGACATCCTGTGTGTCCTGCAGGAGGAGAATAGACGAGAGAACAGAGTTAAAAGTGGAAAAGGCTTAAAAGTCTTCTTTAACCTAAATCTATTGAAGGAATGTTTGACTGTGTCTTCATGACCATCAGACATTTTCTTTGTTGCCCTAAAAGGGAACATACAAGTATGTTGTCCCATATAACTTCATATCAAGCTACTATTAAGTGCAAGGGGATACTGGTGGTCGTTTAGCATTTGAACAAGAGCTATATTTATTTAAAGCAATTTTCTGTTAATTAAGCAGCGATGGAAAAGGAGATTCATGGTTTCTTTTTAGTATTTATTTCATTCAGGTGTAGATAGATAGACAAGTGTTTCGGCCTAAGCCTTCATCAGTGTCATGAAAGCCATATGAAAATAAAGCTCTTTGGCCACACACACCAGCGGTGGGTTTTGCGTTGAAAAGAAAGAAGCATGTGCAGAAACTAACCCCCGTAACTACTGTAAAATATGGTGGTGAATCTATTTTGCTTCCACTGGTGCTGGGTCCCTTGTTAAGGTCAACGCCATTATGATTTTTCCCAGTACCATGATATTTTAACCAAAAACCTGGTTGCCTTTGCCAGGAGGCTGAAACTTGGCCTCAGGTGGATCTTCCAGCAAGACATTAACCCCAAGCACACATCAAAATCCACAAAGAAATGAATTGACCATGGCCATCTCAGTCTCCGGACTTGAACCCCATTGAAAACCTGTGGTTTGAATTGAAGAGGGCAGTCCATCAGCGCAAATGAAGGACATAAAGGATCTGGAAAGTTTCTGCATGGTGTTCTCCAATCTCATAAAACATTTTAGAAAAAGGCTCAGTGACCTTATCCTTGCAACCCTATCTTTTTGCGAAAAACAATTTGTAATTTCTGTGACAAATTGTATTAGTATAAAATAATATATTTCCCCCAGTTTTTTAGGATACAATATGCACTACATGACCAAAAGAGTGTGGACACCACCAAAATCATGGTCATTAATATGGAGTTGATCCCACCTTTGCTTCTATAACAGCCTCCACTCTTCTGGGGAGGCTTTCCACTAGATGTTGGAACATTGCTGCGGGGACTTCCATTCATCCACAAGAGCATTAGTGAGGTCAGGCACTAATGTTGGGCGATTAGGCCTAGATCACAGTCTACGTTCCAATTCATCCCAAATGTGTTCGATGAGGTTGAGGTCAGGGCACTGTGCAGGCCAGTCAAGTTCCTCCGCACGGAGCTCGACAAAGCATTTCTGTATGGGCCTCACTTAGTGCATGGGGGCATTGTCATGCTAAAACAGGAAACGGCCTTCCCCAAGTTGGAAGCACAGAATCGTCTAGAATGTCATTGTACGCTATATGCATAAAGATTTCCCTACACTGACACTAAGGGGCCTAGCCCTAACCATGAAAAACAGCTCCAGATCATTATTCCTCCTCGACCAAACTGTACAGTTAGCACTAAGTTTTGGGGTAGGTAGCGTTCTCCTGACATCCGACAAACCCAGATTCATCTGTCGGACTGCCAGATGGTGAATCGTGGTTCATCACTCCAGAGAATGTGTTTCCACTGCTCCAGAATGGCGGCGAGCTTTACACCACTCCAGATGATGCTTGGCATTTCTCATGGTGATCTTAGGCTTGTCTGCAGCTGCTCGGCCATGGAAACCCATTTTATTAAGTTTCCAACAAACAGTTACTGTGCTGACGTTGCTTTCAAAGGCAATTTGAAACTCGTTAGTGAGTGTTGCAACCGAGGATAGTCCCGTTCTGTGAGCTTGTGTGGCCTACCACTTTCTGGTCGAGCTGTTGTTGCTCCTAGACGTTTCCACTTCACAATAACAGCACTTACAGTTGACCGGGGCAGCTCTAGCAGTGCAGAAATTTGACTAACTGACTTGTTGGAAAGGTGACATCCTATGACGATGCCACGTTGAAAGTCACTGAGCTCATCAGTAAGGTCATTCTACTGGCAATGTTTGTGTATGGAGATTGCATGGTGTGTGCTCGAGTTTATACAACTGTCAGCAACGGGTGTGACTGAAATAGCCGAATGCAATAATTTGAAGGGGTGTCCACATACTCTTGTATACATAGTGTAGCTCAGTATTTGTATATATTTTATACCATATTTTTTGCTCATCTTTATCAGGGTGCCAATCATTATGGACCTAACTGTATACACTATCTAATATAAAGTTTGTGCATCCGGCTTCTTGAACTTGACCAAGTCATCATTAGCCATTTCATGTGAGATTTTACTCAATGTTTGTCGAGTCGTTCATAAGAACAAGATCAGCAGTTCAATGGCTTAAATCTAAAACTGAACAGTGATGTTGCATGGAGTGGTAGGGTGAAAATAATTATAGATTGCTTTCATTAGACTAAATCTTTTCTTGATACTAAAGACTTTGGTGCCAAGTGTCCCTAATAGGTATGTTATTACGTGTTAGTTACACAGATCAAAATGTAAACAGATAATTACATAAACTGCAAGAAAGCTATAAAACCTGTAAGTAACAATTGTGTACCTATACACTGTAAATACACTATGCCTGCCTATGTAACTACCATGTAAATACCAGAGGAGGCTGGTCCTGGGAGGAAGAGGAAGAGTAGGATGGTCTTTCTCACAAATTAATTGCTGCTTGTTCAAGGATTATACAACATTGTACCTGAGGCGGCCAAACGTCAGTTCTCAAAACTGAAAATAAGACATTAAATGGGACATAATGCTCTATACGATGAAACAATCACCTGATCATTTAATGTGGCAAATCAGTTGAAGTCCTTTCCTTTTCCTTACCCACTACAGTATTTCCCATCAATGAATGACATCTCCTGTGTCTCTAAAGAATAACTGAGATCTGTAAATGGTTAAAGTTGCCAACAGCGCTACAGTATTGTGCACATTCCCTTGGGAATTTAAAGGAATGTTCCATTCAAATTTTTGGGGGCGATGTTTTGTTTGCTTATTGAATTACTTAATAGACATATTTTGTTGAGTTAGAATGGCATATAAGCGTACCATTCACCCTGAATGGTACGAGGAGTGTAATACAGGGCGATCATCATGGGTGATTCATTTTACTGCAGCTGCCAGGCAGTCTTTACCCTGCCCAGAATATCTACTGATGGGCCATTAATACCTCCTGACCTGACTGGGAGGATCACACAGCACTCATTACATACCAGACACACTACAGTAACCAGATGCAGACCACACTACAGCAATACCGGTCAGATACAAGACAGACCCGGGATTTTGATTGCACTGACCTGGGATTCACAGAAAAGCTGCATTCAGTATCGCAGAATATCCATCATACATCCATCATACAAGCCCAGACTTAAAATGCACTATACAAAAGTATGTGGACAACCCTTCAAATTAGTGGATTTGGCTATTTCAGTCACACCCGTTGATGACAGGTGTATAAATTGAGCACACAGCCATGCAATCTCCATAGCTGGGCCCCTTCATTCCAGTGAAGGGAAATGTTAATGCTACAGCATACAATGACATTCTAAATGATTCTGTGAATTCAACTTTGTGGCAACAGTTTGGGGAATGCCCCCGTGCACAAAGCGAGGTCCATACAGAAATGGTTTGTAGAGATCGGTGTGGAAGAACTTAACTGGCCTGCACAGAACCCTGACCTCAACTCCATCGCACACCTTTGGGATGAATTGGAATTCTGATTGCGAGCCAGGTCTAATCACCCAACATCAGTGCTTGACCTTACTAATGCTTTTGTGGATGAACGAAAGCAAGTCCCTGCAGCAATGTTCCAACATCTAGTGGAAAGCATTCCCAGAAGAGTGGAGGTTGTTTTAGTAGCAAAGAGGGGACCAACTCCATATTAATGCCCATGATTTTGGAATGAGATGTTAGACGAGCAGGTGTCCACATACTTTTGGTCATGTAGTTTACCTCATTAAACTTACAGATTGTCTCTAGTCCTAGCTCCACGGTCTTTGATGCCCATAATCTTATCTCTCCTGTCATAGGGTGATTTTGTATCATCTGTGCATGCGGCAGGTTTATTTTTAACCAATGAAGGTCCTCTAAAACCTGATACCACTGGGCCTCCAATTAAAACGGCTGGTGGTCAGTTACAGTTACACCTTACGGCTACTGAACCTAGCACGATATAACAGAAACCATTAGTGTACTTTTGGTCATGTAGTGTACCTATTCCAGTCCCATGTTCACAGGTTTCAATTGCAGTCAGTCCAATGCAGTGAAAGACTGTGCATCAACAGCTATTTTCAGTGAATGTGTCAACCATACAGTACCCAGGGGAGATAAGCGCACATGCGTTCCTTCATACAGTATCTATCTACCCCTGTTCGTGACCACAAAAAAAACACAAAGCAGTGGGTGGAAAGAAACCCGCGTACTCTCTTACCTTCTGCTGCTGTATTCCATATTCGTGTAGTGATCTTTTAGTAAATCCTCAAACACAAGTCTGTCCTGAGGAGAGCCTTGGCATGCTGCACCAAGCTAGCAGCTGCAGAAAGACAGGCCCTTTGTTGCCCAGAGCCCTCTCAGACAGCACACTGACCGCTCTGTGCCTCTCTACTCAACATGCTGCTCCAGCCCAGTCCTCCATCCATACAGTACTCTCTCAGGCCTCGGAGCGCTGGTCAGAGGCTTGGTTAGATGAAGGGTCTGAAGACCAGGCGGAGAAAGACGAGCAGTCCAGGAGAAAGCTAGTGTGGTAGGCTGGGGACGGTTACCAGGGCCTTCAACTAGTGCACATAACCAGCGATCTGACAGACGGTCGGTGTCGAGTGTCAGACAGATGAAACAAACAGGCCCCTCAAACTATTTATAAATCGGCTAATGCTAATGGATAGTTGCTAACAGCACCTCGGAAGACTATAAAACATAGAGGGAAAAACATGGGTCTAAAGTTAGAAGAGAACCCTTTTCCTCCAGTTCTGTTGTTGTGGTAAGGGGGGTAGGAGGAGGGGGTGCTTGGGCACATGTGCCCCCTTGGGAAATAAAAATAGCCTGTTGAGCTCACTTCTGAGCTCACCCTTTTCATATGGCTACAGAGAGAAGAGCTACAGCGCATCAACAAATAGTTTCTGAGCCTCCCACAGATAAGGACAAAGATTTCAACTGCGATAATTATTCTAGATTACTCTGGGTTATTCTAGAAGTTGTTCATTGTGTTTTTGACCATAGATTGGACCATTATCTACCAACTTCAGACCATGTGCGCTGTAATTTCTCCTGTACAATTTTCAGCAATCAGCCAGCCTCTCTGTTTGTATTCCAGGTATTCTGCTTATAGTCTTCAGTTCTGAGTGTGTATTACAGCTCAAGGGAACATGCACCGCTAAAACAATGCCCTGCACGGTTTCTGGATCTTTTTTTCCTGGCAAGATCCGCACTAGCTGAAATCCACATGGTTGTTGTTTTGGCGGTGTAAGAGTTGGAACTGCTTTAGAGCTGTCAAATCTACAAGCGGCTCCTTGCACGGACACTGCCAACGGATGCAACGAAACCACACCAACTTTATGTCTGACAAATCCCACGCTGCCGCGTTTGAAGTTCATGCAGTTCAAAACACTCAAATTGCAAGTTCAAACACTCAAATGCATGATGTTCTGTTGTCCACACCTCGATTATACTGATAGCCTATCCCTATCCAAATTAACATAAAATACCACAGTTACACCTCTAGACCCATAAAGATTGTGCCGATGAACATGGCTGATGTTTTATTTTCTCCCGAATAATTGTGCAATATTGTAATTTTTTTCAGTGTTTTTTGTAACTTATTTTTTTTTTTACTAATTGTGTACATAATGTTGCTGCTACCATCTCTTATGACCGAAAATAACATCTGGACATCAGAAAAGCGATTATTCACCGCGGACTGGAAGACACTTTTTCCTTTAATGTGTCTGACGAGAAGGATATCCTGCTTTCACTGGAACAGGTGCAGATCCATGCCGTTGCTTGAAGAAAAGACGCCGGAAAAGGGAAGCAGATCGGGGATCCTTCTGAGAAGCGAGTAAACTCCCAATGCCTTCCATTCTCCTTGCTAACGTGCAATAGTTAGAACATGTAATTGATGACCTACTATTAAGATGATCTTACCAACGGGACATTAAAAACTGTAACATTTTATGTTTCACCGAGTCGTGGCTGAAAGAAGAAATGGACAATGTAGACCTGGTGGGATTTTCCATGCACCAGCAGAACAGAGACACTACCGCTGGTAAGACGAGGGGTGGGGGTGTGTGTCTTTTTGCCAATAGCAGCTGGTGCGCGATGTCTAATATTAAAGAAGTCTCAAGGTATTTCTCGCCTGAGGTAGAGTACCTTATGATAAGCTGTCGACCACACTATCTACCAAGAGAGTTCTCATCTGTATTATTCGTAGCTGTTTATTTACCACCACAAAGCAAAGCTGGCACTACGACTGCTCTCAACCAACTCTATAAGACCATAAGCAAAGAAGAAAATGCTCACCCAGAAGTGGCGCTCCTAGTGGCCGGGGACTTTAATGCAGGAAAACTTAAATCAGTTTTACCAAATTTTTACCAGCATGTTACATGTGCAACCAGTGAGAAAACAAATCCTAGACCACCTGTACTACACACACAGAGATGCATACAAGACTCTCTTCTCCGCCCTCCATTTGGCAAATCTGACCACAATTCTGTCCTCCTGTTTCCTGCTTACAAGCAAAAACTAAAGCAGGAAGTAGCAGTGACTCGCACAATACGGAAGTGGTCAGATGACACGGATGCCACACAACAGGATTGTTTTGATAAGACAGACTGGAAAATGTTCCGGGATTCATCCAATGGCATTGAGGAATGCACCACCTCAGTCATCGGCTTCATCAATAAGTGCGTCGATGACATCGTCCCCACAGTGACTGTACGTACATATTCCAACCAGAAGCCATGGATTACAGAAGTCATCTGCATCGAGCTAAAGGCTAGAGCTGCTGCTTTCAAGGAGAGGGACACTAATCCGGAAACTTATAAGAAATCGCTCTATGCCATCAGATGAACCATCAAACAAGCAACGCGTCAATACAGGATTAAGATTGAATCCTACTATACCGGCTCTGAATCTCATTGGATGTGGCATGGCTTGAAAACTATTACGGACTACAAAGAGAAACCCAGACGCGAGCTGCCCAGTGACGCGAGCCTACCAGACAAGTTAAAAGTTAAATGCCTTTAATGCTCGTTTCGAGGCAAGCAACACTAAAGATCCACAGATGACGCAATCTCAATTGCACTCCACACTGCCCTTTCACACCTAGACAAAAGCAACACCTATGTGAGAATGCTGTTCATCGACTACAGTTCAGCATTCAACACCATAGTGCCCATGAAGCTCATCACTAAGCTAAGGACTCTGGGACTAAACACCTCCCTCTGCAACTGGATCCTGGACTTCCTGACGCGCCACCCCCAGGTGGTAAGAGTAGGCAACAACATGTCTACCACGCTGAGCATTAACACTGGGGCCCCTCAGGGGTGTGTACTTAGTCCCCTCCTGTATTCCCTGTTCACCCACGACTGCGTGGCCAAACACGACGACAACACCATCATTAAGTTTGCTGAAGACACAACAGTGGTCGACCTGATCACCGACAACGATGAGACGGCCTATAGAGAGGAGGTCAGAGACCTGGCAGTGTGGTGCCAGGACAACACCCTCTCCCTCAATGTGAGCAAGACAAAGGAGCTGATCGTGGACTACAGGAAAAGGCGGGCCGAACATCGGCAGGGCTGTTGTGGAGTGGACCGAGAGTTTCAAGTTCCTTAGTGTTCACATCCTCAAACAAACTATCATGGTCCAAACATACCAAGACAGTCATGAAGAGGGCACGACAAAACCTTTTCCCCTTCAGGAGATTGAAAAGATTTGCCATGGGCCCTCAGATCCTCAAAAGGTTCTACAGCTGCAGCATCGAGAGCATCCTGACCGGTTGCATCACCACCTGGTATGGTAACTGCTTGGCATCTGACCGTAAGGCACTATAGAGGGTAGTGCGAACGGCCCAGTACATCATCAGTACATCCTGCCATCCAGGACCTATATAATAGGCAGTGTGAGAGGAAAGCCCATAAAATTGTCAGAGACACCCAGGTTATAGACTGTTTTCTCTGCTACCGCATGGCAAGCGATACCGGAGCATCAAGTCTAGGACCTAAAGGCTCCTCAACAGCTTCTACCCCCAAACCATTACACTGCTGACCCCCCCCCCCACCCCCTTGTACACTGCTGCTACTCGCTGTTTCTTTGTTACCTATGCATGGTCACTTCGCCCCCACCTACATTTACAGATTACCTCTCCTAGCCTGTACCCCTGCATACTGACTCGGTCCCCCTGTATACAGCCTCATTATTGCTATTCTTATTGTGTTACTTTTTATTTTAGCCTACTTGGTAAATATTTTATTCTTCTTGAACTGTACTGTTTGTTAAGGGCTTGTAAGTAATCATTTCACGGTAAAGTCCACATTTGTTGTATTCAGCGCATGTAGCAAATAAAGTTTGATTTGATTTTGAACACCGCCAAAACATCCTCTATGTAGGCAAACATGGTTAAATGGTCGATCTGATTAAATCAAGGCCTTACAACAGTTGTTGCATTCAGGAGAATTCAGAGAGAGATAGATTATTTCATACTGCTCCTTCCTCTCCCTGGTGGCAGCATCTGGCTGTTCCCATTCAAAGCTGTGAGGAAGAACTGAATGAACTATACTGAACAAAAATATAAACACAACATGCAACAATTTCAAATATTTACTGAGTTACAGTTCATATAAGACAAGAAATAAATTCCTTATGTCCTAATCTACAGATTTCACATGACTGGAAATACAGATATGGATCTGTTGGTCACAGATACCTTAAAAAAAGGTAGGGGCGTGGATCAGAAAACCATTCCGTATCTGATGTGACCATCATTTGCCTCATGCAGCACGACACATCTCCTTTGCGGAGAGTTGATCAGGCTGTTGATTGAGGCCTGTGGAATGTTGTCCCACTCCTCTTCAATGGCTGTGAAAAGTTGCTGGATATTGGCCTGGAACACAATGTCGTACACGTCGATCCAGAGCATCTCAAACATGCTCAATTGGTGAGATGTCTGTGAATATGCAGGACATGGAAGAACTGGGACATTTTCAGCTTCCGTTTGACAAAACTGCACATTGTAGTGTGGCCTTTTATTGTCCCCAGCACAAGGTGCACCTGTGTAATGATCATGCTGTTTAATCAGATTCTTGATATGCCACACCTGTCAGGTGTATGGATTATCTTAGCAAAGGATACATTCTCACTAACAGGGATGTAAAAAGAATTGTGAACACCATTTGAAAGAGTTAAACTTTTTGTGCGTACGGAACATTTGAAACATGGGACCAAGACTTTACATGTTGTGTATATATTTATGTTCAGTGTAAATTAATTTGAATTATTTTATAGCTTTTATCCCTGCAGACTCTCACCTCTGAGGTAAAAGCCAGAAGACCAAGGAGAAGGGGGAGAGCAGAGGTGTGGGAGGTGTCATACTGCCTAACACCCTTATGACCAAAACCCCTTTCCCCCATTTCCCATCCCTACTACTGCAACGTTAAGAGGAGTCCTCTCCACTACAATCCCTCTCCCCCTTCTCACGTCGTCCTTACCGCCCCACTGCCTTCCCCTGCAGTCCACATCTATAATAGGAAATAGGCCCTCACCCAGGGCTGGCCTGTCTGGGTGATGGACAAACACACATGGGCTAGGCTTTAATGGGAAACACACACACGCACACGCACACACACACACACACACACACACACACACACACACACACACACACACACACACACACACACACACACACACACACACACACACACACACACACACACACACACACACACACACACACACACACACACACACTGTTACTATGCCTCAGGAAAGGCAAAGAGGTCCTCCCACTCAATCCCCCCTCACTGTTACTATGCCTCAGGAAAGGCAGAGGTCCTCCCTCTCAACCCCCCTCCCTCTTCCCCACCTCTCACCCATTTCCCCTTCTCCTTCATCCCCTCCCTCCATACCAACCTGGTCTCAGAGCATTGCATATTATTTCGAGACACTCCATTTAGTATGATATGTTACGTTTCGTCTTGGTATGTAAATCACATAACGAAACTAAACAAAAAGAAGAAGAAACTATACTACGGAACAAATATAAATTATTTAAAGAACGATAGTAAAAAGGTCTGGAATACTTTAAATGAAATTCAAGGCAAAAAAGCTAACTCGGCTCCATCCTTCATTGAGGCAGATGGCTTGTTCATAACAAAACCCTTTGATATTGCTAACCACTTTAATAACTTTTTTGTTGACAAGATTAGCAAACTTATGCATGACATACAAACAACAAATACTGAGCCTTCATATTCATGCCACAATGGACTAAACAATGAAACACAAGCTCTGTAGTTAAGTTCCACAAAGTGGGAAGGTTGCTGAGGTTGATAGTGAAATCTACTGGGTGAAATTCCAGTGTGCCATCACAGCAGCAAGATGTGTTACCTGTTGCCACGAGAAAAGGGTTAAACACCATAGTAAATACAATAGTAAATAGTAAATACAACCCATATTTATGCTTATTTATTTTATCTTGTGTCCTTTAACCATTTGTACATTGTTAAAACACGGTATATATATAATATGACATTTGTAATGTCTTTATTGTTTTGAAACTTCTGTATGTGTAATGTTTACTGTTAATTTTTATTGTTTATTTCACTTTATATATTCACTTTTTATATTATCTACCTCACTTGCTTTGGCAATGTTAACACGTTTCCCATGCCAATAAAGCCCTTGAATTGAATTGAATTGAAATACATTGTGACTCCTGTTTGCCACAACTTCCATTTAAGCTTAGAAGACAGTGTGTGCCCTCAGACATGAAGGTAGGCAAAGGTCATTCCACTACCCAAGAATAGCAGATCACTCTTCAATGATTCAAACAGCCGACCAATCATCCTGTTACAAGTATTTAGCAAACTTCCGGAAAGAAATGTGTTTGATCAAATACAAAGTTACTTTACAGAAAACAAATTAACAACATACTTTAAGCATGCTTATAGGGAAGGGCACTCAACATGCTCAGCACTGACAGAAATGCCTGATGATTGGCTGAAAGAAATTGACAGTAAGAATATTGTGAGAGCTGTTTTGTTAGAGTTCAGTGCAGCTTTTGATGTCATTGATCATAACCTATTGCTGAAAAAACGTAGCTGTTATGGATTTGCATCCTCTACCATATTATGGATTGAGAGTGACCTATCTAATAGAACACAGAGGGTTTTGGAAGCCTCTCTCATGCAAATTCAGTTGAGTGTGGTGTACCGCAGGGCAGCTGACTAGCTCCATTATTGTTTTCTGCTTTTACTAATGACTGTGTCTATGTACGCTGACGACTCAACAGTATACACGTAGGCTACAACAGTAAAATAAATAACTGACACCATTAACATAGAGCTCCAGTCATTTTTAGAATGGGCAACTAGCAATAGGCTGGTGCTAAATATCTCAAAAATGGAAGCATAATTTTTGGGACAAAACACTCACTCAACGCTAAACCTCATTTAGATCTATTATTGAATAATGTGGCGAATGAGCAAGTTGAGGAGACTAAACTGCTGTGTGTAGCCCTAGTTAGCAAGCTGTCATGGTCAAAACATATAGACTCAATGGTTAGTAAAATGGGAAGAGGTTTAACCATGATAGGGCATTGCTCTTCCTTCTTGACATCTCGATCGACCGGACAGGTCCTACATGCCCTAGTGTTTTGCACCTGGACCACTCCCCAGTTGTGCGGTCATATGCGGCAAAGAGGGACATAGGTAAATTGCAGGTCATCCAGAACAAAGCAGCAGGTAGCCTAGTGGCTAGAGCATTGGGCCAGTAAACAAAAGGTTCCCAGATCAAATCTCAGAGCTGACAATCTGTCTTTCTGACCCTAAACCAGGCAATTAACCCACTGTTCCTATGCCATCATTGTAAGTAAGATTTTGTTCTTAACTTAGAAGACTTGCCTAGTTAAAAAAAAGGTTAAAAAAAAAACAAAAATTAGATGTACACGGAGTGCAAGTGTCAGTAACATGCATGTCAATCTCTCCTGGCTCACTATTGGTCTTTGTGTGAGGTATTGATGTGTTGAAGGTACTGAAATGTCTGTTCAAGCAGTTGGCACACAGTTCGGACAATCATCAAAAAACGCAAGACTTGCAACCAGAGGTGTCTTCACAGTCCCCATGTCCAGAACAGAGCCTGGTAAACACACAGTATTCATTAAATAGAGCCATGACTACATGGAACTCTCTGGCACCACAGGTAAGTCAAGCTAGCAATAAAAACAGATAAAATAGCACCTTACTGCACAACTGGGATTGTGAAGAGACAGAGACATTCTATTTATCTTGTATTGTAATTTGCACTGTATTATGTATTAGATCTAGATATTGTGTGTATGTAATGATATGTAGGCAATGTGTGACGTTTTAAATGTATGTACACCACCAGTCAAAAGGTTTAGAACACCTACTCATTCAAGGGTTTTTCTTTATTAAAAAAAAACTATTTTCTACATTGTAGAAATGCCAAGAGTGTGCAAAGCTGTCATCAAGGGGGTGGCTATTTGAAGTATAAATATAGAATGTATTTTGATTTAGTTTTGATGTCTTCACTATTATTCTACAATGTCGAAAATAGTCAAATAAATTCGTACTATACTATATGTTACACATTTGCTAAAGGTACAATATGTTATGAATTTGCAAAATGTATGATATGTTACAAATTCTAGCTAGATGGCTAATATTATCTAGCTAGCTAATGTTAGTTAGGCTAGTGGGTAGGGTTAAAGTTAGGGTTCAATTTAGGAGTTAGGTTAAAGGATTAAGTTTAGGGTTAGGGGAAAGGTTAGCTAAAGGGGTTAAGGTTAGGGTTAAGTTTAGCTGAAAGAGTTATGGAAAGGGTTAGCTAAAATGGTTACGGTTAGGGGAAGGGTTAGCTAACATGCTAAGCAGTTGCAAAATAGCTAAAAAGTAGTAATTAGTTGAAAAGTTGCTAAAATGCTAAAGTTGTTCGTGATGACATTCGAACTTGCAGCCTTTGGGTTGCTAGACGTTTGCGTTATATGCCCAACAATCCACTCCAACAAACCACCCTAATTTCATTTTTGCATTAAAACCTCTTAAGGATCCACCCCTTTTTTCAATTTTTGCCTAAAATGACATACCCAAATCGAACTGCCTGTAACTATTCTTGGTCAAATTTGAAAGGAAACACTTTGAAGTTTATGGAAATGTGAAAGGAATGTAGGAGAATATAACACAATAGATCTGGTTAAAGATAATACAAAGAAAAAAAACAACCGTTTTTTTGTATTTTCTTTTTGTACCATCATCTTTGAAATGCAAGAGAAAGGCCATAATGTACTATTCCAGCCCAGCTGCAATATGTATTTTTGCCACTAGATGGCAGCAGGGCTGTCCAGTGCAACTGATCCCATGAACCATTGCATTTCTGTTCAAAATGTTGCTTCAAGACTGCTCAAATGCTGCCTCGTTTGTTTATTAATAACTTTTTGATGTTCAAAACTGTGCACTCTCCTCAAAAAATAGCATGGTATTCTTTCACTGTAATAGCTACTATAAATTGGTAAATTCAGTTAGATTAACACGAATTTAAGCTTTCTGCCAATATAAGATATGTCTATGTCCTGGGACATTTTCTTGTTACTTACAACCTCATGCTAATCACAGTAGCCTACATTAGCTCAACCGTCCCGTGGATGGGGCACTGATCCCGACCATCTGTCTTATATTACCATACCAAATGTAACATATCATACTAACCTGAGTCTTTCGGATTTACATTTACTATGTTAAGTCTCGTCTATGAGACCTGGCTGTCCAGTTTAGTAAAAATGTGTGCCGTAATCAAAACATTTCAAAATACTATGCTGATCCATTATAAGAAGGCGGCATCTTATGCACAATTGGGTTGTTCCCCGCCATCGTTCATATTGGAATAAACCCATTCCCTTGTCTGAATGATCAGCTGTTGTCAAACACACCTGTCTGAAAAGACGATTTTCTTCCTCAATAGTGTACAGAGAATTCATTCTAGACGAGTACGACATCCTGGCATTTAAAGCATACTACATTTTTGAAATTTAACATACTATAAAACATTCTATTTTCACACACCTATAAAGCCTACTACTTAGAACACAAGTATGGGTATTTGGACACGGCCACTAGACTTTAGGACACCTATATATCCTCTTCTGACTGTGGGTGGAATCTGGTTGATCACTTTAATCTGCAGCATACTCTTATACAACCTACAACCATTATCTAATGCTGTGTCTAGAAAAAATACATTATTTCCTTCTTCAAAGGGTAGAATCATTAATGAATAATATGTAAATACAGTACATGATTAAAAGGTCCTGGATTTGGTACCCGTAGCACCCCATGCTAATCATTGAGGGTGATCAAGAGCTTAAACCTTCTTACATCTTCTAAAGAAAAATATATGGACTGAGACCCTCGCTAGTCCCTGTCTCCCTCCCTCATTTTCCCCTCCCCCTCTCTGCCCCATGTCTTAGAGGCAGGATTGGGACTGTCTTTATCACACAGATAATTACCACAGTTCATTAGGGAGGTTTAAGTAATCACATTCTATGCTGCTACTCTCTCTCTTTCTTCCATTAAATCAACAACATCACTCTCTTTCTCTTTCCCTCTCTTTATTTATTGTTAGTGTGTGTGTGTGTGTGTGCATGTCTTTCCAGTTGCTATATAACCACCCAAACGAGTTAAATGAATGTCAACTGCCCCCAGAGGACTGGAAGCTTCAACTGCTTTGAAAACGCCTTTCCTTTGATTTCCCCTGATCCACAACCTCACAACACACACACCTCACCCTACCGTCATCCCTCTACGTTTATGTCCGTGGGCCCTTCATAATATTGAACGGTCCCACCTAATATTATTGGAAAGATATACTACTTGCTGTGTGTACAACGTGTGTGTCAGTGTCAATAAAACAAAGGAGCTGATCGAGGACTTCAGGAGACAGCAGAGAGAGCACGCCCCATCCTCTTCGGCAGGCGGCAGTGGAGAGGATGAAAAGCTTCAAGTTCCTCTGCGTGCACATCACTGACAACCTGAAATGGTCCATTCACACAAACAGTGTTGTGAAGGAGGCGCAACAGCACCTCTTCAACCTCAGGAGGCTGAAGAAATTCTGCTTGGCCTCTAAGACCCGCACGCACTTCTACAGATGCAGCATTGAGGGCATCTTGTCAGGATCTGGACAGGGAAAACAAAACAACATTAATGCTGACACGGGGAACCAACTGAGGATCAGACAGATATAAAGGAGGTAATCAACAGTCCAGCTGAGGCCTGGGAGCCTGACGAGCCGGCTGAGGTGTGGAAGCCTGAAGAGCCGGCTGAGGCATGATGTGGTGTGGGAGTGTGCCGAGCCAACCGAGGCAAGGAAACCTCTCAAGCCAGCTTAGACGTGGAAGCCCGATGAGCCAGCTGAGGCACTCCCGTTCCTTCGGACCCGACGTCACCAACTAAAACAAAAAACAAAACAATCTACCTGATGCATTGGTGTCAGCATTCTGTGAGGACAGACGCTGGGAGATGAGAAGCAAGTACAAGGAGTGAATATTTAATAAATAACGGACATAAAACAAACATGGACAGCGTCTGGACAGGGAAAACAAAATGACATGAATTAATGCTGACAAGGGGATGGGCAATAAACAACGTGAAGGAGTCCAGGTGAGGCCAATGAAGCATTGATGCACATAATGATGGTGATAGGTGTGCTGAAATGATGGGCAGCCTGGCACCCTCAAGCGGCAGAGAGGGTGAGCGGAAGCAGGCATGACAGTATGTTTGTGAGACTTATGGATGGTTGAATGAAGCTAGCTCCTAGCCACGTAGTGGCTGGAAGCCTTATTGTTTTTGTTAGATTGTTTTTGCATGGGAACAATATCTCAAGCCCAGATTGTCAAAAAGTTATACAATGGCCATACAAGTAATTATAGGACCAAACCATGAACTGAATCGCTCATCGTATCAGACACAGATGCAGACAATGTTGAAGTAATACAAGTTTATTGCTAGAACAGGGGGCAGGCAAAACGAAAGGTCAAGGGCAGGCAGGTCAGTAGTCCAGATCAGAGTCCAAAAGGTACAGAACGGCAGGCATGATGGCGGTGTTGCCATCAGATGGGGGGGAGACCTATGACAAAGTCCATTGATACAGTTGATGTCGGAAGTTTACATACACTTAGGTTGGATTCATAAAACTCGTTTTACATCCGCTCCACAAATTTCTTGTTAACAAAACTAGATTGGCTATAGTCTATAGTTTTTTCGCAATTCGGTTGGAACATCTACTTTGTGCATGACACAAGTCATTTTCCCAACAATTGTTTACAGACAGATTATTTCACTTACAATTCACTGTATCACAATTCCAGGGGGCCAGAAGTTTACATACACTTAGTAGATTGTGCTTTTAAACAGCTTGGAAAATTCCAGAAAATTATGTCATGGCTTTAGAAGCTTCTGATAGGCTAATTTACATAATTTAAGTTAATTGGAGGTGTACCTGTGGATTTATTTCAAGGCCTACCTTCAAACTCAGTGCATCTTTGCTTGACATCATGGGGAAATCAAAAGAAATCAGCCAAGACCTCAGAAAAAAAAATGCCTGAAGGTACCACGTTCATATGTACAAACAATAGTATGCAAGTATAAACACCATGGGACCACGCAGCTGTCATACCGCTCAGGAAGGAGATGCGTTCTGCAACATCTCAAGACATCTGTCAGGAAGTTAAAGCTTGGTCGCAAATGGGTCTTCCAAATGGACAATGACCCCAAGCATACTCCAAAGTTGTGGCAAAATGGCTTAAGGACAACAAAGTCAAAGTATTGGAGTTGCCATCACAAAGCCCTGACCTCAATCCTATAGAAAATTTGTGGGCAGAACTGAAAGATTGCGAGCAAGGAGGCCTACAAACCTGACTCAGTTACACCAGCTCTGTCAGGAGGAATAACCCAAAATTCATCCAATTTATTGTGGGAAGCTTGTGGAGGGCACCCGAAAGGTTTGACCCCAGCTAAACAATTTAAAGGCAATGCTACCAAATACTAATTGAGTGTAAACTTCTGACCCACTGGGAATGTGATGAAAGACATAAAAGCTGAAAGAAATAATTCTCTCTACTATTATTCTGACATTTCACATTCTTAAAATAAAGTGATGATCCTAACTGACCTAAGACAGGGAATTTTTATTAGTGTTAAATGTCTAGGATTAAATGCTTCCCTATTCCCCAGCTGAGTGCCGTTGCCAGGAACGAGGTGGGAAGGATGGTCTCGGGTTCTGGTGTTGTAGCCGTAGGGCTATATTGGAGTGACAGTGCATCTGTCTTGACATTCTTGGATCCCGGACAATATGAGAGGGAGAAGTTGAACCAGCTGAACAGCAGAGCCTACCTAGCTTGCCAGGAGTTGAGACGCTTGGCAGTGTGGAGATATTCCAGGTTTTTGTGGACGGTCCACACAAAAAACTGATGTTCCGCCCTTCCTAGCCAGTCTTTCCACTCCTCCAACGCCATCTTCACTACGAGAAGCTCACGATTCCCCACATCATAGTTCCTCTTCATGGCATTGAGCGATGGGAGACGAAGGCACAGGGCTGTAACTTGAGGTCCCCCACTCCAAAATTCAAAGCATCAGCCTCTACCACGAACTGTCAGGACAGGTCAGGATGAACCAAGATGGGAGCTGTGGTGAAACGGTGTTTAAGATCCCGGAACGGCTGGGTACCACATGAACAGCAGCTGGGTACCACATGAACAGAACCTTGGGAGAGGTGAGTGCAGACAGGGGGGAAGCCAGGTTGCTGTAACCCTGGATAATGTGGCGATAAAATTGAGAGAATCCCA
This sequence comes from Oncorhynchus masou masou, assembly GCF_036934945.1. Taxonomy (NCBI): domain Eukaryota; kingdom Metazoa; phylum Chordata; class Actinopteri; order Salmoniformes; family Salmonidae; genus Oncorhynchus; species Oncorhynchus masou. The sequence continues at coordinate 38,777,538 of NC_088234.1, forward strand.
GGAAACGTTGCAGCTGCACCCTGGACATTGGCTGGAGCCAATCCTTCACCTCACTCACCTTCCCGGGAGCCATCTGTACCCTCCTTGCAGCAATGATGTAACCCAGGAAGGGGATGGTGGAGAGATGGAATTCACGCATCTCTGTTTTCATAAAAATCTGTTTCTCCTGGAGGCGTTGGAGAACCTGTCACACATGGAGCACTTGTTCTTGGGCTGAGTGAGAGAAGACAAGGATGTCGTTGAGGTAGACGAAGATGATCCGGTTCAACATGTCGCGGAGAACTTCATGATGAGTGGTAGCAGGTAGTGGTTCTTCACCATGATGTCGTTGAGGCCCCGGTAGTCGATGCACGGACGCAGGGTTTTGTCCCTTTTCTTCACAAAGAAGAACCCTGCACTGGCTGGGGAGGCAGAAGGACGGATGAACCCTGCAGCTACGGAGTCCTCAATGTAGGTCTCCATAGCCTTGTTCTTCAGACCAACAGAGAGTACAGTCGTCCCCGGGGTGGAGTGGTGCCTGGGAACACCCAGTCAGCAGCTGGGTACCACGTGAACAGAACTTTAGGAGAGGTGGGTGCAGACAGGGGGGAAGCCAAGGTGCTGTAACCCAGGGTGCTGTCAATTCCACAGTCATAGGGTCGGTGTGGCAGAAGCGATGTGGCCCGGGCCTTACTAAACATCTCCCGGAGGTCTGGGGCAACTTCCGAGCACCTAGAAAGATGTCCAGTGGCAGGCTGCGCTGACTTCAGAGAATGAGCGTGGCAGAATGGGCTCCAGACCATGATGGCACCAGCAGATCAGTCAATAAGGGAATTATGTCGCTGGGGCCAAGAGAATCCCAATACCACGGGAACCTGAGGAGACTTAATGAGCAGGAATTGGATTGTCTCGCTGTGGTTCCCTGACACACGTAGGTTGATGGGGGTGGATTTAGTGGGAGACCCAGCCTATAGAGCGCCCGTCCAGCACTCTAATGTCCATGAGAATGGAGAGGGGCTGAATGGGGATGCCCAGTTTGGACTCCAGGGTAATATCCATAATCCCAGAGAGATTTCGACTGGTTCCGCCACAGAATTTTTTTATAAAAAGGGGTGCAAGTAAAGGGAGGGGAATTGTTCTCCATATGTACTCACTTCTACTGGTGAGCCTGGTCTTTTAGTGGACAGGTGGATACGAAATGTCCAGTGGTTCCACAATACAGGCAACTCTTATTGTGAAGCCTGTATAGCCGTTTGGCTGGAGACAGCCTAGCTCTAACTAGTTGCATTGGCTAGGGAAGAGGTGAACCGGCAGACTTCGTAGACTCTCGGGGGAACTCGGGCAGCCTTGGGTTCTCTCAGCAACGGAGCTGTGGGGACTTCTGGGATGCCTAGGATGAGAGGTTTCTATCCTTGGGCGGGCGAGTGAAATCGAATCTCCTCTCCTTCCTTCATTCCCGTAGTCGCCCATCGATCCAAATGGTCGTGGCGAAGAGCGAGTCGAGATCTGTCGGTAGTTCACGGACTGAAAGCTCCTCCTTTACTTTCTCCTCCATGCAGGTACATGTTGAACAGAGCTTCCGGGTTCCAGACACTTTCAGCTGCCAATGTACGAAAATCCACTGCACAGTCTGTCACACTGCGGGAGTCTTGCCAAAGCTGGAGTAACTTCTGGGCAGCCTCTCTCCTGGACAATGGAGAGTCGAAAACTTTCTTTACCTCCGCCACAAACTCCTCCAGACTGAAGCATACGGCAAACTGTTGTTCCCATACTGCCGTAGCCCAGGCGAGAGCCCTCCCGGACATCAGCGTGATGAGGTACGCTATCTTAGAGCGGTCCGAGGGGATAGAGGAGGGCGGCAGCTCAATGATGAGGGGACACTGAGCGAGAAACGCCCGACAGATGCCCGGCTCACCATCAAAGTGTTCCGGGGGAGGTAAGCGGGGTTCCTGGGAAACCGGGAGGCCGGGGAGGCAGTGCTACTAACAGCCGGGTTACTAAGGGGCTCTGAGATTACCATCGTGGTAGGCTGCCTAACAGACAACCCGCGGAATTGCTCCAGCAATGTGTTCAATGCTCGGTCATGGCATCCGGCCAAGGTCTGGAACCGCTCCATAAGACCACGAAGCAACTCCTCGTGTCTTCCAATGGTGGCTCCTTGGGAGGAGATGGCATTGCGGAGCTGGTCCGAGTCTGCTTGGTCAATCATGGCCAGTTCATACTATCACGTTTTAGGGAAGACCCAGATGCAGTGTCAAAGTAACAAAAGTCCATTACTAGTACAGGGGCAGACAAAACCACAGGTCAAGGGCAGGCAGAGGTCAGTAATCCAGATCTGTCCAAAAGGTACAGAGCGGCAGTTATTCTCAGGGTCAGGGCAGGCAGAGGTCAATAATCTAGTGTGGTGTGACAAGGGACAGAACGGCAGGCTCGGGGTCGAGGCAGGCAGAATGGACATAATAGGACATTTTCTTCCATTACTCACACCCCTTTTCATGCCATTTTGCTGTGGGAGAACCAGTCGAGATCGCTCTGGGTCCTCATCAACTCAGCGGCCGGTGAGAGCTTTTTTTTACATTTACATACATCCCCAGCTTTTTGGACTATACCCTGGCTTCCGAGCTGGGCATCCCCACTCAGCCCCAATCCATTCCCATGGACGCTCTGCCATGCCATTTCCTGAAGTCAGCACAACCTTACCTGCGACTTCTTCCATGGGGCTCAGGAAGTCGCGCCTGAACTCTCTGCCGAGTACCAGGACCTCCGGGAGGTGTTCAACAAGGCCTGGTCCACTTCGCTTCCACTGCACTGACCTTCTGCGGGATTGACCTTCTCCCTACCAACGACTCCGCCTCAGGGATGACTGTACTCTCTGTCGGGAACAGAAACCAAGGCAATGGAGACCTACATTGGCAACTCACTAGTTGCAGGATTCATCCATCCTTCTTCTTCTCCCACTGGCGCAGGGTTCTTCTTTGTGGAGAAGAAGGACAAGACCCTCCACCCGTGCATTGACTACCGGGGTCTCAACGACATACCCCTCATCTCCTTGGCCTTTGAGACGCTCCATGGGGCCACCGTGTTTTCCAAGCTGGACCTACGGAACACCTACCACCTGGTGCGGATACGGGAAGGGGATGAGCAAGAAGACCGCCTTCAACATGGCCAGTGGTCACTACGAGTATCTGGTCATGCCAGTTGGCCATACCAACGACCCTGCTGTGTTCCAGGCTCTGCTCAATGATGTTCTCTGTTACATATTGAACCGGTTCGTCTTTGTCTACCTTGATGACATCCTCATCTTCTCCCGCTCCACCCCAGAACATGTGTTCCACGTACGACAGGTTCTCCAACGCCTCCTGGAGAACCGGCTGTTTGTAAAAGTAGAGAAGTGCGAGTTCCATCGCTCCACCATTCCTTTTCCGGGTTACATCATCGCTGCAGGGAGTGTACAAATGGATCCCGGGAAGGTGAGAGCGGTGGTGGATTGGTCCCAGCCTATGTCCAGGGTGCAGCTGCAACGTTTCCTGGGGTTTGTGAACTTCCATCGCTGCTTTATCCCGGGTTACAGCACCCTGGCTTCCCCCCTGTCAGCACTCACCTTACCCAAGGTTCCGTTCGCATGGTCTCCAGTCATCAAGGCAAAGGGTGGCTATTTGAAGAATCTCAAATATAAAATATATTTTGATTTGGTGAACACTTTTTTGGTTACTACATGATTCCATATGTGTTATAGTTTTGATGTCTTCACTATTATTCTACCATGTAGAAAATAGTGAAAATAAAGAAAAACACTTGAATGAGTAGGTGTTCTAAAAATTTTGACCGGTAGTGTATATATATTTAAAATTCTATATATACAGTATATTAAAAATGACCCGGTTAGAAAGAATTCTGAGATTTGGCTGAAAATATGTTAGCATTGTCAGAAATGCTACAAAACGTAGAAAGTACATAGTTTGTTTTTAATGGACATGAATGTGCACGTGAGAGCAATACATTATAAATGTAATAAAAGCTGTTGCACCTAGAAACTTAGGGTGTTCTGCAGATGAGAAAATACAGATTAAATTATGCTTTAATTAAAAAATGTATACTCAAAATTGTACCGCCAACCTGCACATCATCTTTTTGGGGTTTGTGACACTAATGTGAGGGGCTATGGCAGGGGAAACGGTGTTGCAGTAGCTTATAGTGCTTGGTGCGTAAATAATGATAAGTGAACTGGGTGAGCTTTGTGTTCACATTGCATTAAAAAAAGGGAACCTAACTACAGACTTCAAGTGAACCGATCTCAGACTACTTCTTCAGATGGTCTCAGTTCGGGGGCTCTTTTGAGGGGTCTGAGTTTTTTTGAAGCATTCACACTGCACAAAAATTAAAGGGAACCGCAGTTCCCCAAAATTGGCTGAAAGGAACTATGAGTGAAATGTCAAAATGACATTTTTAAAATCCAAATGGTCACTTTATGGATGCTGTAGTCTCGTTTTGATCCGACATCTCAAATTTGAGCTAGGTACCCAAAAGATTATTCTGGCTCAGCTGTGGGCCGCATACTTTGTGTTTTTATAAGCCTGGGTCCCCGGACCAAAGCAGGCATACTTTGGTCAACAGACTGTAAAATTATTCTTCTAAAAGGTATGGCCCAGATCTGGCCCATATAGTAAATAATAGATGTAAAATCAACAAGAGCGTCCCAGGTTTGGCCCACATACTGCTCAAATAAGGAAGGGCACTCAACATGCTAGGCACTGACACAAATGACTGATGATTTACTGAAAGAAATTGATAGTAAGAAGATTGTGGATGCTGTTTTGTTTAACCTCAGTGCAGCTTTTGATGTCATTGATCATAACCTATTGCTAAAAAAATGTAGGTGTTATGGATTTGCATCCTCTGCTTTATTATGGATTGAGAGTGACCTATCTAATAGAACACAGAGAGTTTTCGTTAATGGAAGCATGCATCTCTCATGCAAATTCAGTTGTGTGTGGTGTACCGCAGAGCTCCAGTCAGTTTTAGAATGGTTAACTAGCAATAGGCTGTGCTAAATATCTAAAAAACGAAAATAATAATTTTTCGTGCGAGGTATTGATGTGTTGAAGGTACCGAACTGTGTGTTTTAGTAGTTGGGAGACAGTTTGGACACTCCTCGGTACAACACAAGATATGCAACCAGAGATCTCTTCACAGTCCCCAGGTCCCGAACAGAGGCTGGGAAACGCACAGCATTAAATAGAGCCATGACGACATGGAACTCTCTGCCACCACAGGTAACTCAAGCAAGCAATACAACCAGTTTAAAAAAACAATTTGCACTGTACTATATATTAGACATAGACATTATGTGTATGTACTTATACAGTCTGACGTTTACATACACCTCAGCCAAATACATTTACACTCAGTTTTTCACAATTCCTGACATTTAATCCGAGTAAAATTTCCCTGTCTTAGGTTAGTTAGGATCACCACTTTATTTTAAGAATGTGAAAGGTCAGAATAATAGTAGAGAGAATGATTTATTTCAGATTTAATTTTTTTCATCACATTCCCAGTGGGTCAGAAGTTTACATACACTCAATTAGTATTTGGTAGCATTGCCTTTAAATTGTTTAACTTAGGTCAGACGTTTTGGGTAGCCTTCCACAAGTTGGGTGAATTTTGGCCATTCCTCCTGACAGAGCTGTTGTAACTGAATCAAGTTTGTAGACCTCCTTGCTCACACACTCCTTTTCAGTTCTGCCCACAAATGTTCTATAGGTTTGAGGTCAGGGCTTTGTGATGGTCACTCCAATACCTTGACTTTGTTGTCCTTAAGCCACAACATTGGAAATATGCCTAGGGTCATTGTCCATTTGGAAGACCCATTTGCGACCAAGCTTTAACTTCCTGACTGATGTCTTGAGATGTAGCTTTAATATATCCATTTTCCTCCCTCATGATGTCATCTATTTTGTGAAGTGCACCAGTCCCTCCTGCAGCAAAGCACCCCCACAATATGATGCTGCCACCCCCATGCTTCACGGATGGGATGGTGTTCTTCGGCTTGCAAGCCTCCCCTTTTACCTCCAAACATAACGATGGTCATTATGGCCAAACAGTTCTACTTTTGTTTCATCAGACCAGAGGATATTTCTCCAAAAGTACGATCTATGTCCCCATGTGCAGTTGCAAACCGTAGTCTGGCTTTTTTATGGAGGTTTTGCAGCAGTGGCTTCTTCCTTGCTGAGCGGCCTTTCAGGTTATGTCGATATAGGACTCGTTTTTACTGTGGATATAGATACTTTTGATCCTGTTTCCTCCAGCATCTTCACAAGGTCCTTTGCTGTTGTTCTGGGATTGATTTGCACTTTTCGCACCAAAGTATGTTCATCTCTAGGAGACAGAATGTGTCTCCTCCTGAGCTGTATGATGGCTGATGGGTCCCATGGTGTTTATACTTGCATACTATTGTTTGTACAGATGAATGTGGTACCTTCAGGCATTTGGAAATTGCTCCCAAGGATGAACCAGACTTGTGGAGGTCTACAATTCTTTCTCTGAAGTCTTGGCTGATTTCTTTTAATTTTCCCATGATGTCAAGAGGCACTGAGTTTGAAGGCAGGCCTTGAAATACATCCACAGGTACACCTCCAATTGACTCAAATGATGTCAATTAGCCTAAGAAGCTCCTAAAGCCATGACATAATTTTCTGGAATTTTCCAAGCTGTTTGTTCTTCCGATTTTAACTGTATGACATTTTAAATTGATGTATTTCAGTACTTGACTAATAATGTTCTGTACTATGTATTATGTCTTGTTTCATGTGGACCCCAGGAAGAGTAGCTGATGCTTTTGCAGCGGCTATTGGGGATCCTAATAAATATCAAATACCAAAGGTGCGGCTGAGGTCTTTCCTAGGTCCCCGGTCAAGAGGTGGGCGAGATGCAGTCTGCCACACAGACCTTATATGGGGCTACATTAAACCAGCTAAACCAGCATTAAACCAGCTATACTGCCCAAATTACATTCAGATCCTCTGCTATTAAATGCTGCATTTAAACAATAGAACGTAAAAAGAGAAGAGCAGTTGCAGATAAAGTCAATCAAAAAGTTGCAACAGGGAACAGGGAACATGAAAAATTCTAAAATAAGTATCACTTACTTGGATTTGTGCCATAACTGCTAAAACATGATCATTAGAAAACATTGGCCAGGTAAACAAAAACGAAGCATGGGGACTGCTGCCATGCCTTGTCCATAGACTCCTTACAGGGTAAGGACATTTTTTAATTACTGTTTCCCCTTCCCATGGGAAGCCTACTGGTTTTGATGGGATTCATTGTTTTTTCCCCTGTATTTAATTTCAGATTTTTGCACGGTTCTATTGTGCCCAGTGTAAGTAGAAGCAGGGCTTCAAAGCCAAAAATGATGTATTCTAATCGATTGACTTTAAACTGTGTCTGTTATTCTGAACATTCTATTTCATCATTTTAAGATAGCACACCATCAGTTAAACTAATAACAATTCATTAATAATAACAATTCTAATAACAATTCCTGAGAATTGTACCTGGTGTTGATAGGGTTAGTGTATATTTCCCAAGCTGCTGGAAGGAGAGACAGGGAAGACGTGTCGACCCTCGGCGTCAGATGAACACATCCTCCCCCTCTCTTCCTCCACCAGCCGGTACTGAAACATGAGTGTGTGAGGTCTTGTTGCCCCATAAGAAAAGGAGAGACAGGTAGGGGGATTCGGCGGTAGCCAGATTTTAGTATCATCATACCATCCTTCTCTCATCCCGGGGTGTACGTTATTATCGGCTTAGTACACAAGGCTATTGGGTGTCTATTACCAGAATGCTAGCAAAATTAGGTCACGTAATAGAACATTTCTATGGAGACTGCTAGCTAAATATGTTAATGAGCGGCAACGAAAATAAACTAATTGCAAAGACGAGCAATCCCGCTCATAAAATTACACATACATGGGTTGGAACTACTGAATGTCATTTTTGGTGAATTAACAAGCAAACGTGAAGGAGAGACATTGTGCAAATGAACAAAGTTTGGAAACTTTAAAAGGAGGGTGGTGCTTGGAATAATTGTTCTTCCACTGTCAATCATGGTTACCTGCAAGGAAACACGTGCCGTCATCATTGCTTTGAACAAAAAGGGCTTCACAGACAAGGATATTCCTGCCAGTAAGATTGCACCCAAATCAACCATTTATCGGATCATCAAGAAGTTCAAGGAGGGAGGTTAAATTGTTGTGAAGAAGGCTTCAGGTGCCCAAGAAAGTCCAGCAATCGCCAGGACCGTCTCCTAAAGTTGATTCAGTTGTGGGATACCGGTGGTGGAACACTTGCTCAGGAATAGCAGCAGGCAGGTGTGAGTGCATCTGCACGCACAGTAAGGCGAAGACTTGGAGGATGCCCTGGTGTTAATAAGGGCAGCAAAGAAGCCCTTCTCTCCAGGATAAACATCAGGGACAGACTGATATTCTGCAAAAGGTACAGGGATTGGACTGCTGAGGACTGGGGTAAAGTCATTTTCTCTGATGAATCCCCTTTCCGATGGTTTGGGCCATCCGGAAAAAAGCTTGTCAGGAGAAGACAAGGTGAGCGCTACCATCAGTCCTGTGTCATGCCAACAGTAAACCATCCTGAAGCCATTCATCTGTGGTTGCTTCTCAGCCAAGGAAGTGGGCTCACTCACAATTTTGCCTAATAACACAGCCATGAATAAAGAATGGTACCAACATATCCTCCGAGAGCAACTTCTCCCAACCATCCAGGAACAGTTTGGTGATGAACAATGCCTTTTCCAGCATGATGGAGCACCTTGCCATAAGGCAAAAGCGATAACTAAGTGACTCGGGGAACAAAACAGACCTGAACCCCATTGAGAACTTGTTGTCAATGCTCAAGAGGCGGGTGGACAAACAAAACCCACAAATTCTGACAAACTCCAAGTATTGATTATGCAAGAATGGGCTGCCATCAGTCAGGATGTGGCCCATAAGTTAATTGACAGCATGCCAGGGCGGATTGCAGAGTTCTTGAAAAAGAAGGGTCAACACTGCAAATATTGCCTCTTTGCATCAACTTCATGTAATTGTCAATAAAAGCCTTTGACACTTATGAAATGTTTGTAATTATAATTCAGTATTCCACAGTAACATCAGACAAAAATATCTAAAGACACTGAAGCAGCAAACCTTGTGGAAATTAATATTTGTCAAAACATTTGGCCACGACTGTACTGAAGCAAAAAAATATTTGACTTTCAATATAAAACGCGACCCCTGTCAATACACTGATGGACTCACCTGCTCCCGCTTTTTCCCATTGTGCTATTTACAAACAAACACGTGACTGGCTCAGCTGTTCTGGGAAACTATGGTAAGCTTCATAATGTAAAATAATGTGGCAGGTGAAACTTAAGAACCCGATCTGCTTTATATCCTAACGTATTGCACAAGTTGACTGCAGGTATTTACTTAAAAAGAAGCTAAAAATATAAAAATGTAATGAAAAACTTCAAATACATTTTTAACAGTATTGAAAAACCATCCTGTGGCCATTTCCAAATACCCCAGTGTAGTGTATTAATGACACCTAGTGGTGCAATACCAGGCGGGCACTGTGAGGCACATGAGGAACAGATGGAGGCTATGCTAGGGGGTATGCAGTTGGATGGGTTTGGAGTACATGTCAATGATTCCGGGGAGTCTGAGTCAAGTCGAGACATTACACCCGGTATATGGTATAAAAAATATACCGCCCAAGCCAAGAGACGGGGAAGTTATCCTCGGCATCAGATGAACACATCCTCCCCATTTTTCACTCCACCAGCTAGCGCCTACCACCCCTCACTACATACCATTCTCCACCGTCAAATACACCTCTCACAGTTGTCTCCCTCACTTGACATACTTCTGTACATTTTCATTAAGTTTAATGATTTTTAGATTTGGAGAGAGGTTGGTCACCAAATATATTACAAACTCAAAAGAGTTTATAGGGTAATCAAAGAAAGATTATTTCTGCACTAACTCCCTATAGACAACATACGCCTTGTCCTGAGACAGAAGAATGTTCATTACCAAAGTAATACAGTTGCTAATCTTAACACAGTTATCTCCCTCGCAAGACTTCAAATGGAACCCAGTCTTTGCCAGGCGTGACTCAAAGTTTCAGAGCTTATTCCAGTGTCTTCCTTTTAACAGTTGGCCATATTAATTTCTTTCTTTTTTACCTTTATTTAACTAGGGAAGTCAGTTAAGAACAAATTCTTATTTACAATGACTGCCTACCCCAGCCAAACCCGGACGACGCTGGGCCTATTGTGCGCCGCCCTATGGGATTTGCAATCACGGCCGGTTGTGATACAGCCTGGAATCAAACCAGGGTCTGTAGTGACTCCTCTAGCACTGAGATGCAGTGCCTTAGACCACTGTGCCACTCGGGAGCCGAGAATGTACACACCATCCATCACCCACACTCCTGGCACCACATCTCCATTTTCACCTCTCTTCATAAATTCAATAACTTAGTAAATGGCTTTTGAGGAAAGTTTTGCATCCTCCCCGTCTCTCACTCCTGGCTCATTTCTTTCTCCCTCCTTCACTGTCTGTTGACATTTGCAACCACTTTTTCATGACCGACTCCACATCCATCTCAGACGCTCTAGATGTTATTGTATTCTTCCAGACAGCAGCTAATGAACAAGAGCACAAAATGTTGCAATGTCATTGTAATCGCATTGCAGGAGGCTTTTTGTGTCATGATGGGACATTTGTAAATATGAAAAATCTTTACCAATCAAAAACTCCCTTATTCGAAGGGATGTGTCCATCTCTCCCTCCATCAGCTGGTACTGAAACATGCGTAAGTGCTGCCCACCAGGGGGAGGAGGAGGAGAGCATCTAATGAATCCCTGGGTTTTCTTGTGGTGGTGTCTGCTGGGGCCTAGGTCTTGCATGGTCTTGAGAAATCTGGTGGATTAGACGTGGACAAGAGCAAAGAAACTGTTATATTAAGAAGATGGTGGACTGTCAAAAAAAATGAATGTGAGCTAGGAAAGAAGGAAAGGGATCGAAGAAAGGAAGAAAGTAAGGATGAAAGGAAGCTAGGGAAGAAAGATAAATGTATCTGAACATGTCTACATTAATGTGGACACTAACATGATTATGGATAATCATGAATTAATTGTGAATGAGAAAGTTACAGGAGGACAAAGATCATACGCCCAAAAAATAATAATCTCTCCTGTTATTGGTAATGGTGAGAGGATAGCATGTTTTGTTAAGGCCTCTGTGACTTTCCCATTCATCATTATTCATGATACCATTCAGTTTCTATTTGGCAAAACATAACCCAAAACAAATTGCAAATGAGTCCAAAAAAGTGTGTAGTCACAAGCTTGATGTAGACATTGCATGCTCGGAATAATAAACCAAACACAACACTTTTGACTACTTTAATACACTTTGAGTGAATTTTTCCAAATATGCACAACTTCTTCAAAAGGGGGTAATAAATATTTGAAGTGATTTCATTTCTAAATGGTAAAACAGATTAAATTAAAGGTGACATTTTGGGCTGTCGCCTCATATGAAACATGTTAGAATATAGAGCCAAATTAAAAACATTAGCTTCACTGTCCAAATACCTATGAGGGGAGTGTATGTGGTAGGGAGATTAACCAAAGTCAATAATATTAATGTTCATGTTAGTGAGAGGCCATGCTCTGGGACTACAGCTGGATACTATGAGGTTGGGCCACATAAAGTAAACTCACCCCATTCCGTACAAATGTGCGCAACCGCAAAGAAAATAAATGGGACTGTAGCGACTGTGTTGACTTCAAAATCAGGGGTGTGAACTACGTTTCTATACAAGCGTTGATTGACATGGTAATGGCTCTACAGTATTGGACCCTCCGTTACATCGTGACGTGTCATGCCGTAACGTACAGCACGCATAAAGCAACTATTTCTGTCTTACAATCTCTCTCCACCAGGGTGTAGCACTTCTCTCATCCTTTAAAAACAAGAAATGGACAGTAAGGGGGTGATACCTAATCATTTTTTGTGTCATCATTGCATTCGATCATCATTCTCAAAGCCGCTGTTTACTTCTAAGGTCACTTTAGCACCGCCCTAAAAACCTGATAAAAATTTGACACAAACTTTCAAATAGGTATGTAATGACACATTATATAAACTCTTTATAGTGTTTTATTTACATTTTAGAGGCGATAAGGTGATAAGTTGGACAGATCGAGTGAAAAAAAGCAATATTCCCACACAACATCTCTCCTTCTCACTATCACGCATTAGTTTCGCTTCCACACCCGCCATTTTTAAAAAGACCCGACGAGGCTCATTGCCTTCTTGAATTATGCAGAAACGGGCAGCGTGGGAGTCATGTAATTGATTCTGTTGGAAAGGGGAGAAATTGTGCTTTACAATGGTATTGATATTACAGTTGTTCTGGAAGTATTACGTTTTTGGGGCACTACAATAAGGTAAATTGTACGGACCAAGGCGATGTACAAAAGTGAGTGAGTTTATGTTACACCCTCAAACACCCTGTGTGGATCTAGCTAAATTGCGCCTTTTTTTGTGGAAGGCCAGCAAAACGGCTAGCATAGCACCCCTTATTATCGGCATATTCAACAGTGTTTAAGAAATATATTACCTTCAACAGTGTTATCTTGTGATCAAGCCATCAATTTTTTGTGATTATTGGTGTTGGAAAAATGTTAGCAAACGGTTTAGCTATTAGCATGTTTGACATTTCAATGGAAATACTACAATCAGCTTCTTCTTTTTATTACTATCAGCGGTTTATCCCCCCAAAAATATGGCCCGTATTATCGGCGCACGGTCCCCAGTTATTGGCCACCTTACTATTTTGTTCATTTACATATATATCCTTTTAATTTTGTTCAAAAAAAAGAGACACCAACCTCATATCCAAAGTGTTTACTAGATAGTTGACGAGTTGGCTAGCCTTCCAGATAAAAAAAAATTACTTACCTGAAATCAATTAGCTATATTTCAGAGGTAAAAAGTTGAATATTAAATTATGTGTGGTCTGGCGCGCAGTCAAATTCTACAATATACTGGATGTCCCACAAAATGTGTATATATATTACTTTTTAGAAACTCAACTTACATAAATTGCAATGAAAACCGGTGGTCAGCTAGCTAGAATGGTGTCTTTAGTCACAAAATGTACCGTTATTTTCAAGCCCATTTAAATATTGAGCTTGAGGTGATTTAATCCTCTAACTGCTAGAGTGTCCGAAGTTAGGAGGTGTCAGATGGCGCGGGGGAAATTAGCTGACTCTTGCCTAAGTCACATTCAATTAAAATTATAATATAACTAACCTAGATATTATAATCAAGTAGGTCATTGCATCACACACAAAAAAAACCAGATGTCTATTGTTCCCTGCTGCTTAATTTGAAGCATTGCTCAAATTACTCAAGCTACTTACCGATATTTGTTTTCAGGATGACGTTCCTTGTGCTTCACTCAATTTTAGGGGCTTGCATTGTCCACACGCAATGTACATATTACAACTGTGCAGCAGGCATCCGCCTGGTAAAAAGTTCCTTGTTACATTTTCATGGTGATTTTTCATAATTCCAATAAGGTAACTTAAAATATATTTCTAAAGGAAATGACTAATTAAATCTGGCTTCATACATGATTAATATCACTTTTTTAGCTTTTTCAAGTCATTCTTGGATGCCAATTCCTGTGCTGTGCTACTCCCCAGAATGCAGTTCCACTGAGATACATATTTAATTGGTCACTGGAAAAGGGGATGTTTGCAAATGTATGGAAGCATGCAAAACTGGTTGCTATTCCGAAAGACTGCAAAGAACCCATTACTCCTGCGAATAGTCAACCAATTAGTCTACTCCCTACACCCAGTAAGATATTGGAGGGTATTGTGAGTAGACAAATATAGGAGTACATGGAAAAGAATGATCTGATTACAGCCAATCAGCATGCTTATCGCAAAAACCATTCCACTACCACTGCATTGGTTGACATGACTGACCAGTGGCTCAATGCTATTGATAATGGCAAGTTTGTGGGTGTACTATTTTTAGATTTCAGTGCAGCATTTGATTTAGTGGATTGTGAAATAATTTTGACAAAATGAATGCATTATGGTTTTAAGGAGGTAGCATTCTACAGTCATATCTAACTGACAGGAAACAGTCCACCTATATCAATGGTTAATTTTCTTCCCCTCATGTGTTAAACTGTGGAATACCGCAGGGCAGCTGCCTTGGGCCACTTCTCTATTTAATATATACCAACGACCTTCCCTATGCCTTAGCTGAAACTCAAGCTACTATATTTGCAGATGATACTACAATTTATGCAGCAAGACAATCAGTTAAACAGGTACAGCAAGCTTTACAAGGAGATTTTGAGAATATTAGGGAGTGGGTTTGCCAAAACAAACTTGTTTTAATCACCAAGAAAACCAAAGTTAGGTTGGTCTGTTCCACTAGGAAAAGGCCAAAACAGCATGGGATACAATTAAGTATGGGAGGAGTACAAATTGAAGAAGTGGCAGAAATCAAACTATTGGGAGTGCAGCTAGACAACTGCTTATCATGGTCGTCTCAAATAACTAATCTATGTGGAAAAAAATTATTAAAACAGCAGGCATAATCAGAAGGATAGCTAAATATTTACCAGGAAAAATTCTTCAGCAAATAACACAAGCATTAATTGAGAGTCAGGTGAACTACTGTTTTGTGGTCTGGGGAAATGCATCATTAAGTGAAGTTAGGAGGCTGCAGAATGCACAGAATAAAGCAGCAAGGATTGTTTTAAGGTGGAGATATGGTTCTTCTGTTGCAGTCATGCGCAATGTTCTTGGTTGGTCATCAATCGATAAGATAATTGAAAGGAACATGCTTATTTTATTTCCTAATATACATAATTTAAAACAGCTATTCACAACGGTATTCAGTTGGTAAGAGACAGTTTGTAATAGTGTGTTATATGTGGAAATATGTTTGCATTATAAATTGTATTTTAATGTTTAAGGACTCTTGGAAGATTAGTCCAAATGGGGACTAAAAGAGATCCAAATCAAATCAATTCCACCTGGGTACACACACCCGCCAGTACCCCTTGCAAGTCTTCATGATCCCCACCACAATTGCAACACTGTCGTCCTTCTACACACCGTTCTTCAATACACTCTGTCCGTCTGCACACACTTGAAACATGGCCAAATCCTTTACAATTCTTACACTGTAATGGCTTGGGGACGAACGCTCTTACAGCGTATTTTACATAACCAAGCTTCACATGCGTAGACGTTTGCTCTTTATCAAAAAACAACAGGACCGACAGACTGTCCTCTTTTTTCCATTCACCCAGCGGGTCAGAGGCCGGGCACCAACTACACCAGGTATTCTCTTCAGGTATTCAACCTGAACATACGTCGTCACCCCTGAGATGACTCCTTTGACAGGTGCTCTACTCCGAAGTTCAAAACACAAAACTTCTGTTTTTTGAGGCTCACTGCAATCTTCCTCTGTTCTTCAGAAATACAATTAATCAAAATTAGACCACTCCTGGTCGACTCTGACAGACTCCACTGTTCCCAGCTCATACTTCACCATTTTAAACACCTCAAACAGGTTTCCCACATATGCATCATTATTCAACATACGCATCCAAACAAAAAGCGAATCATTATCTTTCATACACGTATCCTCCAAACCAATTTGAGGCAATTTCCTTTTTGTTCCAGTTTTCTGCTGTTACTGCTGTTGTCCATTCAGAACATTGGTCTTCACCAACTTTGCTCGACGAGCTGCTTGACTCAAACTCAGCATCCACTTCCGCCATCTACCCCCCAAAGCAGCGGCTTTCTTGTGGCCCTCCCATTGCTTCTTCTTCTTCAAGGTTTATTGGCAGACTACACTCATAAGGTGTATTGCCGCCATCTACTGTACCGAGCACAGTGCACGTTGACACGGGGCCAGGTACACGGTGTTTCCTCCAACACATTGGTGCAGCTGGCTTCCGGGTTAAGTGGGCATTGTGTCAAGATGCAGTGCGGCTTGGTTGGGTTGTGTTTTGGAGGAAGGCAGTTAACCCACTGTTCCTAGGCTGTCATTGAAAATAATAATTTTTTCTTAACTGACTTGCCTAGTTAAGTAAAGGTTAAAAAAATATCTCACATACCCAAGTTTTACATAAGTCAGAAGAACTACTTCATCAAATGACAGTAAAACCGATAGGCTTTGCGCCTTCTTCCCGTCTAAATTGATCGGTCATTTCAAGGAAATACTATAGCCACTGCCCAGCCACATCTAGCTAAGTGGATAGGTCACTATTGTCTAGACATGTACACATGTTCATGAAATACAATAGATGACCGTAATCACACCCAGACATCTGGCAAAGTGGAGTCTTTTGTTTAGACATATAGCTAGCTCGCTAGCCAGCCAGACAATGAACCGGCATAATCCCAATTCATACTACTACCAATACAAACATTGTCATAGCTGTAGTATGAATCTGTACCCTCAATGCCATTCTGAAGTGTAATACATTCACAGTGTGATTTCACCAGATGTGTTCTTATTTTGTGTCAAATTAAGGAATTATTATATTGATAATGCTAAAAATTCTGAACTTGTTTAGCATTATCTAGTCCAAATATGCATGATTCCACTATTTGTATCCGTTTGCATCGCTTTCAATAGGGGACTTTTATTTTGAAGCAATCCGCACATGACACCATTGTGGCTAACCCTTTTGTTGGGTAGTTTTGCATGGTCCGTTGCTTCCCGCAACTGGAGCCAACTCGGTATCCAAGTTTCCACCCAACTCGGTTTTATTTGAAGGATAGCAGCCAACACGAATAAATAACGTGTAATATTGGTAGCAACAAACTGGATGTCACCGTGATAGTCTATTGCTCAATGGGGGGAGTATGCGCAACAAACCGGGGCAGCTACTACGGCGTCTACATTTTTATAATAAAAATAAATAAAAACTCTTATCAAATCCCCTGCTGATAATTCTGCCAAATATTTGGTTGTCACCAATTACCACAGTACAAAGTCATAAACTCTGCTTTTTTCTACAATGTATCTTCTTAAAATGTGATTTTAAACCTAACCTTAGCCACACTACTAACCTTATTCCTATCCTCAAATTTTGGGCCATTTTGCTAACTCTATATAGCCAGTTTGACTTTGTGGCTGTGCTATCTAGCGGAAACCCATATATAATGTATTGAACAGGAAATGACAGTCTTTCAATAAAGCCCGATACTGTTCCCTCATTGGTTGCTTTGATAAAAGTCAACGCGATCGAGTATCGTTGTGTGGTTTGAAGTGTAAGGGTGGAGCTTATGAATGACGGACGATGCTCTTCCTACCTCTGTGGTAGTGATGGGCATTCCGTCTCTTTTCAGTGAGCCGGCTCGTTCGGCTCAGCTCACCAAAAAGAGCCGGCTCTTTTGGCTCCCAAACGGCTCTTTAAAAAAAAAAACAAGTCAAACAGCTTGCGATAGGTTGACTATGATTGGTGTTAAAACAATTCTAATTCAATTATTAAATGAAATCATACTCCACCTTAACCACAATGTATTTAAAAATGCATGAAAAAGAGTACTTATTAAACATTTGCAATTAAAGTACAGCTTTTTAAGGTATATAAACAAAGTGCATATAAATCTAACCATTCAAAACGAATACAATCTGAACAGAATAATAGAATATTGCACCATATCAAAGAAAAATAAATAACAATTTGCAAAACTGCAGCATCCAACAAATTGAAATAAGTGTAAAAAAGAAGGATACTATCACACATGTGCATTTAAAGTGTAACATTGTTAATGTATATAAACAAAGTGCAACTATAACTATTCAAAACAAATTAAATCTGAACAACATAATCATAGAATATTGCTCCATATCAAAGATAAATTTTAAAAAACAAGGTGCAAAACTGCAGCATCCCACTTTAAACATTAAACTGGTCCCTCTTTTCTCTCTTCTTTATTGCCATGGTATAACCAGCAGCACACAGCAATGCTGACCATATTTTGCATTTATGAGAGATTTGCATTCAGAAATGCAAGCTGACTCAATTTCGAGGGGCTAATGCGGTTTCTTCTTTCAGTAATTATTTGTCCCGTTTTCAAGAAGAACCTCTGGGGGAACGCATGTGGCCACTATGCAGAGTCACCCTGTCATCAGGCCTTGTTCTTCCACCAGCTCAGAGGATCTGCAGATCCTCCAAATAGGATCGTACCTCCCTTATGGCATCTGCTAAGGGATTCCTTCACGCTGCATCCCCAGTTGCTCTCTCGTCAAACAGCATCCAAACAGCAGACGTTTGTGGCACTACTGTTGTGCTTCTGCTCCATCTGATCCCTCTTCTTCCTGTTGGCCTGGTGCCTGAGCCAGCTGACTGCTGGGACTGTCCCTCCCTGCTGCTGAGGTTATTCTTTGAAGAGCCTCATCAATCGCTCTGGCATCACTGAAGGCTAACTTTCTAAACCTGGGGTCAAGTGGGGTTGCAGGTAGCCTAGTGGTTTGAGTGGGGGCCGTTCTGCCCCTGAACATGCAGTTAACCCACTGTTCCTAAGCCGTCATTGTAAATAAGAATGTCTTCTTAACTGACTTGCCTAGTTAAATAAAGGTAAAACATCAAAACATATATATATATATATATATATATATTCCATTCTGTGGAACTTTCTGTCCATTGATGAACATAGGGTGTCCATCAACTCTGTCACATGTCCTGTGGTTACATTTGCTCCTCTCTGGTGACTGGCTGTAATTCGCTGCAGACCCTTACACAGGGATATCATTTTTGAGGCTGTGACATAGCTGAAAATAGAGAACAAAAACTAAGGTTCATGTTTTGTCCAATGATACTACATTCTCATCTACTGCTCATATACATATATAATACAGGGTTAAATAATGATGTAGTAATAACTGTGTACTGTACCTCTCTCCACTGATCTCCACAGTGACCTGCTCAAAGGGTTCCAGGACTCTGCACACCTCCTCCACCACCTCCCATTCCTCTTGGGTCAGAGCATCAACAGGTGCATTGACAACGGCCAGGGTAGAGATGATGGCATTCTTTGACTCAAGAAACCTCTTCAACTTATAAAATGTTGAATTCCACCTTGTAGTGCAGTCTTGTTTAGGCCTCAGTTCAGGCATCCCCATCTGGCGTTGTGTAGACTTTAGTTTTTCAGCACCTACTGTGCTCATGTGGAAGTATTCCACATCTGCTTTCACTTCGTCCACAGTGGGCTTCATCACCTTCAGAGTATCTCTTACAATCAGGTTGATTGTGTGGGCAAGACATGCATGATGGGTCCATTTAAAAAATTTCATGGTTTTGCTTATGTTAGCTGCATTGTCACTAACACAACAGACCACTTTTCAATTTACTTGCCATTCTCTGGCCACTCTCAACAGTTCCTCTGCCAAGTTCTCTGAGGTGTGTCTATTGCTGAACTCAAAGCAGTCCAGAAGACAGCTAGACATAGAAAAATCTTCAATGAAGTGACATGTAACAGACATGTAAAAGTGGTTACCCTTGATGTCCATCAGTCAGTAGTAAGGCAAACTGCAGTAGCTTTTTGGACTATTTTCCGCACTGAAGCCTGTGTGCTCTCGTACAGTTGTGGAATAAGTGATTTTGAAAGGGTTTTCCTGCTTGGAATTGTGAACATAAGCATGTGAAAAAGGTCATTCAAATAACCAAATTCAACCAGCTAATTTCCGATTTATACGAAATTGTTTGACTACAGAGGTAGCAAAACTGTACTTCAAATCTATGATACTCCCCCACTTAACATACTGCTTGACTAGTTGGGCCCAAGCTTGCTGTAGAACATTAAAACCTATTCAGTCGCTCTACAAACAGGCTCTCAAAGTGCTTGATAGGAAGCCCAATAGCATTCATCACTGTTACATCCTCAGAAAGCATGAGCTCCTGAGTTGGGAAAATCTTGTGCAATACACTGACGCATGTCTTGTATTCAAGATCCTAAATGGCCTGGCTCCCCCTCCACTCAGTATTTTTGTTAAACAGAAAACCCAAACATATGGCAGCAGATCCACAATGTCTGCCATGAGAGGTGACTGTATAGTTCCCTTTCAGGAAAAGCACCTTTAGTAAATCCGCTTTCTCTGTGAGAGCTTCCTGGAATACACTGCCATCAGACACACATAACTGCACCACATATCACACTTTCACAAACAAAAACATGAAGACATGGCTAAAGGTCAATCAGATTTGTGAACATAATCCCTAGCTGTGTATTGTCGCTTTCCATGTTGTCTGTTGTCTGTAGCTTGTGAAGTGTGGAACCACATTGTTACTTTTAGTGATTTTGTCTTGTTGCTTTTTGTTCTATTTTGCTCTGTCTATTTGCTACGTCTTGCTTGTCCTATGTTGCTGTGCGTGTGCTCACTGCTCAATGATTGTCTATATTGTAATTGTTTTTAATAACCTGCCCAGGGACTGTGGTTGAAAATTAGCCGGCTGGCTAAAACCGGCAATTTTACTGAAACTTTGATTAATGTGCACTGTACCTGTAAAAATAAAATAAACTCAAACTCAAACATTGGATTTGGACTATTGCTATCATTTCTAAAAACTCTGTCCTCCTCGATCGAAAATGGCTGGAAATCGGTGGCAATCATTTTAGCCAATGTAATATCAATTTGGCCTTGTTTTGCTACAGACATAGACTTCAGCATAAAGTGGTCCATAGAAGACTGCATTGCTGTGGGTCGCGGAATAGGGCTATTTGACTGAGTGGATACATCGCCATGTGTGGAGTTGCTGGCTCCACCACTATCACTAGCAGGCCCGCTAGTTTCTCAAAGCTCCTCTACAGCTAGCTTCACAGTTGGGTGCACAGTTCACATATGCCGGTGTAGGTGGTGCGTCGAACTGGCTTTATATGAGATCTTGTTTGGCAAATTCTACACTGTGCTCTAACATTGTCTACATTATTAAAATGCATCCAAATGCTACTGTGCTTCCGACTCATTTTCCAGCTGTTGTTTTCACAGCTGTCCTTCCTCTCTCTCCTCGGCTGCTAAGTGTGTGACTGTGAGTGAGTTGGCTCGGCCCTCCCTCACGCATCTTTGGTTCATTGGTTGATTGACAGGAACAACAGGTGAGGCTGTTAGTCTGAGCAGACAGTCAGAACGAATATGTGTGCGCTTGAGCATTTAGGCCTATATGATTTTATTTATTTTCTTTTATTTGAATTAGTTAATTCTATCTATGAGTTAATTCTATTCATATCTTCATTTTGTAATGTTTTTATGAATAGATTAGTCTCTTCTGATATCCGAGCCAGCCCCCAACGTTCACCTACAAGAGCCGGCTCTTAGAGCCGACTAGTTCGCGAACGACCCATCACTACTCTGTGGCTATGCTCTCCTCTTAATGAAAAGCTCAGGCACATCACAGTATTGAAACACTGACTCTATGGAAACTCACTGCACTTTCACATAATCATTGGCATTTCCATTAACATTGGAAATGCCTAATACAAGCATTGTGACTTTGACATTCGAGATGTGTTTGTTATTTGTAAATTGACAAAGCCCATTACACTTGCACTAAGTTTTCAATATAGGATGTGTGGATTCTATAGTTTTTTCTCTCCATGTATACTGTATTTAGGCCCATGTTGCCTATATATCTTTTAATGCAGTCATCTCGGTTGTCATTTGAAGCTTAATTTTATCCTTCCTTTGTTTGGCAACTTTGTATTCATAATCAACTTCAACTTATTGGCAGTCACAGTCAGACAGATTGCCTGAACATCTTGATTCTATCTTTAGCGGAGATCTTCTGTGAATAAAGTGATGCGGAAAGGGAAAGAAGCATCTGACTCTATGAGTGGTCTGGATCACTCATAGATGTGCAAAGGTTTTTAAGAACTACATTACTGTAAGGCTCTGGGAAACACCTTGGCTATTAACAATACATCGTATCAAGGTTCTAACAATGATCTTAATGCTACGAAGGCTCTGGGAAACGAGGCTCTGAATAACCAAATGTAACTCCAATGTTATGCTGGTGTATAATAGTGAGAAAGTGAAAAATAGACTCTTTTAACTACATTGGGCAGAGAGGAGCACAGTAGGTAGCAACAGGGAATACAGACAGACGTGTGTATTTGTGTGGTAGCAGGTAACTGCATCTATCTTATTTTTCTTGTTTTATGTTACGGGCCAGATGCCCATAAATTACTACCACGTGGTTTGCATCAACTGTTTATTATGATCGATCACATGTTAATCAGAAGTGAATCAATTGATTACTCTGGAAGGGGAGTGATAGTACAGAGAGCTCTACAGTTCACTTTAAAACACTTTCAACATAATTTACTGCAGTTTAATGTACCTTAAAACCTCATCTAACCATTGGTGAGAAATTCCACATCTGGTTCCTATTCTATTCAATTCTATTCGATAACCATTGTCTTACATCAGATAGCGAGACAAACCATCTGCAACCGTCCGTTGAGGGACAAGTGTCTCATAGGAGTGACGCCACCTGTTGGAAGACATTGTTTGTTTAATGTATAGTAAGTTAACCTTTACAAAAGGAGGTAATGTAGGAAGTGCTTTCAATTTACATGTACATTTTTGTCATTTAGCAGACGCTCTTATCCTGAGAAACTTAGAGTAAGTAGTGAGTGTCATCCTGCAATGTCAATGTCATCCTGCACAACAAACGTGAAGTTTGCAGGACTGTTACACCAGCCACATTTGACCAAGTGGTACCACGTTACATTAAATTAAATTAATTAATTAAATTACATTAAATTGTTCAAAACAGTGTTCAATGCTTGCCAAATAGTGAGCCAAATTGTACCTGCAGTTCTTAGCACTTTATAAATGCACTTACACATGGTTATAACATGAGCCCTTAAGTATCATCATGCAACCTTACAAAAAATCTGATTGTCATTTTGCTTACTTTTTTCATTATTTTCACTGTTCTTTTCCTGAATTTCACAGCTCAGCACTGAGTTGGCTGCCAATTGTGATGTCATCAACTAGAGCACACAGGGAGAATGGAAGGGACGGAGATGTGTAAAATACATTCAATTTGCTAATTTATTTATAAATATATTAAAAAATATCACATTTACATAAGTATTCAGACCCTTTACTTGCTCTGACACGCACTGTCAACTGTGGGACCTTGTATAGACAGGTGTGTGCCTTTCCAAATCATGTCATATCAGTTGAATTTACCACAGGTGGAGAAACATCTCAAGGATGATCAATGGAAACAGGATGCACCTGAGCTGAAGGGTCTGAATACTAATGTAAATAAGGTATTTCTGTTTTTAATTTTTAATAAACATTACAAAAATTCTAAATAAATGTTTTCGCTTTGTCATTATGTGTAACGGTTTTCTTCCGTTGAAGGAGAGGAGGACCAAAATGCAGCGTGGTTAGTGTTCAACATGTTTAATATAGACGACAACCGAGAATACTACAAAATACAAAACAACAAATGTGAAAACCGAAACAGTCCTCTGGTGCAATGACACAAAGACAGAAGACAATCACCCACAAAATACCCAAAGAACATGGCTGCCTGAATATGGTTCCCAATCAGAGACAACGATAAACACCTGCCTCTAATTGAGAACCAATCTAGGCAACCATAGACTTACATAAACACCTAGACTAGAACACACCCCATAAACATACAAACCCCTAGACCAGACAAAACACATAATTCCCCTGTCACACCCTGACCTAACCAAAATAATAAAGAAAACAAAGATAACAAAGGCCAAGGTGTGACATTATGGGGCATTGTAGGTAGATTAAGGAGGGAAAACTGTATTTAATCCATTTTTGAATAAGGCTTCCTGTGAAGTGCTTTTCGATCATGTTTGTTTGAGATGCAATGGTCACATTAGCTCCTGCTAATACACAGTTGTTTCCATGCTACAGACAAGTCTACAGCCATCATTTTTCGAATAAGGCTGTAACCTAACAAAATGTGGAAAAAATCAAGAGGTCTGAATACTTTCCTAAGGCACTGTATGTCACCAAATGTTGCAGTCGAAAGACTACTCTCTAAAGAGAAGTAAGGGAATGTTAAGACCCCATTGGCAAAAAAATACCTGTTACATGTTAAGTACACTCTGTGACAATGGTTACCTCATAGAAAGAAAATAAAAACCTGGGCCTACTTGACCTCTGATCCATTACCCCCATAGGGCCCTCTTGACCTGAAAATAACCTAAAGGCCAACCTGGAGTCATATCTAATGAACTCAAAACGCCCTCTGTGTCTGCATAGTCTCTATAAGCCTCAATGGTGGTTTCCTAACTCTACCAGTCCCTGACCTGACAGGCCTAACCCAGCTATCATTATGGTTATCATGTTAAACTTTATTTATTTATTTATTCATTTTTTATTTAACCTTTATTTAACCAGGAAGGGCTTATTGAGATTTAAAATCAATTTTTGAAGAGCGTCCTGGCCAAGATAGGCAGCACCAAGTCATTGCAAAAATTACAGACAGACAGTATGAAAAACTACACGTAATCTAGTAAAAACCATTGAATTCAGAAGAGTATAACAAAATCAAAACCAGCAAATTAAAAACATTGACAGGTCAGGGAATCAATCTCAAAATCCTTCATCAGTGATTTAAAAACACCAATCGGGACAAGTTCTTCCAGTTTAAAAGTATTTTGAAAGGTGTTCCAAGACGATGACGCAGAGTACATAAAAGCCCTTTTACCAAATTCAGTTCGGACATTTGGAACAGTTAGCAGGATAAAGTCTAGCGATGAAGAGAGTACCCACCACATTTCTGAACAATAAAAATGTCCAAATAAAAAGGTAGTAAACCCAAAATGGCTTTGTAAATAAAAGCATACCAGTTACTGAGCCTAGTGACTGAGTGACTAGAGAAGGCCAGCCAACCCTGGTATACAAAGTGCAGTGGTGCGTAAGCGTTTTGCAGTTTAAAATCAATCTCAAAGTGCCATGGTAAAGAGTGTCTATTGATCTCAAACACTGAGCGGAAGCCATTCATATATAAAATATCCACATAGTCTAGTAAAGGCATAAATGTAACTGATTACTAGCCTCCTTCTGGCTTCAAAAGAAAAACAGGCATTATTCCTCAAATAAAATCCCAATTTCAGCTTCAATTTTTTTGTCAGTTGTTGAATATGCAATTTGAAAGAGAGGCCGTCATCAATTAAAATTCCAAGATATTTATATGAGGTTACAACCTCAATCTCCTTGCCCTGACAGATAGTAATAGGTGAAAGGTTCAGAGGTCTATTTCTTGCATTAGAAAACACCATTAGTTTAGTTTGGTCAGTATTGAGGATAAGCTTCAATTGATACAAGGTATGTTGAACAGTATACAAAGCAGTTTGCAAGTTCTGGAAAGCTTTTGTAAGAAACGAGGCACAAGAGTAAATAACAGTATCATCAGCATAAAAATGAAGTTGTGCATTTTGGATATTTTTGTCTAAATAATTTATATAAATAGTGAATAAGAGAGGACCAAGTACAGAGCCTTGGGGCACACCATTAAAGACAGACAATTTAACAGACATAAGCCCATCAAATTGAGTGCACTGAGTTCTATCTGACAGATTGTTAGCAAACCATGCAACTGCATGCTCCGAAAGACCTACACTCGACAATCTCTGCCTTAGTATAGCATGATCAACTGTATCAAAAGCCTTAGAGAGATCGATAAAAAGTGAGACACAGTGCTGTTTTTTGTCAAGGGCTTCAGTGATATAATTTAAAACCTTCACGGCTGCTGTAATTGTGCTATGTTTCTTCCTGAAGCCCGATTGGTACATTGATAAAATAGAGTTAGTAAATAAAAACTTGTTTAGCTGTTCACTTACAAGGGTTTCAAGCATTTTCACCAGGGGTGACAGCTTTGAGATTGGCCTATAATTATTTGAAAGAGTTGGATCTCCCCCTTTTAAAAGTGGTAGGACAAATGCTGATTTCCAGATCTTTGGAATTTCATTACATTCCAGGGATAAATTGAACAGATATGTAAGTGGTTTAGCTATTAAATCAGCTGCCAGATTTAAAAAGCAGGGATCCAAAAGATCAGGACCTGCAGGCTTTCTCTGGTCTAAGGATTTCAGGGCTGCACTGAGAATGGCAAAAAGCTAAAAGTTTGACCAGCTCTCACTGGTTCATCCACACAGGGTTGTACAGAGACAGAGGACACTGAATCAAACAGCCTACCTGATGATACAAAGTGCTCATTGAAACAATTCAGCATTTCAGTTTTGTCATACAGCGGGGCAAAAAAGTATTTAGTCAGCCACCAATTGTGCAAGTTCTCCCACTTAAAAAGATGAGAGAGGCCTGTAATTTTCATCATAGGTACTTGCCCCACTGTATATAGCAACAGAGTCCTTCAAAACACATGACGGTAATTCATTAACATTACTGTTCCCAGACATAGACTTAATAGCCTTCCAAAACTTTCTAGGGTCATTCAGGTTATCAGGGTAACAGACATAAAATATTCAGACTTGGCCTTCCTGAGAAGAAAATAACACTTGTTTCGTAACTGCCTAAAAATAAGCCAATCAGCATCAGAACATGATTTCCTTGCTTTAGCCCAGGCTAGATTACGGTTGACCACCATAGATATGTCACTGTCCACAATTTAGGGATAGCCAAGGTCAAGGGCTCTGCGACTGTGGCCCAGCGTCATCTTCAGAATGCCTTTCCTCATCAGAGGGTTGTGACCTTTCTTCTCAAAAGGTCAGCTCTGACACACTTGTGTCATCAGTGGCATCCTCAGAATCTGGGTTCTGAGGGTTCTGACTGTGAATTTCCAGAGGTCCGCTCTGATACCCACAAACTAGTCCTCTCGCCCATGTCCATGTCTGTTATGTTATTTACAGATGAGGCCTCTGTCTCCTCACTCTGATCCACACTGTCTCCCGTATCAGGTGTCTCTTAGGAAGCGTCAGGGAAAGGCAATAAGTTCACTGATATCATCAGACTGCAGTGGACTGTTTTTTTTGGGGCCCATCGAAGCGTTCCATATCTTGAAGTCTCAGAGCTGAGGTCATTTTTGGGGCTCCTGAACTATTACGGAAAGTTTGTGGCAAACTTATCCACATTGTTGCATCCGCTTCACCAACTGCTGCAGGCCGATAGAAGGTGGAATTGGTTCCCACAATGCAAAGGTGCATTCAAGACTTGCAAACAGCGTCTGCTAAAGAGCAAGTGGCTTTCCCACTACAATACTTACGGAGTAGGAGCCGTCATCTCATATGTTCTACCGTCAGATGAAGAACACCCTATTGCATTTGCATCAGGGACTCTGTCACCAAGTGAGAAAAACTATGCTCAAATTGAGAAGGAAGACCTGAGCATAATTTTCGAAGTGAAGACGTTTCACAAATACCTCTACGGAAGGAAGGTGACCTGCATGAGGGACATCCAGGGATCACTCGAATGAAAGCACTCGTCCGCAGTTATTTGTGGTGGCCTGAAAAGGATCCGGACATTCAACAGCATGTAGGCCACTGCTCATCTTGTGAAGCTGTTCGCAACAAGCCTGCTGCTGCACCTCTTCATCCATGGTCCTGGGCTGCTACTCCATGGGAACACATCCATATGGATTAAATGATTGAAATGTTTCTCAAGAACAACAGAGTAAGGTACATCCTGTCACCACCTTACCATCCGGCATCAAACGGAGCAGCGGAGAGAGCCATGCAAACCTTTAAGAAGACCTGGACTAGACTCGAGGTTATATTAGTTACTATGCTGTTACTAAGCAGTAACGTATTACGGCAGTGTTATGTTATTATACCTAATAGGAGATGCACATGCGCAATATTGGGCTGGGCTGTAGAGCAGGAGAGGTTTTGACTTAACAAAACTAACTGTACTACCGTCTCCTGCCTGGTCTTTTCTCCACAACACAAATACGATCTGGCTTTAATGGCCATGTACTCTTATAATCTCCACACGGCACAGCCAGAAGAGGACTGGCCACCCCTCACCACTTCCTGACAATAGACACAAGGAAACACAATAGATCAAATCAAATCAAATGTTATTGGTCACATACACGTGTTTAGCAGATGTTATTGTGGGTGTAGCAAAATGCTTGAGTTTTTTAGATCCAACAGTTCAGGAATATCTAACAATTTCACAACAATACACACAATACACACAAATCTAAATTAATGGAATGGAATGAAGAATATGTAAAAGTGTTTGTGTCCTGGGTGGCGTCCTGGTGATACTATTGCATTATCCTCTGCGTAGTTGTTGATGAAGTTCACCACTCGCTGCAAATCCTCATGCTTCAGGTGTAAACTGTGCTTGCTTGGGACAGCTCTCTTTTTGATGGGAGGCGTTCGACCATTCTCCTTGTATGACTGGTGGAGGAGAGTCAGGCGTGTTCTACTGATGCTAAATGACAAATTCCAGGTACAAATATATTAGCATTATTATACAATAGATAGCTGTAATCACCATCAGACACACCTGGCTAACTTGATAGGTCGTCAGCTAGTTAACAGTAACTTTAACTTGGGGTCGTTTTTTTTAGACATATAGCAATACAAACCGATTGTCATAGCTAGCTAAAGATAACCAAACTGTTTTCGCTTCATCATTATGGGGTATTGTGTGTAGGAAAAAAAGTATTGAATCCATTTTAGAATAAAGCTGTAAAGTAGCAAAATGTGGAAAAGTCATGGGGTCTGAATACTTTCCGAATGCACTGTAGAACGCCTCTCACCCCTCTTCTCCTTTATCTATCCTCAATCTCTCCTCTATCACCCTCCGGTCCTCCTTTCTCCTAAATGCCCTTGGCCCATACTGAAGCCTAATCATGCACACACATTCATATGCACACTCCCATGCCCACACAAGCCCCCCCCCCATCCTATCCCACTCAGTACACTTGCAGTGGAGAGAGCACCACCCAGTGCACTTGTGGGAACCCGCTCGCTCACCAGGGACAGGATGAGAGCTTGCCCTGCAGTCATCTCTCTCCCTCAATCTGACAGCGATCTGTGTCTGGGTGTATTCCTGTAAACCACTGAGGGAGTCTGTCGGCTGCCATGTGGGACCGCACACCAGAGAATGTACCATTTCACTGGCCTACAGATTTCCATTTTCCCCTGTCTTCAGCACCAACACTGTACTCTACTGTATACGTTGAGCTTTCTTAGACGACATTAGATTCAATGTTAATGTTCAGACCTGGGTCAAATACATATAGTACAGACAACAGTTTGGCAAATACTTGAGGCGCACTTGATTTAGCTTTACTAGTCAAATGGAACTAATGGAAACCAAAAGAATACACTGACGGACTACCCTTCACACTCGCTAAGTAAAATGAAGCGTCTATTCGGAGGTACAGTTCCTCAAGTCTCTTTACTCAGCCCTTCTTGGTCCTGGAGTGACAACATCAGCTCTGCTACACCTCCTCTGCGCCACCCTTGAATCAAAACATGACATTCCTACTTCTGTCTTACTCTTCCAGGTGTGTGTTATAAATGTGTCCCCACTTTGATAGTAAAATGTCTATGTGTTCCAAATATGTAACTGTGTGCAGTGCTCCTCTGCTCCTTGGGGCTGCTCTCCATCTTCCTGTTCATGCTGGTCCTTACCTGCCAGTACCTGCACACACGTCACACACGCAAAAAGGTAGCTGCACACACACACACACACACGCACATACGCACACACACACACTCACGCACGCGCACGCACGCACACACACACACACACACACACACACACACACACACACACACACACACACACACACACACACAATCAAAAGTTATCAGAGGAATTACAATTGCACATTTTCTTCTCCGTCAAGTCTCAAGTTCAACATTTTTATTGTCACGTGCACAACTACAGTGAAATACATTTTTTGCAAGCTCTTTCCCAACAGTGCAGTAAATTTCAGCATAGTCAGTGCAAATATTTTAATAAAACAGAAGGGCAAATGCAGATACTCCATGTAGCCATTTTGCTAGCTTTGCTTGCTTATGGCTTGGGGAGGGAAGCTGTTCAGGAGCCTGCTGGTGTCAGACTTGTTGCTTAGGTACCGCTTACCGTGCGGAAGCCTAGAGAATAGTCTATGGCTTGGGTGGCTGGAGTCTTTTAACAATTTTACGGGCCTTCATTTCACACCACCACATTTGTTTCATAGCCTTGTGTGCCTGATTTACAGAAAGAACGTGTTTCATAGTAATGCAGTACCATCATTGTTAGCCTAACTCTGACCACTCTTCTTTACAGCCAGTTACTACCTGGTCAAATGCCCAGAGAGTAGGTCAGTCTTAACCATTCATTTATAGACTCTGTTATCAATAGCTAAAGCTCACATTAATACTGTACATAACTGGGGAGATCATATAATAACTTTCCTATAATAACTGTTATATCTGACATGGGTGATTGATCATGTTAACTCCTCCTGTTCCTGTGTGACCCTAGCTCTGGAGAGACGGTTGCCAACTCCTCCACCTCGTCTCCTGGAACCCACAGGAACAACAAGAGACAGAAAGCACAAAGGAGAGACAAATCCAGAGAACCAGAGGAGACACCGCCACACATTCCAGACAAAGGTATGACCTCACAACAGCCTATGTATAGCAATAGAATGTCTAGAAAGGGGAAACCCCTTCAGACCATGGCAATTTGACAGTACATTCATTGGTATACCTAAATTAGCATGGGAATTGTCCTTTCTAGTATTTATTTTTCTATTAAAAACAGCCCCAGAACATTATTCCTCCTCCACCAAACTTTACAGTTGGCACTTTGCACTTGGGCAGGTAGAGTTCTCCTGACATCCATCAAACCCAGATTTGTCCGTCAGACTGCCAGTTGGTGAAGCGTGATTAATCACTCCAGAGAATGTGTTTCCAATGGTGGCGAGCTTTACACCACTCCAGCCGATGCTTGGCATTGCGCATTGTGATCTTAGGCTTGTCCATGGATGCTCGGTCATGGAAACCCAATTCATGACACTCCCGAAAAATAGTTATTGTGCTGACCTTGCTTCCAGAGGCAGTTTGGAACTCTGTAACCAAGGACAAACAAATTGTACGCATTTCAGCACTCTGCGTCCCTGTTCAGTGAGCTTGTGTAGCCTACTACTTTGTGGCTGAGCCGTTGTTGCTCCTAGACGTTTCCACTTCACAATAACAGCCCATACAGTTGACATGGGCAGGGCAGTAATTTGACAGACTGTCTTGTTGGAAAGGGGGTTAACTAGTCAGTTGTACAAATGAATGTATTCAACTGAAATTAGTCTTCTGCATTTAACCCAACCCCTCTGAATCAGAGAGGTGCGGGGGGCATCATTAATCAACATCATCAGTGCCCGGGGTACAGTGGGTTAACTGCCTTGCTCAGGGGTAAGATGACAGATTGAATACCTTGTCAGCTCGGGGATTCGATCCAGCAACCTTTCACTGATCTCTTCAGAAAAGGCCATTCTACTGCCAGTGTTTGTCTATGTAGATTGCATGGTTATGTGCTCAATTTTATACACCTGTCAGCAATGAATGTGGCTGAAATAGCCGAATCTACTCATTTGAAGGGGTGTCCAAATACTTTGTATATATTGAGTATTTTGGTACTTCCCTTATGCACTACACTTTTTCATGTACTAACTTTTATTATACCACAGGTCAATATAGTCCACCAGTCTAACAGTCTATCCTGCCCTCTATCCACCATTCATAGTGACAATAGAGGTAGGTGGATAGTTTGTCCAGATCGGCAATAGGCTAACAAGCAATCATACCTCACATAAAAACATTCAAAGCTGCATACATTTTTTATTTGAATCGACAAGAACAAATAGGAATTGCTGATAGGAAGCGGAGACATGAGACACACAGCTAAAAAAATCTCCCCTATTGATCTTGTTAAGGGATAATACAATTATCCTACCTAGACTAGCCTACAACACCACAATGCAATGAATATTGCATTATTGTTTTCAAGTGAAGTACAACATATTACTCTAGGCTGCAGTGAAAATGTCATTTGAATAACCCTGCAAAAGCCCTGTGATTTGAATGTTAATTCCATTTGGATCAGTTGTAGGTTTACACTTGACAGTTTATAAGGTCTGGAAAGGCACAGTAGCAGGCCAGTCTGGCTGTATTTTTACTTCTGATACTGAATACACTGACTGTTGTCGATCGTCATTCTCCCAAGTCTTCCTGTAATAATGTGGCCACATATGCTCCCGGCAGGCACAGTTCATCAAGGACAACAACCACCGGAGCCACTGACTGTTCACCCCGGTATCATCCAGAAGGCGAGGTCAGTACAGGTGCATCAAAGCTGGGACTGAGAGACTGAAAAACAGCTTCTATCTCAAGGCCATCAGACTGTTAAATAGCCATCACTAGCACATTGGAGGCTGCTGACCTATATACATTGACTTGAAATCACTGGCCACTATAATAATGGAACACTAGTCACTTTAATAATGTTTACATATTTTTGCTTTACTCATCTGTATATATGTATATACTTTATTCTATTCTACTGTATTTTAGTCTAAGCCACTCCAATATTGCTCATTCTATTTATATATTCCTTAATTCCATTCATTTACTTTTAGGTGTATTGTGTGTAGTTTTGTGGTTTGTTAGATATCACTGTGCTGTTGGAGCTGGAAACACAAGCATTTCGCAACACCCACAATAGCATCTGCTCAATAACATTTGATTTGATTTGATTTATTTCTTCAATTATTTTTATTTAACCTTTAGGCAAGTCAGTTAATAAGAACAAATTCGTATTTACAATGACGGTCTAGCTTCAGGAAAGCTTAACACATGCTCTGCCTCTTCTCAAATCCGAGCGGCTATTCCTTGGGCACCTAGAACCTAACTCTTCAATATAGTCTAAATATTTATAATATCACTTTTTAAACGTATTACATTTTATATGTGGCATAAACACAAGCAGCCACACTTTGTTTTATCTGATTAGGCTACTTCAAAAGTCTCCTGTAGGCATTTGCACGTTCTGTCACACCCTGATCTGTTTCACCTGTTCCTGTGATTGTCTCCACCCCCTCCATGTGTCGCTTATTTTCCCCAGTGTATTTATCCCTGTGTTTCCTGTCTCTCTGCGTCAACCAGCGTTTTTCCCTTTTTTCCCTTTCTCCAGCTTTTTGCATTCTAATTTTTCTAGTCCTCCCGGTTTTGACCCTTACTTGTTTCTGGACTTTGTACCCGCCTGCCTGACCATTCTGCTTTCTACTTTAATCAAGGAATGAGTTGGCTGGGGTGATTCGATTTATACATGTTTTACTGTATGTGCAAGCTGTTGGCTGGAGCGCATGTGCCAAAACCAGAGTGGGTACATTCGCTATACATACATTTTTGTGAGCCAAATTGTCCATGAGAGGCTTTCTATCAAAGCCTCCATGCGACCCGTCCCACCTGTTTTGAGACCCACCTGTTTAGCTTTTTTTTTAAAGTGTTGCCTGTCTTGCATGTTATTTTGACTTTAATACATGTCCCGTATCAGTTTGTACACAATGTAGTTTGTACATTTATTTTTATTTTTTATCATTGAGTTAATAAAGCTGCATACAAACATGGTCTCTTGTCTGCTTTCTTGAGTAAGGCAGCTTCAAAATGCAGGTGTTTCAGCCTAGCTCATTGCTTTCTGTGGTGGTGGGGGAGCCAGTGGAAAATACGGAGCGTAGGGGTTCGTAATGTTCACTAGTTGCACCGTGATTGGCTCAGTGTTCTATCACTCACGGGGACACTATGTCACCGCAAAATCTACAGGGAGAGCTAGAATATTCAAGCCCCTTGGGTGCTGCCATAGAGTTACATTAGAAGTGCCCATCCAAGAAGGCTCAAGGTCATTGGCCACAAATAAAATTACGTCACGTTATATCTACAGCGGCTTTGATTGGACTGATCACACTTTCAAAATCTTAGCTAGCAGTCATCATCATGAATCAAGTCAACAATCTACTGGCAAATCCTTTGTCATATGAAGAGAAATTATGAAGAGGAATTATAGATAAAATGCATCGGTGCTCATCGGCCAACGCAAATTCAACAATGAGTGGTTGGGAAGGAATCAGTGACTAACTGCTGGCATTGCAAAGTAATCACTAGCCTGCTATTCAGTAGAGTGGATGTGTGGTCCAAGTTTGGGTTTACGGGTATCTTTTCCAACCTTAAAAGGATAAACATTCAACATTGGCTATACTGTCAATCCAGCATGACTTTTGCCGCGTTCGAAACAACTGGAAACTCGGAAATCTCAGACTTCAGTGAGTTCAAGACAACTGGGGGGGAAAAACCAGCACCTACTGGGAAAATACGTTTTGTTTGAACAGTCATCCAACTGGGAATTCCAAGTCGGGAACTCAGGCCTCTTTAGAGCTCCGACCTGAAGATCACTGACATCATGAGTCAACCTTGTTTTTTTCCAAGTTCCCAGTTGTTTTGAAAGCACCATGAATCCAGAGAATGCCAGATTTTGATAATACATTTGATGACAAAATTTGTCACGAAGGACCGCTTCGCCACCTTGTTCAAGTGAGCACAACAAAGCGTTTATTGCAAAGGACCACAGGAGGGTCCAGGGGCAGGGTCTAGGGGCAGGGAGAAGGTCATACACAGGGAGTCCAAAAGGGCAACAGTACATGCAGGGAATAGGCTAGTAACGTAGTACGGGGGATCAGGCAATAGATAGATAACAGGAAATCCAATAGGCTAAAGTACTGGCAGGGAATAGGCGTCATTAGTGAGGCAGGCAAAAACTATCATACACGGGAAGAGTGAATCACGGGGAAAAACAGCGCTCCAAAAGATGTGTGTCACAAAACAAACAATACCTCACAGTGATGGGGTGCAAAGAACTGAACTAAATAGTGTGCGATAATGACATACTGGTGTGTTAGGAGTGTGTATTGGAGGCAAAGTCAGGTGCAGGAGAGCAGAGTGTAGTGAACAGGCACACTTTTTATTCCGGTCCAAAATGACAGCACAAGAAGTGCACTGGTTATCAAGGGGCAAAGTATTGACACGTTTTTTTTTATTGAGAGACGAGCTTAAAGTTTTCTTTTACTGACCGTCATTTTCACTTCTCTGACCGCTTGCATGATGACGAGTGTCTCACACGACTGGCCTATCTGGGTGATGTTTGTTCTCGCCTGAATGGTCTTAATCTAGGATTACAGGCACTTTCCACAACTATATTCAATGTGCGGGACACATTTGAGGCTATGATTAAGAAGGTGGAGCTTTTCCCTGTCTGCATTAACAAGGACAACACGCAGGTCTTTCCATCATTGTATGATTTTTTTATGTGCAAATGAACTCAAGCTTACGGACAATGTCAAATGTGATATAGCGAAGCACCTGAGTGAGTTGGGTGTGCAATTATGCAAGTACTTTCCCGAAACGAATGATACAAACAACTGGATTGGATTCGTTATCCCTTTCATGCCCTGCCTCCAGTCCACTTACCGATATCTGAACAAGAGAGCCTCATCGAAATTGCAACAAGCGGTTCAGTGAAAATTCTATTTAATCAGAAGCCAGAGTATCCTGCCTTGGCAAATTGCGCTGTTAAGACACTGATGCCCTATGTAACCACAAACCTATGTGAGAGTGGATTCTCGGGCCTCACTTGCATGGAAACTAAATACAGGCACAGACTGTGTGTGGAATATTATTTTAGACTGAGACTCTCTCCAATACAACCCAACATTGCAGAGTCGTGTGCATCCTTTCAAGCACACCCTTCTCATTAACCTGTGGGGAGCTATTCACAATTTTCGATGAACAAATAAGGTTTTATATGTGGTTGGTGGATGGTTAAATAAAGAGCAAAAATATTTATTATTATTATATTATTATTTATGGCCTGGTCCTATAAGAGCTCTTTCCACGAGCCGGGTTGTGACAAAAACTCACCCTCATTTTTATGTTTAATAAGTATATCGTATAGTGTGTGTGTGTGGCAGGCTTACAATAACGGCAAAAAACAAAATTTGAGAGTGCGCTGACTCTGGTGCTATAGGGAGTACGCAGCTGGAGGTTGAATATTTGGGGTACGAGACTATAAAAATTTTGGGAACCACTGCTGTAGAATATGCTGCAGGAAATGTAGGGACCAT
This sequence comes from Oncorhynchus masou masou, assembly GCF_036934945.1. NCBI lineage: Eukaryota > Metazoa > Chordata > Actinopteri > Salmoniformes > Salmonidae > Oncorhynchus > Oncorhynchus masou. The sequence goes on from NC_088234.1 coordinate 38,813,772, forward strand.
AATGCAAATAAGTCCCTGACTTTTTTGCAGTGGCGTGCCGTGGACCTGGGGCCTGGGCCTTCAGTGAGGTCCTACACAGTCCCACCCGAATGAATCCACCTCTTATTACCATCATTATGATGCCATGGCTCTAGACACTATACATTTAGTCAGAAACGCAGTATAACCAGGCGTTGCGTCACCTTGAAATTGACATTTTTATTCAGAGAATTACAGGGGAAGAGTACAATACAGTACAGTTCAACTAATAGGCAAGAACATAGTCGAGTGCAACAGAGTTATATTAATATTCTTCTATCAATTTCTGGTCCACAAACTTTGAGCTTTAAGTCCAAAAAAATTTAAATTACAGTTCCTGTCTACCCCAAAACATGACAAAATCAATGAGTCTTTTCAATATTTCCCTATTTTTCTTCACCTTTTCATTGTGCAGATCGGTTGCCCTGCGCGCTTGCTCGTTGAGCTGTAGATCCACTCGTGTGTCCCCAAAAGTTTTCAAAAGCACCATTGCTTGTATGTGCCCAGCCGTACTTTGGTGTCTCGTTGCTGCCTTGGTTAGACAACTCAAGTTTGCAAAGCCAGTGTGGCTCCAAACACCAAATCGATCACTTGCAAATAATAGGCATTCCCAGCAGTACAGTTTGCAGTGCTTCTCGGAGCCTGTGAGCCATTGATAGCGCTCGTAGTTGGAACTTTGAAAGTGGCGAATGAACCCTTTCCCCGCCTGTGACAGGCTTTGTAGCGTCGGCGTCGGGCGACCTCTCCTTACAATGTCTAACTTTTCTTGAAAAGTTCGTCTTGAGAATGGCATTATAATTATATCCTCGACCAAATCGATATCTTCTGCCATTGTGGGTTGAAAAAACAGCTTAGTAGCACGCAAATTAATTTGTTTATTAAATTCAGTTTCCTGAGGTTCTGCATAGACCTGCCCATAGGACTTGCCTCTCAATATTGGTAATCCAATCAAAAGACGTGCACGCACTACGCCTGCTAGCTGGCTCCTGTGTAACACTGGAGCCAGCCAGCAGGTGTACAATAGCCAACTCTAAAGCTGATTGGTTGACACTAAATTTTCATTTCCATTCACTTTAACGTGTTCACGCTACACGTTCCCCAAGGGCACCCCCCCCCACTCAACTCAAAAAGTGGCTCACTAACAAGTCCAATAGCTCAAATGAAAGATAAACACCTTGTTCATCTACCCAGCGAGTCAGATTTCTAAAATGTTTTACGGCGAAAACATAGCACATATGTATGTCAAGCCACCACAAAGACACAGACGATATGTAGCCATTTTGTCGAACAAAAGATGCAATCACAAACGGGATTAACAGGATTAACAGGATTAAAAGAAAAATAATTCACTAACCTTTTGAAAATATTCATCAGATGACAGTAATAGGACATGTTACACAATACATTTATGTTTTTTTTCAATAATATGCAATTTATATCCATAAATCTCTGTTTACATTGACGTCATGTTCAGAAAATGCAAAAAAATGTCCAGAGAAATTATTGATAGCTCTGCCAGATAACGCCAGATAACAGCAATACACATCATAAACTTTGACTAAATATACATGTTCTACATATAGTTAGAAAGATACACTGCTTCTTAATGCAATCGCTTTGTCACATTTATTTTTAACGTTACAGAAATCGTTCACTATTCAATAATCTGAAACGGAGCTCAGACATAAGCAATATTTCTCCGCTATGTTGGAGTCAACAGAAACACAAAATTACAACATAAATATTCCCTTACCTTTGATGGTCTTCGATCAGAATGTTGTGGAAGTAGTCATACTTACCCAATACATCGTTTGGTTTCAAGTCGTGTGTCTTTGTATTAGCATATGCTACAAGTTCCAGCTGAAATGCATCCAAAATGACTTCTGGTCCCGAACAGTTGCGCATCAAAACTTCAAAATTACATATTATATGTCGACTAAACTGGTCAAACTAAGTGCAGAATCAAGCTTTAGGATGTTATTAACATACAAAAAATTCTCAATTCAACCGGACAATCTGACTTCTTCTCATGCAAGTTGGAACAAAGGGAGCTCTGTGACCAACGCGCGCCCGAAAGCGCATGTATTTTCTCGAGACACTCACTATTTTGCCTGTCAAAGGGTCAAAGCTCGCGGGATTTGCACAATTAAACGCTCTACTGATAGAGGACATCTCGCGGAAGACATAGAAACTGTTCCCAGATCCATAGCTGGTTGGGAAGGGTGATCTAACATAAAGACCAGCCCTCCAAATCTCAACCTGGGGCTGGAAGCAGTGCAACCAAGAGGAAAGCTATGAAATGAAGAGTATAACTCTTACTCTGGGGAATAATTTTATACATATTTGTGGGAAAATATATTTAAATTGTTTTTATATTCTGATGATGTTTAGGCCAGCAGAGAAGGCCTTGCTGGCCCTGACGGCACACCACTGCTTTATTGTGTAATCCCAGTCACTTTTTAAATTATTTGTGCATAAATGTATTTTTTTTAACTGACAAATAAAACCAATCAGTCAATCAATCAAAGTTGTGCAGCGGCAATTTGATGAATGGAAAGAGACATAACATACTCCTTCTCCTACTCCTTCTCTGTTCTGCGGGTGATGTGGAGGTAAACCCAGGCCCTGCATGTCCCCAGGCACCCTCATTTGTTGACTTCTGTGATCGAAAAAGCCTTGGTTTCATGCATGTCAACATCAGAAGCCTCCTCCCTAAGTTTGTTTTACTCACCGCTTTAGCACACTCTGCTAACCCTGATGTCCTTGCCGTGTCTGAGTCCTGGCTCAGGAAGGCCACCAAAAATTCTGAGATTTCCATACCCAACTATAACATCTTCCATCAAGATAGAACTGCCAAAGGGGAAGGAGTTGCAGTCTACTGCAGAGATAGCCTGCAAAGTAATGTCATACTTTCCAGGTCCATACCCAAACAGTTCGAACTACTAATTTTGAAAATTACTCTCTCCAGAAATAAGTCTCTCACTGTTGCCGCCTGCTACCGACCCCCCTCAGCTCCCAGCTGTGCCCTGGACACCATTTGTGAATTGATCGCCCTCCATCTAGCTTCAGAGTTTGTTCTTTTAGGTGACCTAAACTGGGATATGCTTAACACCCCGGCAGTCCTACAATCTAAGCTAGATGCCCTCAATCTCACACAAATCATCAAGGAACCCACCAGGTACAACCCTAACTCTGTAAACAAGGGCACCCTCATAGACGTCATCCTGACCAACTGGCCCTCCAGATACACCTCCGCTGTCTTCAACCAGGATCTCAGCGATCACTGCCTCATTGCCTGTATCCGCTACGGAGCCGCAGTCAAACGACCACCCCTCATCACTGTCAAACGCTCCCTAAAACACTTCTGTGAGCAGGCCTTCCTAATCGACCTGGCCCGGGTATCCTGGAAGGACATTGACCTCATCCCGTCAGTTGAGGATGCCTGGTCATTCTTTAAAAGTAACTTCCTCACCATTTTAGATAAGCATGCTCCGTTCAAAAAATGCAGAACCAAGAACAGATACAGCCCTTGGTTCACTCCAGACCTGACTGCCCTCGACCAGCACAAAAACATCCTGTGGCAGACTGCAATAGCATCGAATAGTCCCCGCGATATGCAACTGTTCAGGGAAGTCAGGAACCATTACACGCAGTCAGTCAGGAAAGCTAAGGCCAGCTTCTTCAGGCAGAAGTTTGCATCCTGTAGCTCCAACTCCAAAAGGTTCTGGGACACTGTGAAGTCCATGGAGAACAAGAGCACCTCCTCCCAGCTGCCCACTGCACTGAGGCTAGGTAACACGGTCACCACCGATAAATCCATGATTATCGAAAACTTCAACAAGCATTTCTCAACGGCTGGCCATGCCTTCCGCCCGGCTACTCCAACCTCGGCCAACAGCTCCGCCCACCCCGCAGCTTCTCGCCCAAGCCCTTCCAGGTTCTCATTTACCCAAATCCAGATAGCAGATGTTCTGAAAGAGCTGCAAAACCTGGACCCGTACAAATCAGCTGGGCTTGACAATCTGGACCCTCTATTTCTGAAACTATCCGCCTCCATTGTCGCAACCCCTATTACCAGCCTGTTCAACCTCTCTCTCATATCGTCTGAGATCCCCAAGGATTGGAAAGCTGCCGCAGTCATCCCCCTCTTCAAAGGGGGAGACACCCTGGACCCAAACTGTTACAGACCTATATCCATCCTGCCCTGCCTATCTAAGGTCTTCAAAAGCCAAGTCAACAAACAGGTCACTGACCATCTCGAATCCCACCGTACCTTCTCCGCTGTGCAATCTGGTTTCCAAGCCGGTCACGGGTGCACCTCAGCCACACTCAAGGTACTAAACAATATCATAACCGCCATCGATAAAAGACAGTACTGTGCAGCCGTCTTCATCGACCTTGCCAAGGCTTTCGACTGTCAATCACCATATTCTTATCGGCAGACTCAGTAGCCTCGGTTTTTCGGATGACTGCCTTGCCTGGTTCACCAATTACTTTGCAGACAGAGTTCAGTGTGTCAAATCGGAGGGCATGCTGTCCGGTCCTCTGGCAGTCTCTATGGGGTGCCACAGGGTTCAATTCTCGGGCCGACTCTTTTCTCTGTATATATCAATGATGTTGCTCTTGCTGCGGGCGATTCCCTGATCCACCTCTACGCAGACGACACCATTCTATATACTTCCGGCCCGTCCTTGGACACTGTGCTATCTAACCTCCAAACGAGCTTCAATGCCATACAACACTCCTTCCGTGGCCTCCAACTGCTCTTAAACGCTAGTAAAACCAAATGCATGCTTTTCAACTGATCGCTGCCTGCACCCGCATGCCCGACGAGCATCACCACCCTGGATGGTTCCGACCTTGAATATGTGGACACCTATAAGTACCTAGGTGTCTGGCTAGACTGTAAACTCTCCTTCCAGACTCATATCAAACATCTCCAATCGAAAATCAAATCAAGAGTCGGCTTTCTATTCCACAACAAAGCCTCCTTCACTCACGCCGCCAAACTTACCCTAGTAAAACTGACTATCCTACCAATCCTCGACTTCGGCGATGTCATCTACAAAATTGCCTCCAACACTCTACTCAGCAAACTGGATGCAGTTTATCACAGTGCTATCCGTTTTGTCACTAAAGCACCTTATACCACCCACCACTGCGACTTGTATGCTCTAGTCGGCTGGCCCTCGCTACATATTCGTCGCCAGACCCACTGGCTCCAGGTCATCTACAAGTCCATGCTAGGTAAAGCTCCGCCTTATCTCAGTTCACTGGTCACGATGGCAACACCCATCCGTAGCACGCGCTCCAGCAGGTGTATCTCACTGATCATCCCTAAAGCCAACACCTCATTTGGCCGCCTTTCGTTCCAGTACTCTGCTGCCTGTGACTGGAACGAATTGCAAAAATCCCTGAAGTTGGAGACTTTTATCTCCCTCACCAACTTCAAACATGTGCTATCTGAGCAGCTAACCGATCGCTGCAGCTGTACATAGTCTATTGGTAAATAACCCACCCATTTTCACCTACCTCATCCCCACACTGTTTTTATTTATGTACTTCTCTGCTCTTTTGCACACCAGTATCTCTACCTGTACATGACCATCTGATCATTTATCACTCCAGTGCTAATCTGCAAGGTTGTAATTATTCGCCTACCTCCTCATGCCTTTTGCACACAATGTATATAGACTCGCCTTTTTTGTACTGTGTTATTGACTTGTTAATTGTTTACTCCATGTGTAACTCTGTGTTGTCTGCTCACACTGCTAAGCTTTATCTTGGCCAGGTCGCAGTTGCAAATGAGAACTTGTTCTCAACTAGCCTACCTGGTTAAATAAAGGTGAAATAAAATAAAATAAAAACACCAAAAGGCTTAATGAAATTCACACATTGTCAAGCCTTCGATACTGGGTAAGCCTACAAGGTAGGGAGGGGTGTATTTTCTGTTTGTCGAGATTGGCATAGTCCATTTATTGTGGTGTTGAAAATGCAAACCATGAAATTGAAGTGCCTGAAGTCGGTATGGTTTATTCATGGGTTGTGTGATGCATTGGCACAGAAACCTGTTGGTGGACAAAATGTTCCATATGATAAAAGAAGCAGGGAGACTGAGATCCTCTGTGGTGGTCAGCGAACCCTCAACCTTCTAGTGCGTAGCCCTGCGTGGCATCGACTGTGCCACAAAAGCAAAGTAGATGTCACACCCTGACCATAGTTTGCTTTGTATGTTTCTATGTTTTGTTTGGTCAGGGTGTGATCTGAGTGGGCATTCTATGTTGGATGTCTTGTTTGTCTGTTTCTGTGTTTGGGCCTGATATGGTTCTCAATCAGAGGCAGGTGTTAGTCATCGTCTCTGATTGGGAGCCATATTTAGGTAGCCTGTTTTGTGTTGGGTTTTGTGGGTGGTTGTCTCCTATGTCAGTGTTTGAACCACACGGGACTGTTTCGGGTTTTCACGTTTCTTCTTTTGTAGTTTATTCATGTATAGTTTCATTATTAAAGAACCATGAATTATAACCACGCTGCATTTTGGTCCGCTCCTCCTTCCCAGGAGGAATCCCGTTACAGTAGATATCCACATTTATCGAATCAAATCCAATTCTATTGGTCACATACACTTGTTTAGCAGATGTTATTGCGGGTGTAGCAAAATGCTTGTAGCTTTATTTCTTTCCAAACAAAAATATGTATTTAGTCTGTGTCTTTTTAAACATAGGGTCGCTACAGTTATTATTAGTTGTGGTTGAAAACATTATTTTGAGTTTATTCTATGAGGGGGGACGGTGTTCAATGAATTTTACAATACAAGGGGAGAGTCATGTGGAAATATTATGACACCTTGAGTTGGACAAAATTTCAGTCTATCCTTAAGAGCTCCTCTTATTGGTCACCTACACCCACACCCGCAGCCAATTACAACACATAAAGTTACATAATTAAATTACAGGATTTTTGCCTTCTGTTTCCTATCCTTTATTAATCATTTTCCGTGTTTAATCTTTTTGTCATAAATTGTATAACGTTTACATTTAAAAATCTCATTTACTTATATTTTTCAATTGCATTATTGGGTGTAGAAGCTAAGAGAGGGGAAGTTCCAGAATTGGTCTCAGAGGGCTGTTGTGTGTGTTCTCTGCTGCAGTTATTGCTGCTCTGTCCTCCTGTTGTGAGCCTGCTAATTCTATTCAGCGTTATTGCTTTCCAAACAAAATTATTTATTTAGTCTGTTGTGTCTTTATTACATTTACATTAACTGTAAAAAGTATCATAAAAATATGGACCACAAATAAAAATACAAAGGATCAGTGAATATATTGTTTTATCTGTATCCTGTCGGTAGAAAAGGGTGTTATATTGTTGAGATCGAGCTGTGTTGTAATTCACTGTAATTCACCTGGTCTGACTTTGCCTGGCCAAGACATTAATGAGTCGCTCCCACGCAGATTGCTGATTGAATTTAGTGTGACTGAAAGGGGATCTGAGGACAAGGGATAGAGATCCTTTTATACAAAATTCCCCCTCCTTAGATTCCTGTCCGGTTCTTCCATTACAGAGAATGTTCTGTTATACTGGAGAAAATTTGAAGCCTGTAAACCAATACCTTCAACAATTTTAAATTAGGGGGAGAAAGTTTTTTTAAACTATGCTAACCTTCTCCCTCTCCACTCCTCCAGTTGAAGGTGTGTGTGTGTGTGGAGCACAACCTGATGTATCCAGAGTTGCAGCTGGTATGACCCAGGCCTGAATTCCCCCCTCCTCCTCCTCCACTTCTCCGTCCTCTCCCTCCATCCCTGAGCCTGTAGCCTCCACCCCTTTCAGCTCCAACACGGTCTATACCCAGATCCTGTTCCAGGAGAAACCGCTTTAGATTTCTTAATTAACCTTTACTCATCCATATGGTCTTTGATGTGCGCCACAAGACTGTGTTAGCCTGCTAAGGTGAAGTGTTGGAACAAGCTACAAACCTTCGAGGTTTCAGGCAAGAGCATAGTTCACTGAACCAGATCCGTTAAGTCCTTACACTTGTGGAAATTGGCCAATATGGATAGGGCCAAATTGAAATGTTTCTAACAGAAGAACTATAAAAAGCATATGCATTACCATGGTAGCAATTGAAAGACGAAACTTTGAAAATTATGGGGAAATTATCAGATCAAAGATGAGGACACAACAGTTCACCTAACACAATACTAAATACAAACATTACACTGTTGATTTTATGTTCATTTTACATTTACTGTACCTTTCACAGCATTTTTCAATAATGAAATATGTAGGTTATTGCTTTTCTGAAGGCTTTTGACACTGTGGACCATGCTGTGTTAGTGCAAAGGTTAAAATGTTGTGGAATTACTGGTCATGCTCTAGATTGGTTTATAAGTTACCTATCAAATCGTACTCAATGTGTAATGGCAGATGGTTGTAAATCTGAATCCATAGAGTTGTGCTTAGGTGTACCGCAAGGTTCTATTTTTGGCCCACCGTTGTTCATTTTGTATATCAACAACATTGGGGATCTTATTGAAACAGCGGATGTTCATTTTTATGCAGATGATACTGTTCTTTATTCAAGTGGTAGTAGTTTATCTTTAGCTTTTGAAAATGCCCAAAGAGCCTTTAACATCATACAACAGAATCTGTATGATTTAAAGCTGATTCTAAATTCGGGTAAAACAAAATGCACGGTATTTTCAAATGCCAGGCATGTTACAAATCATGTCATTGCTACATTGGCTGGACATACTGAGCTGAGCTTCACTGTGCTTGTTGAGAACTTGATAAGGAAGCTCAAGCTGAAAATAGGATTGGCTTGTTTTTCTTTTGAGGCCAGGAAGGAGCTGGTACGATGTACATTACTGTCGGTTTTAGATTTTCGTGTTGTTATATACTGTATATGCAGGCCTCAGCCACTACCCTGAGAGCACTTGATTCAGTGTATCATGCAGCCCTCAGGTTCATTACAAATCAGAAACGTCTAACACATCATTATGATCTCTACAGCGCTGTTGGCTGGTCGTCATTGACCTTGCGTAGGCTTAAACACTGGTATACACTGATTTATAAGGCCGCATTGGGTAAAATGCCATTTTATCTATGTTCTTTTTTAGTCAAGTCAGTAAATAAATATAAATTACGGCCCCATTCTGATTTGCTTCTAACAGTACCAAAAATTAGAACAGGTCCTGGTCATTCTATTCCACCTCTTCCATCTCCTCATTGGTTTTTAGGACCATATACGCACGTGGGTGATTGAAAGCTGAACTAAGGTCCAAATCCAGTCCTGTTGGTGGTGGTAATGCACCTGTTGGTTTGCCAACCGCCATCTAAAGTCCACAGACGAAGAAGAAGAAGAAGAGATTACTAGAAATGAACTAAATTTCCCCTTTTATCTGTGGATTATTTGTCGGAGTAGAGAATACACGATTTGTGTGACTCAAAATGGGTCAAAATTCGACAAAGATCCAGGAAAAAAAAGGAACTTGTGCATTCCAGGTAAAATAACAACCCAATGTTTATATCCCAGGACAAATTAGCTAGCAACAGCACGCTAGCTAGCTAAATGTCCATGAATGTTTCATGTTTTGACCTGTCCCCAAACTAATATAGTTGGTTCAGAGTTCATTTTGATATTTCAACCTGCTTTTCCTGATCGCATCTGGTGTGGATGGAAAAAATCAACATCCACGAGGGGGCCCGGTGTAGTCAGCATGTTAGAGATGTGTGTCTTATAATGGTGTCTTCAACAATGTTAGCTACATGCTAGCTATTTCATTAACTTGCCAATATTGGAAAGTCAACAACAAGTTGGCTATGGTAGAAAGCGTTAAAAGTCAGTCTCTGTTTAACGTAAAAAAAGAAGAAAAAAAAGGTAAATAAGCACTAATGTATCTACAAAAGTGTGGAGATGTTACATACGTAATTGTATAAATCATATTATAACTGGGTTATACCTGAAATATAGTAATTTTCGCATTTGTATCCTGTTTCAATAAAGAACATTATTGTTTGAGTTGGTAAACAACTGTCGATGGTGTTGAACTCGCTTGAACCCAGACCCACATCTATAAATGGATTAACAAATATTAGGATAAACAAATGCAGTTATATCGCTACAATAGGGATACTAACAATGTATGGCAAACAATCTAGGGTTAAACGTGTAGAAATTCCTCACGGACACTGAGATCTCATGGGACAGAAAGACAGAAAGAAAGAGACAGAAAGACTCATGGGACGCAGCACTCCTAATTTTCGGTCTACTTTCTAGAGTTTCAACAACACACCCCAGTCATAAACACCACAGACATAAACACTAAATGTGAGTCTTTATCCTGGAGGCAGGAGGGGCCACGCTCTACTGCCCACCAGGGGTGAAGGAGGAGGCCATTTTGTGAAGGTCAGATTGTGAAGGATGGAAGGAGTGAGTGATGGGATGTATGAAGAGAATGAGAGAGAGAATGAGACAATGCTCCCATCCTTCTCTCAGAGACCGAGAAAGTGGGGGCAGAGACAGGGAATAGGAATATGGAGGAGGAAGAGGAAGAGGAGGAGGTGGAGTCAGTGACTGGGATGAACCCTCTAATGGGAACATTTATTCAAATTAGACTAATTGTAATCATGCTTGATAATTAGCTTTACAGTGCATTATAATTGGGTTAGACTACAATATGGTTCTGCCTAGGAACTATAATTTATTTGATTTAATTATTCTGATGAACCCAACGGTGTGGCATTTCATATCATAAAGCCAGTGGAGGAGAGAGAATGGCCGTGGACTGTTGTCTCTGAGAAGGTCATAGCTGGCTCTATGGGAGAGTTATGGGACTATTTTCCAGGCTATTAAGCCACTCCACTTAGCACAATTAGCACCACGCTCAAAGGTTAAAGACAGAGCCATAGCTATGGCTGCATCGGGTGGCCATGGAGCATAATAATGGAGGGCGAGGTGGAAGGAAAGAGACATCTTAGGATGGCTACAGAGCATGTTGATGGAGCTGGAGGTATAGAGAGTAGGAGGGAAAGAGGGAAGGATGTGGATGGGAAGAGGGAGAGAGAGACCTCGCTCTTCAAGTTGGTCACAGCAAATTAATTGGCATCCACAGCTGCTTTTTTCTCTTTGTGGGAGAGATAGAGAGAAAGGGGAAGGTATTCCGTTCAAAAAACATTCGACATTGTTACACCCTAGCCTTGCCATATTTGCTTGTCTCCTCTGTGAGGTATTTGGTATCCCCGGCTAAAATACCGGTAGCAGTATTTTTATTTGCTAATTTTCTTACTTTTTAACTCTGCATTGTTGGGAAAGGACTCCTAAGTAAGCATTTCACGGTAAAGCATACACCTGTTAAGGCACGTGACAAATACAATTTGATTTGTTGTTATTGTGGGCTATTATTATTGAGGCACATGGGTGTGATCATGTGTGGTTTGTCTTGTGAGAAAGCAGAGCAGTGTGGGTAATCTGTTATGAGTTAGGGTCATGGCTATGGTTTGAAGGGGGAACACACACCAGGCACAGATAAATCCCACTGAAAACACACAAACACACACAAAACATCCTGAAAACCTTGTGCGGCATGCTACATAAAAAAAGCCATAGCTCTCCCCTCCCTCTGTCTGGAGAATGCAAACACAGAGTTCTTCTGGGTTTGAAACCTGGGTCTGAAACATACCACTCAACAGGAAATGTGTTTGTTTTCAGTGCATGTTAAGAGGGAAAATCCAAAGCTCAGTAAATTAATTTTCCTCATCAATCTACACAAAATACCCCATAATGACAAAACAGAAACAAGTTTTTAGAAAACAGAAATATTACATTTACATAACTATTCAGACCCTTTGCTATGAGACTCGAAAGTGAGCTCAGGTGCATCCTGTTTCCATTGATCATCCTTGAGATGATCAATAGAGACCCTTTATAGAGTCCCTCTATGGTAAAGTCAATTGATTTGACATGATTTTGAAAGGCACACACCTGTCTATATAAGGTCCCACAGTTGACAATGCATGTCAGAACAAAAACCAAGCCATGAGGTCGAAGGAATTGTCCATAGAGCTCTGAGACAGGATTGTGTCGAAGCACAGATCTGGGGACGAGTACCAAAACATTTCTGCAGCATTGAAGGTTCCCAAGAACACAGCGGCCTCCATCATTCTTAAATTGAAGAAGTTTGGAACCACCAAGACTCTTCCTAGAGTCAAACTAAGCAATCAGGGGAGAAGGGCCTTGGTCAGGGATGTGACCAAGAACCCAATAGTCACTCTGACAGAACTCCAGAGTTCTTCTGTGGAGATGGGAGAACCTTCCAGAAGGACAACCATCTCTGCAGCACTCAACCAATCAGGCCTTTATGGTAGACTGGCCAGATGGAAGCCACTCCTCGGTAAAAGGCACATGAAAGCCTGCCTGGATTTTACCAAAAGGCCCTTAAAGGACTCTCAGACCATGTGAAACAAGATTCTCTGGTCTGATGAAACCAAGATTGAACTTTTTGGCCTGAATGCCAAATGTCACACCTGGAACCATCCCTTTGGTGAAGCATGATGGTGCAAAATCATGCTGTGGAGATGTTTTTCAGTGGCAGGTACTGGGAGACTAGTCAAGATCGAAGGAAATATAAATGGAGCAATGTACAGAGAGATCCTTGATGAAAACTTGCTCCACAGGTTCACCTTCCATCAGGACAACAACCCTAAGCACACATCTAAGACAATGCATTAGTGGCTTCAGGACAACTCCCTGAATGTCCTTGATTGGCCCAGCCAGAACCCAACTTGAACCCAATCGAACATCTCTGGAAAGACCTGAAAATAGTTGTGCAGCCACGTTCCCCATCCAACCTGACAGAGCTAGAGAGGATCTGCAGAGAAGAATGGGAGAAATTCCCCAAATACAGGTATGCCAAGCTTGTAGCGTCATACCAAAGAAGACTCTATAGACTGTAATCGCTGCCAAAGGTGCTTCAACAAAGTACTGAGTAAAGGGTCTGAATAATTATGTAAATATGATATTTCCGTTTTTAATATTTTTTATAAATGTGCAATCATTTATACAAATCAGCTTTTGCTTTGTCATTATAGGGTATTGTGTGTAGATTGTTGCGGAACAATAACCGATTTAATCCATTTTAGAATAAGGCTGTAACGGAACAAAATGTGGAAAAAGTCAAGAGGTGTGAATACCTTCCAAATGCGCTGTATCTGCATTCTTCTATACGTAAACAACAGTCTGAGATCTTACGACCACATATATATATTTTTTAAATGATAACATACACACATGTACACATGGATTTTGTGTTGTAGATACTGTATGCGGTAGTAGAGTAGTAGCCTGAAGGCAGAATACTTCATGTGTTGTGAAATCTGGTGTGAAATGTATTGTAACATTTCAAAAATGGTATAACTGCCTTCATTTTGCTGCACCCCAGGAAGAGGAGATGAATCCTTGGAGATCCATAATAAATATAGCTCATGGAGATCCATAATAAATACAAATACAAATGCAATTCCATTTTGTTTCTTTGTTCTAGTTTCCATGTAATTGGCTGAAATAAACCATATGACATATTAAGGCATGCACTTCCTGTTTTGACGCACAGTGCACATATGTGTGTTTGTCCACACATCTCCAAATAAAGCAACCAGCACACCAAAATAACAGCAAACAGATCTATTATAAGTCAATACAATCCATTACATACTTAGATGCATACATTTACATTTAAATAATCGGTCTTCATCAACAAAATACCTAAACGTCAGTAGTATTAAAATGTACAATCTGTACAAATTTCATGTCACTTCACTCTAGGTTGAAACCGCATGACACATTGTCTACTAATGATCGAATGCATGTCATTGATCTGTTTCTTCCATGTCACATGTTCATCTTGTAATACGGTCCAGTGTAAAGGGTTTGTAAACCTTGTTGAATCCTAGCTTGGACCATACTTATTCATGTTACCATACTAATTTACACGTATAACGAGTCAATATATTTTGTGGTCAATGGAGGGTGGATAAGGTGGAGTGCAGAAATGTACATTCTGTCAGAACACGTTATTGTCAAATCTCATGTATTCTATAGAGAGAGGCAAAGAGTAACAGTCTGGTTTTAGTCACTGATAAGGTTGGATAGCCGTGAATTGGGGAGGAGTGAGGAATTTGGGCCGAGGTCAGGTCAGATGAAGTGAGAAGGAACAGTCACCACTTAACCTTTTTGAGATAGGGGGCAGCATTTTTTTACTTTTGGATGAATAGCGTGCCCAGAGTGAACTGCCTCCTACTCTGTCCCAGATGCTAATATATGCATATTATTATTAGTATTGGATAGAAAACACACTGAAGTTTCTAAAACTGTTTGAAGGATGTCTGTGAGTATACCAGAACTCATATGGCAGGTGAAAACCTGAGAAAAATCCAACCAGGAAGTGGGACATCTGAGGTTTGTAGTTTTTCAAAGCTTGGCCTACTGAATACACATTGAGATATGGATAAAGTTGCCCTTCCTACAGCTTCCACTAGATGTCACCCGTCTTTAAAAACTTGAATGAGGATTCTACTATAAAGGAGGGGCTCATGAGATATCTTTGAGTCAGTGGTCTGGCAGAGAGGCTTGGTCTCATGACGCGCACTCACCAGATGTTTTGGAATCAAAACATTACTGCATGTAAGGTGCCAATGCAAACTGAGATTTTTGGATATAAATATGCACATTATCGAACAAAACATACATGTATTGTGTAACATGATGTCCTATGAGTGTCATCTGATGAAGATCATCAAAGGTTAGTGATTAGTTTGATCTATATTTCTGCTTTTTGTGACTCCTATCTTTGGCTGGAAAAATGGCTGTGTGTTCTTTGACTTGGCTATGACCTACCATAATCATATGTTGTGCTTTAGCTGTAAAGCATTTTTGAAATCAGACACGATGGGTAGATTTAACAAGATGTTTATCTTTCATTTGCTGTGAAAGTTACATATTTCCCAAAAATATTTTTGAATTTTGCGCGCTGCCTTTTCAGCGGAATGTTGTCCCCTGCTCTAGAAAGGTTAAGTTCCCGCCTAGCAACAGAAATGTATTGGCTGTCTAGAGGAGCAAGGAGGAGACTCCGCCTAGAAGGAGGGTATATATATGTGTAAACATGTATTTGTCTTTTCAGCTGTTTGACCCAGTGGGAAAATCAACTTGGTTTGAGCTTTGACTAGTTGTCCGTTAGGTTCTGACAAACAGAGTGAAAAACTAACAACCCTCAAGTCCTGATCCTCCCTCTCGCCGTTTCTTTACTCTCGTTCTTTCCTCTCTGAACTCTCTCTAATTGGAGTGTGGGGTCATTGTGGAGGTGAAAAGTGAGTGAACAAGTGTTTGTGCACATGCAGTGCAAGAAAAGAGTTCCTGAAGTGCAGGCTGGGTAATGGTTGTGCTGTTGGTGGAATGGGATAGTACACATATGCTCACATACACGCACACACTTCTCCCCCATCACTCACAAGTCCAAGTGAACACTCTACCCGAGGCATCTCGCACCAGCAGAGTAGCATGTGTCCTATACACAGACAGAGAAAGACATGGCTGTATGTGTTTAGTTTATCATAGGTATGCGTATGTGTGTGCTAGAGCATGCGCCCGTGCATGTGTGTTGCCTGGATATGGCTAGAGCATTGACGGTAGGATTGTTTTTGTTTTACATCGTCTGGACACGAATTGACTTCAGTTCTCGAACACAACACCAGGTATCTCTCCCAGCTCTGACCCTGACCAGACATACAGTACCTACACAGGAATGATCAATATAACAACAGTATTAAATCAGTTCTACCCTAATAGACCTACAGTACAGTTTAACATATCCTGTTACACCAGCTGTCTCTCCCAGCCCTGACATGTTAGAGTAGACCTACAGTACAGAAGATGATATGCCAACAATATAATATAATTTAACAACAAAGCCTCTTTAACAACTCTTTAACAACAAAGCCTCTTTAAAAATCAACTATGCCTTCACCCATCCAATCAGGTCAAATTTCTTCAAGGAGGGAAAGATAGCTTTTTAAATTAGTCAAATCAGGGTCAAGGCTCTGACAAGACCTTGAGAGAACAATACCACCAGAGCCTGTTTCAACAGTAGCTTATATTACATGGTCAGCAGGCTGGTATAGTGGGAAGTATCCCTCTATATAAACCTCACCATTACACGAGGACTGTTCTGATGTAATTTACCAGGGTAATACTGCTATGAGCTGACGATGTGCTACCAACACCAAACAAATTACAGCTGGGTATTATTGCTTTCTAAATTGCACATGCACGCCTGTGCACATACGCACGCGCGCACACGCACGCACGCACACACACACACAAACGTCAGCAGAATTGCTCATCAGTGTTTACCCTTGGTATCTATTCATAACTTAATAACTCAATAAATCCAGGCAGCTAGCCTTGATGTTAGCATGTGTATTCTGGAACTTCACAGTCAATCCCAATAGCCCCCTTAGCCCTCCCTCTCATTTTTGAGTGTCCCATGGGGGTGGAGTGGCACTAAAAAAAAAAGTGCGAAACTAGTGGTAGGGAGAGATAAATAACCCTAGGGAATGGGACATACCTACATCACTTGCGCACATTAGAAGTGGATAGCCTAGCAAGCAATTCATTGACGACCAGCCTTTTGTTTTTCACAATGCCTGTACTGACGGCAGTAATAGCTTTTCCTGTGTCAAGAACTGCAACGCTGCTGGGTTTTTCAAGCGCCAACTGATTCCTGTGTGTATAAAGAACGGTCCACCACACAAAAGCCAACTTGACACAACTGCGGGAAGTGTTGGAGTCAACATGTCAACAGGAGTCAACAGGTGTTCTTAATGTTTTTGCACACTCCGTGTATATACACTGCTCAAAAAAAATAAAGGGAACACTAAAATAGCACATCCTAGATCTGAATGACTGAAATATTCTTATTAAATACTTTTTTCTTTACATAGTTGAATACGCTGACAACAAAATCACACAAAAATTATCAATAGAAATCAAATTTATCAACCCAAGGAGGTCAACATGGAGGTCAAAATTAAAGTGGAAAACCACACTACAGGCTGATCCAACTTTGATGTAATGTCCTTAAAACAAGTCAAAATGAGGCTCAGTAGTGTGTGTGGCCTCCATGTGCCTGTATGACCTCCCTACAACGCCTGGGCATGCTCGTGATGAGGTGGCGGATGGTCTCCTGAGGGATCTCCCCCCAGACCTGAACTAAAGCATCCGCCAACTCCTGGACAGTAGGTGGTGCAACGTGGTGTTGGTGGATGGAGCGAGACATGATGTCCCAGATGTGCTCAATTGGATTCAGGTCTGGGGAACGGGCGGGCCAGTCCATAGCATCAATGCCTTCCTCTTGCAGGAACTGCTGACACACTCCAGCCACATGAGGTCTAGCAATGTCTTGCATTAGGAGGAACCCAGGGCCAACCGCACCAGCATATGGTCTCACAGGGGGCCTGAGGATCTCATCTCGGTACCTAATGGCAGTCAGGCTACCTCTGGCGTGCACATGGAGGGCTGTGCGGCCCCTCAAAGAAATGCCACCCCACACCATGACTGACCCACCGCCAAACCGGTCATGCTGGAGGATGTTGCAGGCAGCAGAACGTTCTCCACGGCGTCTCCAGACTCTGTCACGTCTGTCACATGTGCTCAGTGTGGACCTGCTTTCATCTGTGAAGTGCAAAGGTCACCAGTGGCGAATTTGCCAATCTTGGTGTTCTCTGGCAAATGCCAAATGTACTGCACTGTGTTGGGCTGTAAGCACAACCCCCACCTGTGGACGTCAGGCCTTCATACCACCCTCATGGAGTCTGTTTCTGACCATTTGAGCAGACACATGCACATTTGTGGCCTGCTGGAGGTCATTTTGCAGGGCTCTGGCAGTGCTCCTCCTGCTCCTCCTTGCACAAAGGCGGAGGCAGCGGTCCTGCTGTTGGGTTGTTGCCCTCCTACGGCCTCCTCCACATCTCCTGATGTACTGGCCTGTCTCCTGGTAGCGCCTCCATGCTCTGGACACTACGCTAACACACAGCAAACCGTCTTGCCACAGCTCGCATTGATGTTCCATCCTGGATGAGCTGCACTACCTGAGCCACTTGTGTGGGTTGTAGTCTCCGTCTCAATGCTACCACTAGAGTGAAAGCACCGCCAGCATTCAAAAGTAACCAAAACATCAGCCAGGAAGCGTAGGAACTGAGAAGTGGTCTGTGGTCACCACCTGCAGAACCACTCCTTTATTGGGGGTGTCTTGCTAATTGCCTATAATTTCCACCTGTTGTCTATTCCATTTGCACAACAGCATGTGAAATGTATTGTCAATTAGTGTTGCTTCCTAAGTGGACAGTTTGATTTCACAAAAGTGTGATTGACTTGGAGTCACATTGAGCTGTTGAGTGTTCCCTTTATTTTTTGGAGCAGTGTATATTACTGTAAATATTTATCACGTTCCTCATGTATGGTTATACAGTGCCTTTGCGAAAGTATTTGCCCCCCTTGAACTTTGCGACCTTTTGCCACATTTCAGGCTTCAAACATAAAGATATAAAACTGTATTTTTTTGTGAAGAATCAACAACAAGTGGGACACAATCATGAAGTGGAACGACATTTATTGGATATTTCAAACTTTTTTAACAAAATCAAAAACTGAAAAATTGGGTGTGCAAAATTATTCAGCCCCTTTACTTTCAGTGCAGCATACTCTCTCCAGAAGTTCAGTGAGGATTTCTGAATGATCCAATGTTGACCTAAATGACTAATGATGATAAATACAATCCACCTGTGTGTAATCAAGTCTCCGTATAAATGCACCTGCACTGTGATAGTCTCAGAGGTCCGTTAAAAGTGCAGAGAGCATCATGAAGAACAAGGAACACACCAGGCAGGTCCGAGATACTGTTGTGAAGAAGTTTAAAGCCGGATTTGGATACAAAAAGATTTCCCAAGCTTTAAACATCCCAAGGAGCACTGTGCAAGCGATAATATTGAAATGGAAGGAGTATCAGACCACTGCAAATCTACCAAGACCTGGCCGTCCCTCTAAACTTTCAGCTCATACAAGGAGAAGACTGATCAGAGATGCAGCCAAGAGGCCCATGATCACTCTGGATGAACTGCAGAGATCTACAGCTGAGGTGGGAGACTCTGTCCATAGGACAACAATAAGTCGTATATTGCACAAATCTGGCCTTTATGGAAGAGTGGCAAGAAGAAAGCCATTTCTTAAAGATATCCATAAAAGTGTAGTTTAAAGTTCGCCACAAGCCACCTGGGAGACACACCAAACATGTGGAAGAAGGTGCTCTGGTCAGATGAAACCAAAATTGAACTTTTTGGCAACAATGCAAAACGTTATGTCAAACATGGTGGTGGCAGCATCATGGTTTGGGCCTGCTTTTCTTCAACAGGGACAGGGAAGATGGTTAAAATTGATGGGAAGATGGATGGAGCCAAATACAGGACCATTCTGGAAGAAAACCTGATGGAGTCTGCAAAAGACCTGAGACTGGGACGGAGATTTGTCTTCCAACAAGACAATGATCCAAAACATAAAGCAAAATCTACAATGGAATGGTTCAAAAATAAACATATCCAGGTGTTAGAATGGCCAAGTCAAAGTCCAGACCTGAATCCAATCGAGAATCTGTGGAAAGAACTGAAAACTGCTGTTCACAAATGCTCTCCATCCAACCTCACTGAGCTCGAGCTGTTTTGCAAGGAGGAATGGGGAAAATTTTCAGTCTCTCGATGTGCAAAACTGATAGAGACATACCCCAAGCGATTTACAGCTGTAATCGCAGCAAAAGGTGGCGCTACAAAGTATTAACTTAAAGGGGCTGAATAATTTTGCACGCCCAATTTTTCAGTTTTTGATTTGTTAAAAAAGTTTGAAATATCCAATAAATGTCGTTCCACTTCATGATTGTGGCCCACTTGTTGTTGATTCTTCACAAAAAAATACAGTTTTATATCTTTATGTTTGAAGCCTGAAATGTGGCAAAAGGTCGCAAAGTTCAAGGGGGCCGAATACTTTCGCAAGGCACTGTATATTTTGATATATTGAATGTTGATATTGTGAACCGATATGATATATTTTTACCTCCCACTTCAGGAAGTGATGCCACTGAGCACTGCCCCTATATATAGGGCCTTCTTCCCCCACCTAGGATATGGATGCCTGATCATGACCTAAGGGTCGAAACGTAACAATAAAATCACCTGGGAGCATGAACAGCAGTGTGTGTTGTTTTCCTGTTTATTTTTCATGAGTTCACCTATAACTCCAGCACCTGCAAAAAAAAGAACCTGGATGTGCGTATGTTCTTCCGCCTTTGTAAAATAAAAGTGTTTAGTGACTTTAAAACAGTTACAGTGAATGACAGTGAATGTTCCTGAGTGGTTGAGTTACAGTTTCCAATTAAATCTACAGTGAGCTCCAAAAGTATTGTAACAGTGACACATTTTTTGTTGTTTTGGCTCTGTACTCCAGCACTTTGGATTTGAAATGAGTGTAGGCTCACCGTGAGGTCCTTGACAGCCAGTGCTGTGACGCTAGCCTTGTGTGCAGGTAGCTGAGTGATGTAGTTGAATTCCTCCGGATCCCACAGGATACAGGTGAGGTCGCGAGACGAAGGAGATGATTGTGGACTACAGGAAAAGGAGGACCGAGCATGCCCCCATTCTCATCGACAGGGCTGTAGTGGAGCAAGTTGAGAGCTTCAATTTCCTTAAAACTGTATTGTTGGTCAAAGGGCTTGTAAGTAAGGATTTCACTGTAAGGTCCACACCGGTTGTATTCGACTAGTGTGATAAATTAGATTTGTTTTGATTAGAGAACCTCTGACCATCACTCCATGAACCTCAGACACCACCAGACACATTACTACATTGTTATAATCATACAACGCCTGAGAGACAGTTTATGATATTCACTTTATCAAACATGCACTGCACACACACACACACACACACACACACACACACACACACACACACACACACACACACACACACACACACACACACACACACACACACACACACACACACACACACACACGTTTTATGATCAAAGTAAGGACCACAGGAGAAAATAGGACTTTCAATAGGGCTAAATACATACTCACCAATACCACAACTCACCAATATCACCACACACACACAATCCTGTCTGAGTTTCCACCCTTGCTGATGGAAACATTCCACCCAAACACCTTTGAGCTGGTCCCAACTGGGACTGTTATGGTTTAGTTGGGACACGCTGCACACAGCATCTCCCCCCGCCATGGTCAACGGTTGAGCTGTATGTTATGTGGCTGCCTCTTAAAATTGTGTTCATGATGGATGGATGGATGGATGGATGGAAGGAAGTGGACTGGACTGTAATATCGCTAACATTGTCAGTCTGATTTCATCAAATAGCGTACTACTTTCTCAGTGCTGTAGTGTACAAAGGAGCAGGCGTTATCAGGGAAGCCCCGGGAGAAATAGACGCTCCACAGAGGAGGGATCACGAGCCTGTTCTTTTCTGCAACCAGAACCTCGCTGTCCATACAAAGCACCTGGTTTACTGGACTACGAAGAAGCTCTGGAGGGGGTAGAGACCGGGCGAGGAGATGGAAAGATGGAGATAATTGAATAGAAATCAAATCAAATGAAAAATATATTCGTCACACATAGCAGGTATAAAAAGGTGCAGCAAAAAGCTAATGTGCTTGACTCTTTTTATTGTTATTATTGATATTGATTAATGTACTGCAGTACATTAATCAATATCAATAATAACAATAAAAAAATAGTCAAGTCAAAAATAACATCAAATAGAAGAGGTCGTATCCATAGAAATAATGGACTCTATTTACAAATATAAAATGGGTCGTGTCTTGGTAACTCAGTCAAATAAATAGTATATAGAACAGCAGCGTTGACCGTGTCTGTGTGTCTGTATAAGTTCTGAGTGTGTGTGTGTGTGCTTGTTTGTGGGTGTTTGCATGTGCGTGTTTGTGTGTAAGGGTTGAATGTGTGGGTAGTCAGTGCAAATAATCTCTAAGGTGCAGATAGAAGAGTATTTGCAGTTTAGAGACTAAGGTGCAAGGCTCAGGCAACTGGAGTCCTTAACGATCTTCCGGGCCTTCCTCAGACACTGTCTCGTGTAGACATCCTGGAGGGCAGGGAGCTCTCCCAGAGTGATGTTTGAGGGTGGACTAGTTTCCGTACAAGATGATGATGCAGCTGGTCAAGATAATCTTGACTTTGCCGTTGTAGAACTTCTTGAGGATCCAAGGGCCGATGCCAAATTTTTTCAGTCGGCTGAGGTTTTTCGCAAGAATCTCTCACGAATCCACCCCAAATCTAATGACTGATCCTTAAAATATGTACAATTTAGATTCTTACATAAGCAAACAACCTTCAATTAATTATATTTTCACCTCTTGTCAAATGAAAAGAAACCAATAAATACATTTATTCAATAAAATATTATTTTTCAAACAACCTTTCTCAAAATGCGATCACACTGCACTTCCCCTGTGACCACACTAGAGGTCGCGACCCCTACTTTGAATACCACTGCCTTAGGAGGTAAGATAAGTTTGTTGTTCTCTATGACCAGAACCTCTCTGTCCCCTCAACCCTCTCGCCTACTGGGTCAGGCAATGGTGAAAGAGAGCCATCAAAAAGTAACTCTGGTGGCTTGCCTGAACTAGCGGAAATACCGCAGCCTTTGGCACACATGTCTACGGTGTCGGCATAGGTCAAATCCAGCCTACTGCCCCTTTGTCCCAACCTCTTTCCAAACTGTCATCCCTATATGTCCATATACATACATTTTTTTAAAGCAACTCTGGAATGTGGGAAAAGAAAAAGTAGAGAGAGTGCAAAAGCATTGACCATTAGTCTAAACCGAGACTAAGATGATATGAGATGGATACAAAAAAACAGTAAGTCTGCCAGTACATAGATGAAATTCCATGGGAAAATAATAATTGTCCTACTTCAAAACCATCACAGTAAAGAGTTTCACATCTTCTGCTGAATTTCATTCAATTACATTAATATCCCATATTGCAATTGCAGACCCTACACTGCCACCCTGCCCGAAAGGAAGCACATACACACACATCCTGGTCCCCGTAAAGGTGTATCTGACTTCCTGTAATTGGGCCTTTAATTGACCTGCTCCAACCCAGGCAGGAAGAAATTGTTATTTTCCTATCGCCAACTTTACCTTCCAAATCCCCTGGAAGCAGAGAGCGCCTGGAGAACGTTCCAGCATTATTACCCTTAATAATATAATATAATATCACCTTAATATCACATGAATATCCTCCCCCTATTCATCTCCACCTGCTTATTGATCAGTCAACACTCCGATGTAACATGAGATGCAATATGTCGGAAGGAATGCCTCTCCTGAACATAAACGTTCAGCTCATCTCCTTCATAATGGCTCTTCAGGGATATTCAGATTATTAGGCAAGGCTCCGTGGTGGAGTCATCGCCATACTGTAGGTCCGTAGGAGCAGATCTGTCTGTGTGTGTGTGTGTGTGTGTGTTTGTCTATGCACCCTGCTGTTTCTAAGTCTGTCTGGGTAAACTAAGAGTGTCTAGCCAGTCTGTTCCTATTGCTTACTATGGACTTTGCCCATGTATTATACAGTATAAAGTCATTGAGGAACGCTGTGAAGTTAAAAAAAATAATAGAGGTTTGAAAAGGTTATCTTGAAATAATAAGGTGAATTATTGAATACAGTCTTTCTGGTGTACACACATTGCATACACATTTTGCATACACATTTTCACACATTTTCCTCACAGGAATGATAAAGTCAGTAAAGTAAAGATTAGCACTCCTGATTCTGCTCAGGGTTAGGGAAGTGCGTGGATACGGTTTGCGTGGAATTAAATATTGTTAGACATTGTTAAGGGCGGTACAGAGGGTTTGAGTGATATTATGATCGTGTTATTCTTGGAACTTGACCTTTGACTGGTTGAACGGAGGGTTTGAGTTGGTCCAGTCTGAAGAAAAAAAGAGGGTTGGCTGGGCGGGTGCTGACCCCTCCTTTTTGGAGCCAGCACAAGGGTGGTTGGCCTTGGTGAACAGTTGAGAGCCAGAGGGTAGAGGTCAGAGGTCATTCATAAAGAGGTCAATTGAGTACAGGCTTTACTGAATGACAACAGAGACAGAATGCAATATTGGATAGCAGTAAATAGTCTGCTCCTCGGAGCCATATACTGATGACAGTTTTCCCTATGCTGAGCAGCTGGCATCGAACCTGATCAAACACTACCGTATAAATACCTGCTGTGCCTGTGAGATAGGAAGCGATTTGAATTATATTGCGCTTACTAGATAAATGCGGTCACTGCAGCTGGTCACTGCTGACGGTGCCCAAAGTGAGAGTTGATCCACATACTCACTCTCCAGAGCCTGGGGGACAGAACAAGAGGATCAGATACAACACACACACACACAGACGGAAAGACGCACGCACACCTGCACACAAGCATACATACACACAGCAATAAAAAAGCACTCAAGATACTTCAAGAATCACAATAGAATAGTATTTCATTACTTTTTACGTTTCTAATTATTTGTTGACTGGCAGCCAAGAAGAGCTTGTACATGTCCCTTGTGTACTGTTTCTACAGGGCAAGTGGATTCCGGTGCCACGGGGAACTTTATTGACCAGATCTTTGCCTTCTCTTTTAATATCACCTCATACCCACTCTCCTCTCCGTTTCCGGTCCAAGCCCTTGAAAATCGACCACTAAGATCCGGAACCATTACACACATCACCACACCACTCACCCTAACCATTGAGTCACTTCATCCACTAGTGGTCACAAGATCATCCTCTACCTCCCATGGCTCCAACGCCATAACCCCACCATCTCATGGTCGAGGACAAGAATCATGGACTGGTCACCCGAACGCCAGAGAACCTGCTTTCCCGTTCCCCCTCGTGTCGTATCCCCTGTGTTCTGGGATGTAGATTTGGATAATCGCCAGGCTCTGCGGAGGGAACCCGCACCCACTACCTGTCCTCCTGAGTACATCTATGTTCCTACGGGGATAAGGGAGTGGCTGTTGACCTGGGCACACTCTGTGTCCAGGGATCACCTATACTATTCAATCTCTCTCCGAGAAGTATTGGTGGCCCATCTTGGCGCAGGATGTTATTAGTTACGTTAACTCCTGTTCTGCGTGTGCCCAAACTTAGTCCCCCCGGCACGCTCTAGCAGGGAAGCTCCTTCCCCTTCCCGTGCCTCAGCGTCCCTGGTCTCATCTGTCCATTGTCTTTGTTACTGATATCCCCTCCTCTGAAGGTTTCACCACCATTCTGGTGGTTGTGGACAGATTTTCAAAGTCATGCCATTTTATTCCTCTCTCTGGGCTCCACACATCTCTCCAGGTCCCTGAGGCACTGTTCCAGCAAGTTTTCTGGCACTATGGCTGTCCAGAGGACATCGTCTCCGACTGTGGTCCCCAATTCATGTCAAAGGTATGGAGGGCTTTCATGGGGAAACTGGGGCTCATGGTCAGCCTCACTTTCGGGTACCAGCCTCAGTCCAACAGGCAGATGGAAAGGATGAACCAGGAGCTGGGAGGTTCCTGAGGAGTCACTGCCAGGACCGGCAGGGGGAGTGGGCCCGATTCCTTCCCTGGGTGGAATATGTGATAACCCAGTGTGTCCTGGGTTATCAGCCTGCCCTTGCTCCATGGACTCCGAACCAGACCGAAGCCCCTGCAGTGGGCGAATGGTTCCGGCGCGCAGAGGAGGTTTGGAGTGAAGCTCATGTGAGGCTCCAGCATGCCGTCCATCATCAGAAGGAGCAGGCGGATTGCTACCGCAGTGAGTTACCAGTGTTCCATCCTGGTGATTGTGTCTGGCTCTCAAACAGGAACCTCACACTCCGCCTGCCCTGCAAGAAGCTGAGCCTCCTGTTTGTGGGGCTGTTCAAGGTTCTCCGGAGGGTCAATGAGGTGACGTATAGGTTACAGCTTCCCAGTGACTACCGTATCTCACCTTCATTCCCCTTCTCAGGCCGGTGGTTCCTCGTCCCCTGCCTGATGCAGTCCCCAAAGACACCCCTCCACCCCCCAGGGGATCGAGGGATGTCCCGCCTATACCGGCAGATTCCTACGGGACTCCCAACGTTTTGGGGGTCGGTTCCAGTACCTGGTGGACTGGGAGGGGTACAGCCCAGAGGAGCGGTGTTGGGTTCCGGTGGAGGACATGCTGGATCCCAGCATCATCTGTGATTTCCATCTTTGCCGCCCGGACTGGCCTTCTCGGGGCCATCCCTCTGGTGGGGGGAGGGAATATTGTCACGTCTACTCCCGCTCCTCCCTTCCGGCAACCGTTTATTAGCGCACCTGGCATTCATCATTACGCGCACCTGCGCTTCATCAATAGGCACACCTGGATTATCTCACTCATTACCTCCCCTTTGTCTGGCACTCCCTTAGGTTCATTCCCCAGGCAGTATTGACTATGTGTTTCATGTCTGTTCTCTACTCGTGTTTGTTGTATTGTTCCATGTTCCATTTATTATTAAACTCACCACCTGCACTTACTTCCCGACTCCCAGCATCCACGTTACAGACCTCCTAGCCACACATACAAACCAGGTGCAACTCAGCTAGGAGAGTCAGCCTAAAACCATCATTCATCTGCTACAGTATATGTTACAATGAGATGCAATCAAATCCAGGTGTGAAATAAGCAGGAGAAACTCGTTAGAGGCCCAGTGCCTATCAGATTATTCAGGTGTGATTTGCTACATAAATTAATTTAAAGTGAGGAGCAGGACAATGTTATGAGCCAATACTCTCATCACGACTGAATCACAGAATTACAGAATCATTTTGCTTGAATTAGCTTGAATTAGAGACGTGTTTTCAACAGTAAATGAGGAAAGAGTAGAAATAGTGGACATTCCGTAAACGAGACCTTAACAAGACCTTAATAACAAAAACAGATCTCAGCCTCATAACTGCTGCTCCATATTGTTCCATATGGAGTTAATTTGCATATGAAGAAGAAAAAAACATGCAGCTAAAACAGCTAATTTGGTGGTACTGGGAGGCGATATGACATTATATGAGATTACAGACTGAGGCAGAGGGGAGGGAGATGAAATACAGAGGGAGTGAAAGGAGAGAAAGAGAGATAGAGAGTCAGCCAGCAAGAGAAAGCGGGAGAAAGACAAGGCTGGATTACATGCGACATTTTTCTCTTAGCCACATGACAAAATGTACACAACAGCATTATAAAACATCCCCCCCCCCAAAAAAAGAAAAATCCCCGGGGCCCCAAATGCAGTAGTCCGATCCTGGTGAGAGAATAAGAGAAGACAACAGAGCGAGAGAGCGAGGGTGATCACAGGCATTCATCCAGTAGTAACAGAGTTATAGAGAGTGTATTGTGTGTTTCTTCTTAAAGGCTCTGAAAAACCTGTTATCTTGTAATGCCAGTGGTTTTAAACACAAATAAACACAGTAAAGCAAGCCTTCCTTGATGAGCACAACAAAGGCTGATTATCTATGAAAGTGCATAAAAATTATGTTTAGCCCTTTCTTTAACACAAATTGGTATACGAATATGAGATGTCCCCACTAAGATGGATAACAGCTAAAACACTAGCACACTGGGAGCAACCAGTCCTAAAAATATAGAATTAGAATAACAAGAACCGACATCCCCGTTTCATCTCCTGCCATTGTGCTCTTCAGCAAGGCACTTAAACCCTAAAGTTTGTGGGAATGATTCCCCGGTGGTTTAAAAGCAACAAAGACACATTTAACAGTAAGGCAACTTTACATGGTTGGTAGAATGGCAGTCATGTTTGGTGTACAACTAACGACGTGGGTGAAAGGCAACTGACCTCTCGGTGAACCTTAATGAACTCCTGGGGGCCTCGCTTTTCCCAGGGAGAGAGGACAACGTCCCCTAGAGTGGTACCATCCTGCATATAGCCTGGAGAGAAACCCAACCACCGTCAGAATACACACCGACACACAACACACACCTAGATTGAAATAGTTGGCGTTATCCAGGAAGTCAGGTAGGTAGAAAAACTCATAGGATAAGCTCTCAGACATCACTCATGTTGTCTCTGGGGGCGGTGTCCCACTCCTTTTTCAGAGAAATAGAAGAAGAAGAGGGGGGGGTGGTAGAGGGAGACTTTCAATTGATCGCTAGACTTAACTTATCAAACTCATGATGTCCATTCCGTCACTCACACATACTTATCCCACCTGTACCTGAAATCACACATAAGAAGTGAGTAAGTGTGTGTGTGTGTGTGTGTGTGTGTGTGTGTGTGTGTGTGTGTGTGTGTGTGTGTGTGTGTGTGTGTGTGTGTGTGTGTGTCCATGTGTGCATTCTTGTGTGCCTGCTTATGCATAGAGGCTGAAAATGCAGCATCTTCTCATTGCAAACCAAAGCTTGAAATGGAAACATTAATAAAGTAACCTAAAGCATATTAAACATGGATCATTCTATTACGTTGAAGAGAGGAAATATCTGCCAGACATTGACTGAAGCTTTTCATTTTTCTGTAAAGTCCTCTAACCCCCTGATAGAGATCCCATGAGGAGGAATGTAATTTACTGTAAAACAATTACCTTTATTCAATGAGAATAATAATGAGAATTCATACAGTCATAACTCTGTTAGGGACATAAATCAAGTTATAGATATTACTGCAACTGCACACGCTTGTCTGGGGTTTGAAGGAAACAGTGAGCACCGTGTTTTCAACAGGCTAATATCTTCATTGTTTCATTGTTTGATGATGACTGTCAAACATGCAGGCCTTCTCATTGGCATCAATTGGATTCCTAAACAGCAGCTTTTACAAACAAATAGGATTCTTCTTTTGTGTGTTGTTTAATGTTACCAGAACTATTGTATGTACTGCATATATTTTATGCTATACAGGAAAACCAGAAATACTATTTCTACATTTCCTAGGATCAATGGATCGATGGAGACACTCAAGTTTTTTTTTTAAATCCTGTATCTCTCGACACATTCTACAAAAATAGTCATGGCTTCTAAAACTTCCAGTTGCCTACTGGACCCTATTCCAACTAAACTACTGAAAGAGCTATTTCCTGTGCTTGGCCCTCCTATGTAGAACATAATACATAACTCTATATCCACCGGATGTGTACCAAACTCACTAAAGGTGGAAGTAATAAAGCCTCTCCTGAAAAAGCCAAACATTAACCTGGAATTATTATTATTTTTTTTTAAAAATCAGCCAATGTATATCAAATCTCCCATTCCTCTCAACAGTTTTAGAAAAAGCTGTCGAGCAGCAACTCACTGCCTTCCTGAAGACCAATAATGTATATGAAATTCTCCAGTTTGGTTTTAGACCCCATCATAGTACTGATACTGCACTCGTGAAGGTGGTAAATGACCTTTTAATGGCGTCAGACCAAGGCTCTGCATCTGTACTCCAGTGCTAGCCTCTACACTGGCTTCCTGTTAAGGCTCGGTCTGATTTCAAGGTCTTACTGCTAACTTACAAAGTATTACATGGACTCCTTCCTATCACCTGGATTTGGTCCTGCCGTACATACCTACACCTACGCTACGGTCATAAGACGCAGGACTCCTTATTGTCCCTAGAATTTCTTAGCAAACAGCTGGAGGCAGGGCTTTCTTCTTTTTTTGCCTACTCATGTGAAACACACAGACTCGATCTCAAACTTTAAGTCTTTACTGAAGACTCATCCCTTCAGTCGGTTCGATGATTGAGTGTAGTCTGGCACAGAGGTGCGAAGGTGAATGACAAGACACTGGAGTAACGAACTGCCTTTGCTGCCGTTGCTGTCTTTGCTTCTCCACTGGGATTCTCTGCCTCTGACCCTATTACGGGGAGGCTGAGTCACTGGCTTACTAGTGCACTTCCATGCTGACCCTAGGAGGGGTGCGTTATGTCATGCCAGGCTATTTTCCGCTATACTTGACTTGAGTGGATTGAGTAACTGGTGTGATCTTCCGGTATTGCGCCCCCTCGGCCTCGTGCGGTGGAGGAGATCTTCGTGGGCTATACTCAGTCTTATCTCAGGGTAGTAAGTTGGTGATCTGTTGATATCCCTCTAGTGGTGTGTGGGGTTATATCCTGCTTGGTTGGTCCTGTCCAGGGGTATCGTCGGTCAGGGACACATTGTTTCACGGCTGTCCATCCACAGTCCACCTAGTCGTCCACCTAGTCATGCTGCCCTTCAGTTTCCGCTGTTTTTCCTGTGGCTATGGAACCCTAACCTATTCAGCAGACGTGCTACCCTGTCGTGCTGCTGCTGTAGTTTCAACTGTTCTGCCTGCGGCTATGGAACCCTGACCTGTTTTTGAAATTTTATTTTTAAATTTTTACCCCTTTTTCTCCCCAATTTCGTGGTATCCAATTGTTAGTAGCTACTATCTTGTCTCATCACTACAACTCCCGTACGGGCTCGGGAGAGACGAAGGTTGAAAGTCATGCGTCCTCCGATACACAACCCAACCAAGCCGCACTGCTTCTTAACACAGCACGCATCCAACCCGGAAGCCAGCCGCACCAATGTGTCGGAGGCAACACCATACACCTGGCAACCTTGGTTAGCGTGCACTGCGCCCGGCCTGCCACAGGAGTTGCTGGTGTGTGATGAGACAAGGATATCCCTACCGGCCAAGCCCTCCCTAACCCGGTCGACGCTGGGCCAATTGTGCGTCGCCCCACGGACCTCCCGGTCGTGGCCGGTTGCGACAGAGCCTGGGCGGGAACCCAGAGTCTCTGGTGGCACAGCTGGCGCTGCAGTAGAACCCTGACCTGTTAACCGGACATGCTACCTTGTCCCGGAACCATCTGTTTTTGACTCTCTCTCCCTCCCTCCCTCCCGTCCCCCCCCCCCTCTGTCTCTCTCTCCTCCTCTCTGCCGCATCTGCTGTCTCGACCTCCGAATGCTTGGGCATGAAAAGCCAACTGACATTTACTCCTATAGAGCTGATCTGTTTCACCTTCTACAACCACAGTGATTATTATTTGACCCTGCTGGTCAAATACGAACATCTTGAAGGACGATCTGGCCTTAATGGCCATGTACTCTTATAATCTTCACCCGGCACAGACAGGAGAGGATTGGCCACCTCTCAGAGCCTGATTCCTCTATAGGTTTCTTCATAGGTTCCTGCCTTTCTAGGGAGTTTTTCCTAGGCATCATGCTTCTACATCTGCATTGCATGCTGTTTAGGGTTTAAGGCTGGGTTTCTGTATAAGCACTTTGTGACACCTGCTGATGGAAAAAGGGCTTTATAAATGATTTTGATTTAACAGCGCTTGAAGAATTTTTAAAATAGTATGAGATTTACCCAAGAAGACTCACAGCTGTAATCGCTGCCAAAATATGATTCTAACATGTATTGATTCAGGGGGATGAATACTTATCTTATCAAGGTATGTTAGTGTTGTATTTTTCATTAATCAAAAAATCTATTTTGTGTCGATTGTTGACAAAAAAAATTACAAACCCATTTTAATCCCACTTTGCCGCTCAACGTGAAGAAATCCAAGGGGGATGTAAGACTTTCTAGAAGCACTGTATGTATTCCACTTAACCTCTTACATCTATGGGGGCGCTATTTCATTTTTGGATGAAAAACGTTCCCGTTTTAAACAAGATATTTTGTCACAAAAAGATGCTCGACTATGCATATAATTGATAGCTTTCGAAAGAAAACACTGACGTGTCCAGAACTACCAAGATATTCTCTGTGCGTGCCCTAGAACGTGAGCTTCAGGCAAAACCAAGATGAGATGGCATCCAGGAAATGAGCAGGATTTTTGAGGCTCTGTTTTCCATTGTCTCCTTATATGGCTGTGAATGCGAGAGGAATGAGCCTGCCCTTTCTGTCGTTTCCCCAAGGTGTCTGCAGCATTGTGACGTATTTGTAGGCAGATCATTGGAAGATTGACCATAAGAGACCACATTTACCAGGTGTCCGCCCGGTGTCCTTAATAAATTGGTCGCAAAAGTCACCTGCCAGTATTTTTCCATGGGATACAGAGAGGAAAGCAAGCTTCCACGAACTGCATATCAATGAAGAGATATGTGAAAAAACACCTTGAGGATTGATTCCAAACAACGTTTGCCATGTTTCGGTCGATATTATGTAGTTAATCCGGAAAAAGTTTTACGTTGTAGGTGACTGAATTTTCGGTTCAGATTTTCGGTAGCCAGACGCAATGTAGAAAACGGAACAATTTCTCCTACACACAGACGCTTTCAGGAAAAACTGCGCATTTGGCATGTAACTGAGAGTCTCCTCATTGAAAACATCAGAAGCTCTTCAAAGGTAAATGATTTTATTTATTTGGTTATCTGGTTTTTGTGAAAATGTTGCGTGCTAAATGCTACTCGAAATGCTATGCTAGCTTTGCATACTCTTACACAAATTAGTCAATTTCTATGGTTCAAAAGCATATTTTGAAAATCTGAGATGACAGTGTTGTTAAGAAAAGGCTAAGCTTGAGAGCAGACGCATTATTTTCATTTCATTTGCGATTTTCAGAAATCGTTAACGTTGCGTTATGCTAATGAGCCTGAGGCTTTAGTCACAAACCCGGATCCGGGATGGGGAGTTTCAAGAAGTTAAAGCAGTGAGTTTTCTGAAGAGGAAATGTCCCCTCTTGTTTGCGTTTTTAAGTGTGACCCTTTTCTGGATTACAGCTTTGATGCACTCAACCACCAATCTACGATGGGCCTTGCTTGTGATCTCCTAAAACATCACATAAATACAAGATACAACACATCACTGTCACAGAAGATCCAGAAATACTTAATCCAGTAGAAACGGGCAGCCAACTTAGCCACATTGTTCAGTGTCCTCTCTATGGCAGCTCTATTCTGAGAGGGCTCTGTGGATTTAGAGTACCTCCTTTTTAGATTGTTGATAGACTCCATATGAGCGGGAAAATGGTTATACATTAGCCACATTTGTTTAGAGAATTTATGAATGAATATAGTGGAATTACCTGGATTTCTTAATAAATCGGTCATCAAATTTGATCTCACAACAATAGACAAACATAATATGTTTAAATTAAAAACACACAAAATTATTGTATTTCTCGTGTCTATTGAATACATCATTTAAACATTTACAGTGAAGGTTGGAAAAAGTATGTGAACCCCTAGGCCAATGACTCATCCAAAAGCTAATTGGAGTCAGGAGTCAGCTAACCTGGAGTCCAATCAATGAGACGAGATTAGAGCGGTTAGAGCTGCCTTGCCCTATAAAATAACACTCATAAAGTTTGTATTTGCTATTCACAAGAAGCATTCCCAAGTTTATCAAGACATTTTGCAGGAGAATGTAAGGCTATCTGTCCACCAATTGAAGCGCAACAGATGTTGGGTGATGCAACAGGACAACGACCCAAAACACAGAAGTAAATCAACACCAGAATGGCTTCAACAGAAGAAAATATGCGTTCTGGAGTAGCCCAGTCAGAGACCTGACCAAAACCCGATTGAGATGCTGTGACCTCAAGAGAGCAGTTCACACCAGACATCCCAAGAATATTGCTGAAATTAAACAGTGTGGTCCAAAATTCCTCCTGACCATTGTGCAGGTCTGATCCACAACTACAGAAAAAGTTTGAGGTTGAGGTTATTGCTGCCAAAGGAGGGTCAACCAGTTACATACTTTTTCCACCCTGCACTGTGAATGTTTACACGGTGTGTTCAATAAAGACATGAAAACATATTGTTTGTGTGTTATTATTTTAACTTCTTTGGGGTAGGGGGCAGTATTGGGTAGCTTGGATGAAAAACGTGCCCAAATTAAACTGTGTGTTATTATTTTAACTTCTTTAGAGCCTGGGGTACAGGGGGCATAAATTAAACTGCCTGCTACTCAGCCGTAAAAGCTAGAATATGCATATAGTTAATTTGGATAGAAAACACTCTGAAGTTTCTAAAACTGTTTGAATGATGTCTGTGAGTATAACAGAAGTCATATGGCAGGCAGAAACCTGTGAGAAAAAATCCAACCAAAACCTAAGGGAATCTGCCCAGATTTTGCTACATGAGTCCAAAAATGAAATAGCCCCCAGATGTAAGAGGTTACAGGGTGACAAAATTATGTTTCACTTCCCGTGGCTTTGAATACATCATTTAACACATTTAGAGTGAAGATTTGAAAAAGTATGTGAACCCTAAAGGCCAATGAGCTTATAAAAGCTAATTGGAGTCAGGAGTCTGGCTAACCTGGAGTCCAATCAGCGAGATTAGGTGGTTAGAGCTGCCTTGCCCTATAAAATAAAACTCATAAAGTTTGTATTTGTATTCAGACAAAGAAGACATTGTCCAAGTTTGGATGTTGGGTGATGTCAAAGTTATGTAAAAACACCTTTGTCCAGCATTTTGCAGGAGTGAAATGTCCACAGTGATTTCAAAAAGGCTATCTGTCCACCAATTGAAGCGCAACAGATGTTGGGTGATGCAACAGGACAACGACCCATAACACAGAAGCGTTCAACACCAGAATGGCTTCAACAGAAAAAATCGCTAAAAAAAGCGTTCTGGAGTCAGAGCCCAGTCAGAGACCATTTATTTTTAAAAAAGTACCAAAACCCGATTGAGATGCTCTGACCTAAGTGATATGGACTTTCATGAATGACAACAGGCAGACATCCCAAGAATATTGATGAAATTGTGGGGCTTAAACAGTGGGTCCAAAATGCCTCCTACTTACCTAATTTGACCATTGTGCAGGTCTGATCCAGTGTGCCTACAGAAAAGTTTGAATGAGGTTATTGCTGCCAAAGGAGGGTCAACCAGTTACATACTTTTTCCAACCTGAACAAATGAAATGAATTTAAACGGTGTGTTCAATAACAAACATGAAAACACATTGTTTGTGTGTTATTATTTTAAGCTCTTTGGGGTAGTATTGAGCTTGGAACAAACGTCACAAAACACTGCCAACTACTCAGCCGTAAAAGCAAATATGCATATAGTTAATTTGGATAGAAAACACTCTGCAAGTTTCTAAAACTGTTTGCAATGATGTCTGTGAGTATAACAGAAGTCATATGGCATTTAGAAAATAAAATCAACCATGAATGGGAAATTGAGACAGCTGTGTCTTGACGAGGGGGCGGGGTCAGCTCTCCAATTAGCCATGGAGTCGACCAATCAGCTGCTTGAGGGATTTCAGGAAGCCATTTCCTGAAATAAACACATGCAAATACACAAACTACAACACATAAACTGGGGAACGTAACACTTACCTTTGATGATCTTCATGATAATGCACTCCCAGGAATCCCAGTACCACAATAAATGTTTGTTTTGTTCGATAATGTCCATAATTTATGTCCAAATAGCTCCTTTTGTTGGCGCATATGGTAAACAAATCCAAACTAACGAAGCGCGTTCACTAGGAGCAGACGAAAAGTCAAAAAGTTCTGTTACAGTCCATAGAAACATGTCAAACAAAGTATAGAATCAATCTTTAGGATGTTTTTAACATAAATCTTCAATAATGTTCCAACCGGAGAATTCCTTTGTCTGTAGAATTGCAATGGAACAGAGCTTGCTCTCACGTGAACGAGCGTGGCCAGCTCGTGGCTCACTGCCAGACCTCTTACTCATTCCCCTCTCATTCGGCCCCCCTTCACAGTAGAAGCATCAAACAAGGATCTAAAGACTGTTGACATCTAGTGGAAGTCTTAGGAACATGCAACATGACCAATATCCCATTGTATCTTCAATAGGGAATGAGTTGAAAACGACCAACCTCAGATTTCCCACTTCCTGGTTGGATTTTTTTCTCAGGTTTTTGCCTGCCATATGAGTTCTGTTATACGCCTATTCTAGCTTTTATGGCTGAGTAGCAGGCAGTTTAATTTGGGCACGCTTTTCATCCAAAATTCCCAATGCTGCCCCCTACCCTAGAGAAGTTAAAGATTAATCCTGTTGTATTGATTTTCTATTTGTGTTGTTATTAAAATATGTATAACAAAATTACTGTAACTTTCAAGTTTCCATCCAATATGATGATTAAAATAATATGAAGAATGATTCAACTTATTTTGTTAAGATAGGAATGTGATTTTGGTTTTCAAATGAGATCTTTTTTCATATCCGTTGCACATGAACTAAGCCACGAGGTCAGAAGACCATGTCAGTTCCGCTAGCAGAACACCTCAACAACATCCGGTGAAATTGCAGAGTGCGTAATTCAAATTAAATTATTAGAAATATTTAACTTTTATAAAATCCCAAGTGCAAAACATCAAAATAAAGCTTAACTTCTTGTTAATCCAGCCACCATGTCAGATTTCAAAAAGGCTTTACGGCGAAAGCAAACCATGCGATTATCTGAGGACAGCGCCCCATCATACAAATACATGACAAACATATGTCAACCACGGAGGAGCAACACGAAAGTCAGAAATAGCAATATAAAAAATGCCTTACCTTTGATGATCTTCTGTTGGCACTCCAAAAGGTCCCAGTTACTTCAGAAATTGTCATTTTGTTCGATAATGTCCTTCTTTATATCCATAAAAACTCAGTTTAGCTGCCGCGCTTCAGTCAATCATCCACTGTTTCCCTCCGTCAAAATACATACAAAATTAGTCCCAAACGTTACTAATAAACTTTTCCAAACAAGTCAAACAACGTTTATAATCAAACCTTAGGTATCCTAATACGCAAAGAAAGGATACAATTTAAGATGGAGAATTGTTATTGTCTTTACCGGAGATAAACAAGAAAGAACACGCTTTCCTCCACACGCTTGGAAACACTACAGCCAAAATGGGAGCCACCTAGAAAAACTACAATTTCTAAGTAATTTTTCCAAAACCCAGCCTGAAACTCTTTCTGTAGACTGTTGACATCTAGTGGAAGCCCTGGGAACTGCAATTTGGGAGGCTTGGGCTTATAATTATAGTACTAGCCATTGAAAAATAGTGGTAAGCTGAATTGTTTATTTGGGGGGATGGTTTGTCCCCACAGTTTCGCCTGCCATATCAGCTATGTTATATAAACTCACAGACATGAAGTTACCGGTTTTAGAAACTTTAGAGTGTTTTCTATCCAAATCTACCAATTATATCCTAGCTTCTGGGCCTGAGTAAGAGGCAGTTTACTTTGGGCAAAATGCCCCCTATGAAATAACAGATAAGGAATCATATAGCAACCAAAAAAGTGTTAAACAAATCAAAATATATTTGAGATTCTTCAAATAGCCATCCTTTGCCTTGATGACAGCTTGGCACACTCTTTGCATTCCCTCAACCAGCTTCATGAGGTAGTCACCTGGAATGCATTTCAATTAACAGGTGTGCCTTGATAAAAGTTAATTTCTGGAATTTCTTTCCTTCTTAATGTGTTTGAACCCACCAGTTCTGTTATGACAAGTAGAGGGGTATACAGAAGATAGCGCTATTTGGTAAAAGACCAAGTCCATATTAAAACCTGTTGGGGCAAGTAGTTCCCCTCAGGGAATTCCACCCCCCCCCCCGTTCTGCTGAAAAGGTGGCGCAGGGAATTCAAAAATATTCTTTAGAAATATTTAACTTTCAGAGAATTCCCTTGGTAGATAATGCGGTCCACACTTGATTGTGAGGAATTCTAAATCAGGTGAACAGAAGGATTTGAGTTCCTGTATGTTTTTGTGATCACACCACGTCTCGTTAGCCATAAGGCATACGCCCCCGCCCCTCTTCTTACCAGAAAGATGTTTGTTTCTGTCGGCGCGATGCGTGGAGAAACCAACTGGCTGCACCGCCTCCGATAGCGTCTCTCCAGTGAGCCATGTTTCCGTGAAGCAAAGAACGTTACAGTCTTTGATGTCCCTCTGGAATGCTACCCTTGCTCGGATTTCATCAACCTTGTTGTCAAGAGACTGGACATTGGCGAGAAGTATACTAGGGAGTGGTGCACGATGTGCCCGTCTCCGGAGTCTGACCAGAAGACAGCCTTGTTTCCCTCTTTTACGAAGTCGTTTTTTGGGTCGCCGGCTGGGATCCATTCCGTTGTCCTGGGTAACACAGGATCCGCTTCGCGAAAGTCATATTCTTGGTCGTACTGATGGTGAGTTGACGCTGCTCTTATATTCAGTAGTTCTTCTCGACTGTATGTAATGAAACCTAAGATGACCTGGAGTACTAATGTAAGAAATAACACGTAAAAAACAAAAAACTGCATAGTTTCCTAGGAACGCGAAGCGAGGCGGCCATCTCTGTCGGCGCCAGAAGAGCTTTATGGAAAGAGAATTATGGAAAGCTACGCTGGATAACAGAAATACTCATCATAAACTTTGACTAAAGATACATGTTCTACATATAATTAAAGATACACTGGTTCTTAATGCAACCGCTGTGTCAGATTTCTTTTAAACGTTACGGAAAAAGCCTAACATTTCAATAATCTGAGACGGCGCTCAGACGTAACCACCATGTTGAAGTCAACAGAAATACGAAATTACGACATAAATATTCCCTTACCTTTGATGATCATTCATCAGAATGTAGTGCAAGGAGTCCTAGTTCCACAAAAAATCGTTGTTTTGTTCCATAATGTCCAATACTAGTGTCCAAGTAGCTGCATTTGCTATCACTTTCAGCTCGCGTGCCCAAAAACTGACTGCTGGTCCAAGATAACTTGCACGAAAACTTCCAAAATATATATTCCAGGTCGAATAAACTGGTCAAACTAAGTAGAGAATCAATCTTCAGGATGTTATTATTATATATATCCAATAACGTTCCAACCGGATCATACGTTTTCATCTGGAGCCAAATGGAACAGCGTAGCACTCACAGAGAAATGCGTCACAGGAAAATGGCATTCTGTCGGGACACTGACTATTTCCCCTCCCATTTGGTCAAAGTTCACAGCAAATGCTCCATTACACTTTCTACTGAATAAGGACATCTAGTGGAAGGCAAAGTTGCCCCAACTTTCAGAATTTCACTTCTTGTTTGGAAGATTGTCTGCCCTATGAGTTCTGTTATACTCACAGACATAATTCAAACAGTTTTAGAAACGTCAGAGTGTTTTCTATCCAATAGTAATAATAATATGCATATATTAGCAATCTAGGATAGAGTTTGATGCAGTTCACTATGGGCACGCAATTCATCCAAAGTGAAAATACTGCCCCCTATCCTCAACAAGTTTTAAGGCAAGAACAGCTCAAATAAGCAAAGAGAAATGACAGTCCATCATTACTTTAAGACATGGTCAGTCAATAAGGAAAAAAAGTGCAGAAATCATCAAGAGCGATGATAAAACTGTCTCCCATGGGGACTGCTACAGGAATGGAAGACACAGAGTTACCTCTACTGCAGAGGACAAGTTCATTAGAGTTTGCAGACTCAGAAATTGCAGCCCAAATAAATGCTTCACAGAGTTCAAATAACACACACATCTCAACATCAACTGTTCAGAGGAGACTGTGTGAATCAGGCCTTCATGGTCGAATTGCTGCAAAGAAACCACTACGGAAGGACATCAATAAGAAAAAGAGACTTGACTCGGCCAAGAAACACGCACAATGGACATTAGACCAGTGGAAATGTATCCTTTGGTCTGGAGTCCAAATTGGAGATATTTGGTTCCAACTGCCGTGTCTTTCTGAGACGTGTGTGGGTGAAAGGATGATCTCTGCATGTGTATTTCACACCGTAAAGCATTAAAACTTGTTTTTCAACCACTCCACAAATTTCTTGTTAACAAACTATAGTTTTGGCAAGTCGATTAGGACATCTACTTTGTGCATGACACAATACATTTTTCCAACAATTGTTTACAGACTGATTATTTCACTTATAATTCACTATAACACAATTCCAGTGGGTCAGAAGTTTACAGACACTAAGTTGACTGTGCAGCTTGTAAAATTCCAGAAAAGGATGTCATGGCTTTAGAAGCTTCTGATAGGCTAATTGACATCATTTGAGTAAATTGGAGGTGTACATGTGAATGTATTTCAAGGCCTACCTTCAAACTCAGTGCCTCTTTGCTTGACATCAGAAAATAATGTAGACCTCCAAAAGTCTGGTTCATCCTTGGGAGCAATTTCCAAACACCTGAAGGTACCACGTTCATCTGTACAAACAGTAGTACGCAAGTATAAACACCATGGAACCACACAGCCATCGTACCGCTCAGGAAGGAGACTCGTTCTGTCTCCTAGAGATAAACGTACTTTGGAGTGAAAAACGCAAATCAATCCCAGAATAACAGCAAAGGACATTGTGAAGATGCTGGAGGAAACAGGCACAAAAGTTTCTATACCCACAGTAAAACGAGTCCTATATCGACATAACCTGAAAGGCTCAACAAGGAAGAAGCCACTGCTCCAAAACCGCCATAAAAAAGCCAGACTACGGTTTGCAACTGCACATGGGGACAAGGATTGTACTTTTTGGAGAAATGTCCTCTGGTCTGATGAACCAAAAATATAACTGTTTGGCCATAATGACCATTGTTATGTTTTGGGAAAAGGGAGGAGGCTTGCAAGCTGAGGAACACATCAAAACCGTGAAGCACGGGGGTGGCAGCATCATGTTGTGGTGGTGCTTTGCTGCAGGAGGGACTGGTGCACTTCACAAAGTAGATGGCATCATGAGGGAGGAAAACTATGTGGATATATTGAAGCAACATCTACCCTCAAGACATTTGCTAAGTTAAAGCTTGGTCGTAAATGGGTCTTCCAAATGGACAATGACCCCAAGCATACTTAGTGGCAAAATGGCTTAAGGACAACAAATTCAAGGTATTGGAGTGGACATCACAAAGCCCTGACCTCAATCCTATAGAAAATTTGTGGGCGGAACTGAAAAGCGCGTGCAAGAAAGGAGGCCTACAAACCGGATTCAGCTCCTCAGCACGGGGACCCTCAGAAGTGCGTGCTCAGTCCCCTCCTGTACTCCCTGTTCACCCATGACTGCATGGCAAAGCACGACTCCAACATCATCATTAAGTTTGCCAATGACACATCAGTGGTAGACCTGATAACCAACAACGATGAGACAGCCCATAGGGAGGCGGTCAGAGACCTGGCAGTGTGGTGCAAGGATAACAACCTCTCCCTCAATGTGATCAAGACAAAGGAGATGATTGTGGACTACAGGAAAAGGAGGTTAGAGCATGCCCCCATTCTCATCGACGGGGTTGTAGTGGAGCAGGTTGAGAGCTTCAAGTTAATTGGTTTCCACATCACCAACAAACTGTCATGATCCAAACACGCCACACTTTAAATCTACCTCCATGTACATATTACCTCAATTACCACGACTAACCGATGCTCCAGCACATTTGCCCTGTACTGGTACCCCCTGTAAATAGCCTCGCTACTGTTATTTTACTTCTGCTCTTAATAATTTGTTACTTTTATTTTATTTTTCTTAAAACTGCATTGTTGGTTAATGGCTTGTAAGTAAGCATTTCATTGTAAGGTCTACACTTGTTGTATTCATACAATTTGATTTAATTTGATTACCCTATTGTCCCATTGAAATGTATGAAAGGTCTTCTATAAATACAATGTTGATTTTATGAATGAAAACATTTAGAACTCTGTCAGTCAGTGACATCACAGGGACCTGTTCTGATTGTGGGTTGCCTAGCAACCATGCATGGAATGTTGTTGTTGTGCCTTTGAGAGTTCTCAACCTCAGACTCGAGAACAGTGCCGTAGTGAGTGGGGAGAGGTGAGGCTGTGTGTGTGAGATAGATTGTGTGTGTTATTGAGTGTTGTAGAAAAACAAGGACACTCAGCTATAAGCATAGTTTGTGTGTCTGTGAAGTGTGTTCTCATGTAGAGTAGTGTATGGTGCCATCTATGGGTTTACAGGGAATTAGTTATTTTTGTTTCTGAAGACAACACAAATGTTCCATAGAATATTATCAGAGACAGTTGCTGGTCGAATATAACTAGGTAGGCTACTTTATGACATTAAGGTGAGCCAGTGCTTTTTTAAACAGGTGTTTGAAGATGTGAAACCGCTAAGGAGCCATCACCACACATGAGGTGTGTGTGTGTGTGTGTGTGTGTGTGTGTGTGTGTGTGTGTGTGTGTGTGTGTGTGTGTGTGTGTGTGTGTGTGTGTGTGTGTGTGTGTGTGTGTGTGTGTGTGTGTGTGCGCACATCTATGTGTGTGTTTCCTGCTTTTCAACAGAGAAAGGAACTCTTACTAAGCCATAGAAGTGGCATCGGAGTTTATTCTCCAACTGTTTTCTAATTCAACAGTAATATCATGATCATTAAGCCAGAGTTCAAAAGAGGGGGTTCAGACATTAGAAGACCTGCCAACTACTGAGCACTACTCCCACAAAAAATATCCTGCAATATAATCCGTGTGTTGAAGCTCCACAGTATCTATGCCAAAAACGGTACATTTTCTGTACCATTTCTACTCCTGGAAAACATTTCTAGATATATTTTAATCTGATTTGGGAAACTATTACATTTTAATGGCTGCTGAAATTTCTATCCCCTCTCACTCTGGGGCAGTAACACTCTTTCTCTCTCTCTCTCTCTCTCTCTGGGGCAGTAACACTCTTTTCTCTCTCTCTCTCTCTCTGGGGCAGTAACACTCTTTCTCTCTCTCTCTCTCTCTCTCTGGGGCAGTAACACTCTTTCTCTCTCTCTCTCTCTCTCTGGGGCAGTAACACTCTCTCTCTCTCTCTCTCTCTCTCTCTGGGGCAGTAACACTCTTTTTCTCTCTCTCTCTCTCTCTGGGGCAGTAACACTCTTTCTCTCTCTCTCTCTCTCTGGGGCAGTAACACTCTTTCTCTCTCTCTCTCTCTCTGGGTCAGTAACACTCTTTCTCTCTCTCTCTCTCTCTCTCTGGGTCAGTAACACTCTTTTCTCTCTCTCTCTCTCTCTCTCTGGGGCAGTAACACTCTTTCTCCCTCACTCTGGGGCAGTAACACTCTCTCTCTCTCTCTCTCTCTCACTCTGGGGCAGTAACATGGCTATACAGTCCTGGCGCCCTGGACTCCCGTTGCTTAGTAACATCCTTAAACAACAGAAACCTTTTCCTGCCCACCTCTGTGTAGAGAAAAAGAGTGTGGAAGAGGGAGGGTGCATATTTCAGGACTAAACTCAACTCTAAATCTATTCATCCACATATGAAAGGTGTTTTCAAGTTTGATACTACCATAAACTATACTCTAATGGAGTCTTCTAACTGAAACATCAGAACGCCTACAGTGTTTTGCAATTGCAAGATACAGCTTTGTCTGAAAACGGAATTGTCTATGATTGTAAGGAGCATGGTTCTCAGGTCGCAGGGAATGGCCAGTTAGCTGCTGACAGACACACTACACTGCTACCAAACTTCCCAGGCCAGATCAACTGGTCGAACCTCTTCACTCTACTGTAGATAAAGCATGGTAAGTACTTAAATCAAATCAAATGTTATTTGTCACATACACGTGTTTAGGAGATGTTATTGCTTTTGTAGAGAAATGCTAGTTTTCTAGCTCAAATAGTGCAATAATATCTAACAAGTAATATCTAACAATACACACAATCTAAAGTAAAGGAATGTAATTAAAAATATGTAAATATTCAGACGAGCAATGTCAGAGAGGCATAGACTAAGATACAGTAGAATAGTATATACATATGAGATGAGTAATGCGAAATATGCAAACATTATTAAAGTGACGAGTGTTCCATTATTATAGTGGCCAGTTATTTCAAGTCTATGTATTAAGGGCAGCAGCCTTTAATGTGTTAGTGATGGCTATTTAACAGTCTGATGGCCTTGAGATAGAAGCTGTTTTTCAGTCTCTCGGTCCCAGCATTGACGCACCTGTACTGACCTCGGGTTTTAGGCGCCAAGCCGAATTTCTTCAGCCTCCTGAGGTTGAAGAGGCGTTGTTGCGCCTTCTTCACCACACCGTCTGTGTGGGCGGACCATTTCAGTCTGTCAGTGATGTGTACGCAGAGGAAGGAACCT
Organism: Oncorhynchus masou masou; assembly: GCF_036934945.1. Taxonomy (NCBI): domain Eukaryota; kingdom Metazoa; phylum Chordata; class Actinopteri; order Salmoniformes; family Salmonidae; genus Oncorhynchus; species Oncorhynchus masou. Next base: position 38,857,832 of record NC_088234.1, read on the forward strand.
TTCCACCTTCTCCACTGCAGTCCCGTCGATGTGGATAGTGGGGTGTATGACTTATCCTCATCTAGTACTACACTACATAACTTTTCTTTCACCCTCTATTGTGCCCAACCAACATATACAGGCATGGAAAGGCCATGTCTTTTCAACATGGTTCCAGCAGCTATGGTGGATGCATGTGTAACTAGGCGTGTTCAATGCAGCTTGGTTTGGCTTGGCTTGGTTTGGCTTGGCTTGGTTTGGCTTGTCTTGGTTCGGCTGAGTAGTGTGAAAAGCCCCCAAGTTAAATCCAAAAATGGACTTGGGCTTAAATCAGGACATCTTGCTTAACTAAGCTCAATAATATTCCGTTATTTCTCACCCGTAAAGCCCAGAAATGCAGTCTGAACAGCAGACTTGTGGTAAATGCATTGGTCTCATTCCCATTTACAGAGATATCTCTGGATTCTACGAGACTAATACAAAGTCATACACTTGATTTCACAAATCAAGAGCGATCTGAAGTATATGCAATTTTTACCCCAAGTAAATCCTTATCACATTATTTTGTAAAAGCAGCCTAAATCAATCATTGCATTTGTCGCTCTGTACAATATAGTATAATTGCAGGTAGTCATTGCAAGCAATAGTTTCCTATCTAAGGTTGTAATGGAAACAAGCGATGGTGAATCACCTCTCTGTTCTCTGTGATCCTCAATATGATTAATGAGGCGATAGAGGGCCTTAGGGTTTTAATACAGACACACACACTGCTCTCTGAGACACACACACACACACTGCTCTCTGCAACAGAGGGGAGAGGAGCAGAGCCCTAACCGTAATTTATCAACGTCCTGATTTGACTCAGTCTCTTTTCACGCATGCATCTTCCCACCTGGGAGAGGCTTCCCAGTTCAACCAGCTGAATTGTGTGGAAGCTTCACCACTCATTTGTTTACCAGTATTACCTTAAGTATGTATTTCTCTGAGTCTGTTCTGTCGCCTCTCTGCTGTTCAGATAGATCTCTGTCAGGCATTAGCCTTATTAAGAGAAGCACTGGGTGAACAGGCAGGGGCAGACACTCACACACACACACACACACACACACACACACACACACACACACACACACACACACACACACACACACACACACACACACACACACACACACACACACACACAGGTCTACATTTCCCTCACTCTGCGTCGAGCGTGGAGCCCTCTCTCCCACCCCAGGCCAGACATGAGCCCCTGTGTAAATAACATCCTTCTTCCGGCCTTCTCATTTCACTCTCACTCATTCTCCATCGCACGCATACGCGCACACACACACACGCGCACGCACACACACACACACACACACACACACACACACACACACACACACACACACACACACACACACACACACACACACACACACACACACACACACACACACACACACACACACACACACACACACACACACACACACACACACACACAATATGGTTACTCTGCAGGGAGGACTCACACGACACACGCATGCCCAGGCCACCTTTGGTACTGAAACACGCTCCCCAGTCTGGGTCACCACTGATAATGATATAATGTGATTGATTGTTCTCACCATGTCTCCTTGCAGCACCATGGCTAAAGGAGGGAAGAAAGGAGGAGGTGCTAAGGGGAAGAAGGTGACTCTGAAGATGGCCAAGAATGCTGTGCGTGTGACCACTGATGGCCACCGCAGACTGGACCTCAGTAATATGGGGATCGCAATCTTCCCCAAGTGTCTCCTCAAACTACCAGACCTCAACGAGCTGGACCTCAGCCGCAACCAACTCAAGAAGCTACCAGACTTCATTGGTATTTATTTACTGTCCTTTAGGTCGTTTGGCTATTTTAACAGTAGACTTACGTAACAACATCATAATTACAGTGAGTGACAGAATTCCAATCGGCAAAGAATTGTTGGTTGCCTTGAGGTATGGTCACATTGGGAAGAGCAAATAGTATCCGTCTTGGCAGATTTGGATTCTGTTATTGATTAGGTCTGTGAGTAAGTCACACAGCTGTGTATTGAGCCCACCTTCTAAAAAACACAGAACAAAGCACATGCATAGAATGACACAATTAAGTAAAACCTATTTCCTCTCTGGTCATCCAGGTGACCTGGTCTCGCTCAGCTGGATGGATCTCCATAGCAACCAGTTGGACGCCATACCGGAGACAGTCAGCCAATTGGTGGCGCTGTCACACCTCAACCTATGCAACAATCGCCTGACCTCTGCGGGTCTACCCCCTTCGCTAGGCAACCTAGCCCGCCTACGGAGCCTCAACCTGGGCATGAACCGCCTGGACACCCTGCCTCCCACCATGGTGGGGCTTTGTAGTCTCCAAGAGCTGGGCCTGTTTGATAACCTGTTCCTCTCCCTGCCTGAGTTTATCAAGGTGTTACCGAGCATTATCAGACTCAACACCAAGAGGAACCCTTTGTCCTACGCCCAGGGAGACTCGGGAGCGACGAGGGGTGAAGGGGGGCTGGAGGAGGGGGTGTACCTGGCTAAGGAGGGGAGTCTGTGTGGGTCCTGTTTGGAGAGTTGCAAGAAGGAGAGGAGCTGGATGCTAGGAGGGAGGAGGGACAGAGAAGGTGATGCGGAGAGCAGGGGTGTGCCGTACTCCGGGCTGGTTACACCAAACTCAGTGGCCCAAGCCAATCAGGAACAGTGGAGGTGAGGAGTGACCAATAATGGTCCAGGGAGAGGTTTGACACTCAAGGACAGCCAATGAACAACGGGATATAGTTCTACATAGCCAATGAGCAATTGAGCACAGTTCTATGATGTGTTGATTGATCCAAATAGACAGTGCTCAAACCAACAAAATGGACAACAATGTTGCCATTGTAATTTTCTAATGAATATACTTTTCTATTGAAGTCAGGTCATATCAATGTACGTCACCTGGCACTGTGTCACTGTTTGTTTCGGTCGACAATGAACATTAGCTGAATTTACAGTATTTCTTATTTTACCTGTGAAACAATGATTCCACAGGCCATTAAGAGACGTTGCCTTCAGTCTTTATGTTGTAAAATGTTGAAATAGAGAATGTCTTGAAAATTTGCAGTGGGTTCTTTCTGTTTCTACTATATACATTATCTAGCTGTTGTGTATGTGTATGTGCCCACATTCACCTGGCACTAGTTATGACCTCAGCAATCCCTCTAACGTCACCTCAATGCTGGCACCACTGAACATATAGATATAGATAGAGTAGGACGGGAGAAAGAGAGAGGTAAAAGGGGAAGAAATAATGAGGAGGTGAGGTAGAGAGAGAGGGAAATCTCTCTCTCTCTCTCTCTCTCTCTCTCTCTCTCTCTCTCTCTCTCTCTCTCGCTCTCTCTCTCTCTCGCCCTCTCTCTGGTTTCCTGCGGCAAATGGCAAAGACCTCACACACGTACAGACTGTCTCTCCCAAACAACAGCAGCCCCTCTGTTACAGACAGGCCACTGATCACCACCACACACATATTAGCTTAAACCTGGAAAGAGAGGACACAGAGAGTCCGTGTTGCATCATCATCGGAGGACATGACAGTGTACATCAAAGTGGGCTATAAGGCTATAAATATTGAACAAATGAATTGCACTACACAACTTGAATTTGAACCCTTTATATGAATTCCTAACAATTTTAAAGAAATGGTTATGCATTAATTTGCAATGTATCCATAGGAAAATTTCACAAACTAATATGCAAACCATGAAACCCAGCCCGTGTCTACCCTTGTACTCTCATGGGATGTAAAGACATCATCACCATTTCAGGGTGCACTTGATTGATCATTTTAATCACACGTCTTCATCATGATTAAAATGACACAGTCACCACTTCATTATTGAGATTATTAACATTGATTGATCGGATAAGATAGAGACTGGCCAAGATGGCGATGCTCCAGCTAGACTTAGAGCGTGAATGGACCCTGATGCTTGTATTATGTGTGACTCTGAAGCCAGTCACGGCTACGATTGTGATTATGTGTGACTAATTCTATTGTCCCCCCTCATTTCCCACTGTGTGTGTGTGTGTGTGTGTGTGTGTGTGTGTGTGTGTGTGTGTGTGTGTGTGTGTGTGTGTGTGTGTGTGTGTGTGTGTGTGTGTGTGTGTGTGTGTGTGTGTGTGCGCACCTGGCCCCCTTACTGTCTCTCTCCCTTTCTCTGCCCCCTGGGGGACCCACCACCCCGAAAACATATGGGGCCCCAACTCACCCACAAGCCCCTCACAATGATTACTAATCAAATTGCACATACTGGAAGAGAAAGGGGCCTGATGATTATTAGGGAAATTAATCAATGCCACACACACAATAGGAAACCTGCTAAGTGATCAGAGCCAGAGCCACACGTCTGAACAAACACAAGTGTGCACGCGCACACACACACACACACACACACACACACACACACACACACACACACACACACACACACACACACACACACACACACACACACACACACACACACACACACACACACACACACACACACACAGTGTGATAGATGTAGATAAAATGATATGTATTGGCAACAGAACAAACAACCCACAGTAATATGCCTACAACCTACAGAGTCATTAACTAAAGCGACTATGAATTATCAAGCGGATGTGATTCAACTAATGGAGGCAGAGGAGGAAAAGAAAGGAGGAAATCAGGTGAACTGAGGAGAGGACGAGAGGAAAACGTAAGAGAAGAGGAGAGGTGGATGAGTGGAAGAGAGGAGGATTCTTATTGACTGAGAGGCTAATGTCATACCATTGATTTCTCCCCACACACATTACCATCATAATCACACTATCGGCGGTGGTAGTCTAATCATGCTGGAGATTGTGTGTGTGGGGGCTCTGAGGACAGTGCTCCTGGATTAATAAGCGTGAAAAGGCCTGGTTATCTGACAACAGCTCAGCAGGACACACACACACATGCCAACTAGCTGGGAGACAGCTGATACAACCTCCTACTGTTTTTATTAATTCTTCTGTCAGAAACATTATTAAAACACTCTGCTGGTTGTCGGCCCTGTTAACATAGTTACCACTGACTCACACACTGTGCGCACACACACACATCATACAAACACACCGTACACACACATTTAGCTAACTATAACAGATGAGATTCTGACAGTAGCGGTGAGGTATTGGAATCCCATAGTATATCATCTGGATGATGATATACATGATCAAACATTCCATATACAACCAGTATCCAACCTGATACAAACAAACACACATTCAGGGGTTGTGGGCTCGGGAGGCATGGCTCAGTGAGAGGGGTAGTCGTCTCAGTTAGGACGGTGAAAAAGGTTAGGCGCTCTCAGTCCCTCCTCCTCTTCCTCCCCTGCCTCTGCACCTGACTCACACAGGATCCTCGGCTCTGGAACATCAGACACATGGGAGCGGGCACAGGCACTCAGTGGGTAAAACACGGCCCTTGCAACGCCAGGAACACGGGTTCGATTCTTTTATATTATGTGAGGTATGTGTCTGTGGTCTTACCTGAGTCAATCTCTGTCCTCCTTCTGATCTCCTAAGGCAGAACATTTCTCACAAATATACTGTATCATCTTCCAACGACACAGAACAGCCATTACACTCATATAACAACTGGTTTCAACAGGGCACTAGTTCATTTATCTGGGCCTGTATTCATAAAGCAGATCTAGGATCAGGTCCCCCCTCTTATTCATTATGATTTCAATGGCAAAACTGATCCTAGATCAGCACTCCTACTCTAAGATGCTTTGTGAATTTGGTCCCCCATTGTCAGTGGTGTAAAGTACTTAAGCACAAATACTTTATAGTACTACTTAAGTAGTTTTTGGGGGGTATCTGTACTTTACTTTAATATGTATATTTTTGACTACTTTTACTTTTACTTCACCACATTCCTATAGAAAATATTTACTTTTTTACTCCATACATTTTCCTTGACACTCAAAATCACTTGTTACATTTCGAATGCATAGCAGGACAGGAAAATGGTCCAATTCACACACTTATTAAGAGAACATCCCTGGTCATCTCTACTGCCTCTGATCTGGCGGACTCACTAAACACAAATGCTTTGTTTGTAAATGATGTCTGAGTGTTGAAGTGTGCCCCTGGCTATCCGTACATTTTAAAACAAAAAAAACTATGCTGTCTGGCTTGCATAATATAAGGAATGTGAAAAGATGTACACTACCATTCAAAGGTTTGAGGTCACTTAGAAATGTCCTTGTTTTTGAAAGAAAAGCACATTTGTCCATTAAAATAATATCGAATTGATCAGAAATACAGTGTAGACATTGTTAATGTTGTAAATTACTTTTGTTGCTGGAAACGGCAGATTTTTAATGGAATATCTACATAGGCGTACAGAGGCCCATTATCAGCAACCGTCACTCCTGTGTTCCAATGGCATGTTGTGTTAGCTAATCCAAATTTGTCATTTTAAAAGACTAATTGATCATTAGTAAACCCTTTTGCAATTATGATAGCACAGCTGAAAACTGTTGTGCTTATTAAAGAAGCAATAAAACTTGCTTTCTTTAGACTAGTTGAGTATCTGGAGCATCAGCATTTGTGGGTTCGATTACAGGCTTAAAATGGCCAGAAACAATGAATGGCCGGAAACAATGAACTTTCTTCTGAAACTCGTCAGTCTATTCTTGTTCTGAGAAATGAATGCATGCAAGAAATTGCCAAGAAACTGAAGATCAGGTACAATTCTGTATACTACTCCCTTCACAGAACAGCGCAAACTGTCTCTAACAAGAAAAGAAAGAGGAATAGGAGGCCCCGGTGCACAACTGAGCAAGAGGACAGTACAGTAGAGTGTCTTGTTTGAGAAACAAACGCCTCACAAGTCCTCCTTCATATGGGCCTCTACACTGGACAGGAACTCCTAGAGAGGGATAAAGACAATGCGAGAGAGGGATAAAGACAATGTGAGAGAGGGATAAAGACAATGTGAGAGAGGGATAAAGACAATGTGAGAGAGGGATAAAGACAATGTGAGAGAGGGATAAAGACAATGTGAGAGAGGGATAAAGACAATGTGAGAGAGGGATAAAGACAATGTGAGAGAGGGATAAAGACAATGCGAGAGAGGGATAAAGACATTGCGAGAGAGGGATAAAGACAATGCGAGAGAGGGATAAAGACAATGCGAGAGGGATAAAGACAATGTGAGAGATGGGTAAAGACAATGCGAGAGAGGGATAAAGACGATGTGAGAGAGGGATAAAGACAATGCGAGAGAGGGATAAAGACAATGCGAGAGAGGGATAAAGACAATGCGAGAGAGGGATAAAGACAATGCGAGAGAGGGATAAAGACAATGCGAGAGAGGGATAAAGACAATGTGAGAGAGGGATAAAGACAATGCGAGAGAGGGATAAAGACAATGCGAGAGAGGGATAAAGACAATGTAAGAGAGGGATAACAATGTGAGAGAGGGATAAAGACAATGCGAGAGAGGGATAAAGACAATGTGAGAGAGGGATAAAGACAATGTAAGAGAGGGATAAAGACAATGCGAGAGAGGGATAAAGACAATGCGAGAGAGGGATAAAGACAATGTGAGAGAGGGATAAAGACAATGTGAGAGAGGGATAAAGACAATGTGAGAGAGGGATAAAGACAATGCGAGAGAGGGATAAAGACAATGTAAGAGAGGGATAACAATGTGAGAGAGGGATAAAGACAATGCGAGAGAGGGATAAAGACAATGTAAGAGAGGGATAACAATGTGAGAGAGGGATAACAATGTGAGAGAGGGATAAAGACAATGCTAGAGAGGGATAAAGACAATGTGAGAGAGGGATAAAGACAATGTAAGAGAGGGATAACAATGTGAGAGAGGGATAAAGACAATGCAAGAGAGGGATAACAATGTGAGAGAGGGATAAAGACAATGTGAGAGAGGGATAAAGACAATGTGAGAGAGGGATAAAGACAATGTGAGAGAGGGATAAAGACAATGTGAGAGAGGGATAAAGACAATGTGAGAGAGGGATAAAGACAATGCGAGAGAGGGATAAAGACAATATAAGAGAGGGATAACAATGTGAGAGAGGGATAAAGACAATGTGAGAGAGGGATAAAGACAATGTGAGAGAGGGATAACAATGTGAGAGAGGGATAAAGACAATGCAAGAGAGGGATAAAGACAATGTGAGAGAGGGATAAAGACAATGTAAGAGAGGGATAACAATGTGAGAGAGGGATAAAGACAATGCTAGAGAGGGATAAAGACAATGTGAGAGAGGGATAAAGACAATGTAAGAGAGGGATAACAATGTGAGAGAGGGATAAAGACAATGCAAGAGAGGGATAACAATGTGAGAGAGGGATAAAGACAATGCGAGAGAGGGATAAAGACAATGTGAGAGAGGGATAAAGACAATGTGAGAGAGGGATAAAGACAATGTGAGAGAGGGATAAAGACAATGTGAGGGAGGGATAAAGACAATGTGAGAGAGGGATAAAGACAATGTGAGAGAGGGATAAAGACAATGCGAGAGAGGGATAACAATGTGAGAGAGGGATAAAGACAATGCAAAGAGAGGGATAAAGACAATGTGAGAGAGGGATAAAGACAATGTGAGAGAGGGATAACAATGTGAGAGAGGGATAAAGACAATGCAAGAGAGGGATAAAGACAATGTGAGAGAGGGATAAAGACAATGTAAGAGAGGGATAACAATGTGAGAGAGGGATAAAGACAATGCAAGAGAGGGATAAAGAGAGACAGACACAGAGACAGAGAAAGAAAGAAAGAAAGAAAGAAAGAAAATGAGAGTAGGGTTGGCACTGGGACGGCATGGGCATCTGTGCGGTTGAGTTCATTTCTGTGGTAGCATGGACTCTTAACACGATGAAACTTTGGTCTTTGCTGAAATATAGAATATATTTTTTGTAATGTCAGTTGAATTGGCTCAACACATCACAGCACATATGGATGAGTGCACATCCTGCTTTTACTTACTGCTTGGCTGCCAGTCCACCCATTATGCCCTCCATGACTTGAATGGGGTTTGCCCGTTCTATTCATTCTATTTCTACGGCGACATATGCGTTCAGGAGCGGAGGAGAGGAGGAAATGTTTCTCATGAGAAAGAAAGAGAGAGATAGAGAGAGAGAGAATGAGAAAGCTGTCAATGTTAAAAATAACAGCACAGCACAGTATGACCCCTACCCCTCGAAATGTGTTACTGTTATCATTAAACACCCATATGTAAAAAAGTAGTGGCCCCAGCCGACTTGTAAGTCGCTTTGGACAAAAGCGTCTGCTAAATGGGATATATTATTATTATATATTATTATATCTTACATATCAATGAGAAGACCGAAAAGCATAATCAATGTTCCGTTTTCATTTAGACCAGTTCTACGGTAATGTGTGTAAAAACAATACACCTTAATTATTCTATAAGAAAAACAAAACATTTTCTTCATGACCTTGCTGTAGCCTAAAACAACCCCTTCCCATGCGGCGCATTCGTATTAGTAGTGTTTGTTTCATCATGAAATTACCATACACTCGTGCAATTACAGCCCATACGAATTGCATTCAGTAAGTGAAATATGCAGCCTTACAATAACACCGTCTATGGATCCAATAGTTTGGTGTCTGTGATCTAATTAGCTTAGACATTAATATCTCAGTGGTACGCCGCAGCAGTGGGCAGGGTGCAATGGTGTGTGTGTGTGTGTGTGTGTGTGTGTGTGTGTGTGTGTGTGTGTGTGTGTGTGTGTGTGCGCGTGCATGCATGTGTCCTGCTGCTACATTAGCTCTAGCTAGTGTAAAACCCTGTTGGAGGCCTGTGTAGAGCAGTGACACTCCGGACTCACATTGTCGTTAGGACAATCATCACAACAGGGTCCTCACTGAGATGTGTAGTGAAACAACACATTTCAGTAGGTTACACACAGAATATTACCGACTAAATGAACATGCTGTAGACTAGAGCTTCAATCATGGTCGTGCATGGCTAACTCCACTTCTGGAAATCATATTTCTCTACTCTACTGCCTCCATCAGGTGTATTAAATTCATAGTTTAATAAATAATAAATCTTGTGTCTGGATTTAATCTGATCCACCTGGTAGTTTACGCAAGCATCTCAAATGGATATAAGAAATCTTGTACATCAAGTCATGTATCGACAGACTTGGCCGCACATCTGGAAGTTTGACTCCTGAAACTCCTGCTGCTACAGGATGGCAACCGTAATAGCAAAGTTAGTTTTAGTTGTATGAAGAGGGGAGGCTATTCTCTTCCTATGTGGGAGTGTTTCAGTAATAGAGGGTGGGGACACATAGGTGGGAGGTTGGGGCTGATACCTTTTGCGTCATTGGTTAAAAACTTTGTCTTTCTTTAGGTAGTGGGACACAAGAGCTTTAAGTCTCAGCCCAGATACAGACCGGAAAAACCCAGTGACTGTATATGGCATTTCAAAAGTAGAATTTGAGGATAGACAGAGACTTGCTCTGACTACATGACCTCCAAAAACTGTTGTTCAAACCAGCAACCGACAGACGGCACAAATGTGACAATGTAGACAACAGGAAAACAAATGGAGGAAGAATAGGAAGCAAAATTGAAGTAAAAATTGAAGAGAGAGAAGAGAGATAAATGGGCCTAGTAAAGATGATAAAAATAAAGCCGGTTTTTCACAGATAAACGCGGAGTCGCAGCCGCCACCACCGTCTATAATTTCATTCCTTAATTTGGACAAACATAAGTAATATATAGCATTAATTACCCTATTTAGCAGATAGCAGCCTCATTCCCTCTTTCAGACACTGCATTAAATAACATAAATCATTTCTTCCCTTCCGCAATTAACATCACAACATCACACATTCTCATTTCCATTTTAATAACTTCCCGACAACGCGCCACCTCTGATGATGGTGATGTGTGCTGTTGTGTGTGTGGTGTGTGTGTAAGTGCTGGCGTGCGGTGGGTGCATTGTTGCATAAGGCAACCTAATGTCAACGTCTCTGTGTGCTGGCGGTGACTGGTAATGAATTTAAAGGGCGTATATGGGATATTTTAACCGAGCGACAATTTACAAAACAACTCAACAACCTGCCAGTAGCCTATTCACAACCAATAGTAATCTAATTTCACCTCATTTTAAAATGGAAGTACTTTTTATGTGCATTTGCAGAGAAACACAGAAAGGATTTCTGTCAATTGCTCTGTGACATCACTGGGGGGGGGGGGGACCACTGAGTGCACTTGAACTGCAAACATTGTGCACATGTTCAGCATTTTAGATCACATCTTCTGAAATTATTTCGCAACATGATGTTCTGACAATAGCTCAGCAGTCAAATTACGTGTCACAACCAGGTTTGGGGTCAATTCCATTCCCAATTCCACTCAATTCAGAAAGCAAACCAAAATGCAAATTCAAAGTCCACATTTCCCTAATTGAAAAGCATTGAAGAGAATTTCGGTGTTGTTCCTGCCTTGACTGGAATTGAAATGGAATTGACCTCAACTCTGGTCACAGCGTTTTGGATCCTTTACAGATGTCGATAGAGGGATAAATAGAGGACAAGGTTATTTTGCAAGGCAATAACGCAGTCATTTTGTCATGTAAAATATGAGACACAGGGAGGGATTGATCAGGGGATGTTCATTCCCCAAATAGCCCGTTAGCTGTCCAACTCGATGCCTATCCAGAGGAGTAGCCTGCTCATAAGTCCAAAAAGGCTACTGACTGGGAGTGTACATTCATAAAAGGTCTGAATAATAGCTGCCACAGTCTCATCATAGAAAACACGCCATGGTCTCTGCCTAGACAATCTCCTCAGACTCGCTAGCCTATTGTTCAAGCCATTGTAGAGTACCAGAGTATGAGTCGTAATACCTGTACAATCTCGAGGTCAAACACAGAAATGGTTCCCAATTGTTTTTTTCCACCATTCATTTCCCAATAGGGGATTTTTAGAAACACTTCAAATGAGGGCTGCGTTTTGTGTAGGCGTACCCTGGCGTGACGTTTTTATAACCATGTCAATCCCTCTCGGACAAGGAGGCTTTTATCAATATATTTGCCTGATCATTGGTATCGATCACTAGTATAGCTAGTAGGCAAGGTTGTCATGCTATTTGGTCCTAAATGCTATGGTGGGATTTAAATTCATTGGTATTCACATGTTTGCTTCTGAGGTAGAATTACTGCCATGTCATTGATGCCAAATTGCGAACCTTCTTTGCATCGTCACTATTCCAGGACCAATGTGTGTGCCTGAGTCTCATCACCTCTCAACTAAGGAAGCTGTTTCAACCTAGAACACGTTGGTCCTGTTTCAGCCATTGCAGGAAGTCCGGAAGAGCGGCAGTGTGTGACGTTTTTTGTTGTTGTCCCAGCTCTAACACCGGACTTTAAATAATCAACCTAATGAATCGCCGCGATACGATACGGTTTTGGAATCAGGTAGGAGCTGGGCTGGATGGAAAGCATATAAACACTCCTGCCATTCAGATCTGGAGCTGTCCGCCCCTTGAAGTCAGTATGTTGTACTATTGAGAGCTCCACTCTCAAGTTGAAGTTGTACTTGTTGACCGACGCCAAGGCAGCGGCTGCTAAGAAAAAGGGAGCAGCTGCGGACCAGAAGACTGCAGCACTGGCTGACACCTGCCCTGTCTGTCGAGTGGTATTGGTTGCTACTGTGTACGTGCCTTTAGGTTCATCTCCATGTGTAGGCTATTGCAGGGTTTACAAAAACTTTTCCACTCAGGCCCCTCTTCCACAACTGGGGAACATCCCACACCCGACCCTGCGTGTGCATGAAACAAACTGTTCACACCCTCTTGTTGGCGCAGAGAAACCATTTGCAGTTTAAAGCTTATTTCCAGCAACTCTACACATTTTGTCCTGGGGTGCAGATAAAATGTTGCCGTTTTAAAGCAAATTTTCTTGCAATTCGATGCATCCTCCGATGTCTAAGGTGTATTCAAGTGATATTTGAGTGACTCGAACATTACTACAAAGTCAATGAGCTAAAAAAAGAAAGTTCTAAAAAAATGAGACGACATGGGCTAGTTGATCTGGACATTTCTGACAAGTTATAAATATCTCTTTAAGGTTTGCAATGACTGACACGACAAGAGAAAAACTGATTTTGAAATTGCATCTTGTGGGGGGGGGGGGGTGTAAAGATTTATCTGTAAAGATTTACCATGGCCATCTTTCTCCAATGTACACTAGCCAGAAAACGGAAGAAAACAGTCCAAAACGGAATGAAACAGGAAGCTCCTATCTTAGCTTGTATTAAAAAAAAAACTGTTGCACAGTGATTTTATTAAACATTTTGCTACGGTGTTCCCTAATGGACATGACCCTGTACAGAACTGCACACCTGCACACCCATACACAGAACTATACAAACTACAAAAGCCTGCAGCTAACAAATCGAATTTGATTTGAATGATTGCAGTCTCTCGATCTCTACAAACCAGTAGCCCCCTAAAGCACAAGCAAACTTAACTTCCTTGAGGAAGTACCAGTTGCGGGACCAATCCGATGAAAACATTCATCTGGTAAGTCTAATTTCCTACCTGCTCTGCCTTTCAGGGAGTAGAGACCATTCATCAGGCAGCCGATGGGCTGTCAGCCAATGATATGATAAATAAGAACACAAAATGAATCATGTTTTCATCAGATTGGTACAGCTATAATTACCAACGCATGTTTCGCGGGTTCAAGGCACAAACGCACGCACGCACACAGCGTTTGTGGTGGCGAGACTTAAAAGACAGACACACAGCCAGACACAGCCAGACAGACACGGTAATTTCATGGCTGTGCGCCTGAGTAATACGTCCCCACGTCCTGATCCAGATGGCGCGACGTCTTCATCTGCGGGGGGAACTAATGATGTGGGTCGTGTGTTTCGGGCGGAAAAACAACAATAAGCGCGTCTTTAACCTTCAACAGCAGCCTGAGCATGTGTGTGCGAGCGTGTGTGTATTATTACAGATAAAATGAACAGATATCAATTACTGGGCCCACTGAGGGGTGGTCAGATGGGACAATCCAAATCCATTTACAGGAATAATCAAACACACCCATAGGGTTTGACGGACCAACGCACACACGCACACACAGCACAGTGACATTGGGAGGTGTGTGTGCTGTGTGTGTGTGTGTGTGTGTGTGTGTGTGTGTGTGTGTGTGTGTGTGTGTGTGTGTGTGTGTGTGTGTGTGTGTGTGTGTGTGAGGGGGATTAGGGGCACCTGTGTGACAGCGATGTCATCTAGCCAATGAACCGACATGCACCTAAGGACACACACATTCAAGGTCCTCACAAGTATAGTAATACCAACAAACAGTGTTGTTTGGTCATGTTACCTCCACAGCGCCGTCTCGCTCCCCAGTCATCTGTGGACAGAGCAAATTGAGGAGCTGATTACACCACGTTTCCTCTGGGGGTTGCTAGTCAGCTTCCTCATATTGTCTGATGAGACAGAAAACATCAATCAATCAATTAATCAGTAAGTCAGTCCTTAAGTCAGACATATACACAAAATACACAAGTGCAGACCTGAGCAAGAATAGTAGATCATATTGAAGTGTTTAACTTTTTTATGGCAGGCATAAAAAACTGATATGCTGTGCAGACTTGAATCTCACCTGTGTGTATACCTAAGTGATGTGTTTGTGCGTACATGCATTTGTGTGGTCTCACCTTTGTGTAACTGCCAAGCCTTGAGTGATGTCTCCTCCCCTATCCTCTAAATCTGATTGGCTGAAAGCTCACACTTATAGGTGTTTTCTAGAATGGTGCGTCTCTCAGTCAGGATCTTAGACCACACACTCTCAACTAGGGACATCAGCTCTGTAACACACACTCAGCTCAATCTAATGGGTGATGGGCGCAGGCCTCGACCAGGGACATCTGTCACTACTGTCACACATGCACACATAGTACGACCTCTGTCAGAGTCAGGTACTTGGCTGAGTGTGGTAGTGCGTCTAGTCTTGATAGGGAAAAGATGAGACAGGGTTCTCCGCTGGTGTTTATTGTGCGTTTCACACCCAAAGCCTTCTGGGCAACTGTAGGGCACAAACGATATCCCACAGCATAGACCTACAATTAATGCAAAGCATCCATGATCACAAAGCCAATCATACAGCAATCACATGACTAACTCTCCAACACCCTGTGCATGTTGTGTGTGCATGTGTGCGCACGCGCGCGCGTGCGTGTGTGTGTGTGTGTATGTGTGTGTGTGTGTGTGTGTGTGTGTGTGTGTGTGTGTGTGTGTGTGTGTGTGTGTGTGTGTGTGTGTGTGTGTGTGTGTGTGTGTGTGTGTGTGTGTGTGTGTGTGTGTGTGTGTGCGCATGGGTGTTTACACATGTGCATATGTAACTGATGTGAAATGGCTAGCTAGTTAGCGGTGGTGCGCACTAATAACGTTTCAATCGGTGACATCACTCGCTTTGAGACCTTGAAGTAGTAGTTCCCCTTGCTCTGCAAGGGCCGCGGCTTTTGTGGAGCGATGGGTAACGATGCTTCGTGGATGTCAGTTGTTGATGTGTGCAGAGGGTCCCTGGTTTGAGCCCGGCGAGGGGACGGACTAAAGTCATACTGTTACACATACACATGTTACCTACCTGTCAAATTATATAAACAGCAGACAGTGCAGTAGGCAGGTGTTGAAGTTCACTCTGGAGCTATAGCTTGCCATGACTACGTCCGAGCTCACCATTACCACTCGCAGTGTGTTGAAGACAGCTTCCTGTGTGTGTGGTGGGCGGGACAGGAGGTAGAGGAGGCCTGGGTTGGTGTTGATGTGACAGGCCTTTCTCCAGCACCTGACAGGAAAGAGCAGGTGAAAAGTTCAGACCATTGCAGATAGGTAGAAGAACTGCGTTCTCGGCAGACTACGTTGCTGTCGCACTGTGTGCAATAGCGGTTGCAGTTGCGTGCCAAGACGAACATCAGACTTCTATATCAAATGATGTGGTTAGCTATATGGCAGCTGACTGCAATGTAGTCAGCCTGGAACGCCACCAAAGATTTTATGAATAGAGTTGACATGACTCCTTACTTACTCTGTACATGAAGGACAATCATTTTTATTTGAACATTCTGTCATGTAACTTACAGCCATGGCAGCACATAGCACTCAGAGTGTTTCCCACCAACACTATCTGCTCAGCCAGGAAGATGAGCAGGTTCTCTGGCTCAACCAGAAACAAGTCTCTGAAGAGTTTCTCCAGAAACATTGGCTTGAAAAATACCATGTTCTCCATCTAAGTGTCCATCTGCCCCTCAGGTCTCTGGGAGTTTGAGTCTGTGACGGAGAGGGAGAAAGATCTGTTGAGTGATACAATACTTTATTGCCCATTTCCATGGAAATTCCATTTGTGATTGTGATTGTGTGATTGTGTGTGTGTGTGTGTGTGTGTGTGTGTGTGTGTGTGTGTGTGTGTGTGTGTGTGTGTGTGTGTGTGTGTGTGTGTGTGTGTGTGTGTGTGTGTGTGTGTGTGTGTGTGTGTGTGTGTGTGTGCGTGTGTGTGTGTGTGTCTGTCCAGGTTGGGCAACCAAAAAACATTCAGAGAGTACGTTGTCTTGGCTGTGTGTACAGCTATTTTCCAGGTCTCGCCCTGGAGAGGTTTTCATGATCTTCTGAACTTTGCTCAATTCATCTTTGGTCCATGTCCAGCCTCTGGTTGGGCAACCATGCTTCACCAAAACATTCAGAGACTTGTCCCGTTTCATCAGACCAGAGAATCTTGTTTCCTGGTCTGAGAGTTGTCTTGGCTGTGTGTATAGTGCTTCCGTTTTTGCTCCAGTCTGAGGTCCTGAGTGCCCTGGAGCAGGTTTTCATCAAAGGATCTCAGTTTCTGAACTTTGCTCAATTCATTTTTGCACTCTTGGAGACCTTCCTGACAAGTCTCCCAGTCCCTGCCGCTGACGGAAAATATCCCACAGCATGATGATCACATATGTCAGAGTCAACACACCATGCTTCACCATAGGAATGGTGCCAGGATCTTTTTCCATTTCCAGACGTGACTCTTGGCATTCACGTCAAAGTGTTCAATCTTGGTTTCATCAGACTGAAACGGAGCATGGTGATTTCTCAGAGGGAAATGCTTCAAAGATGTCGTGAGGAGATTTGTCTGTTCTGAGAGTCATGTTTTAGGTGCCTGTTTTGGCAAACAATGAACCAAGTGGGCATGTCATGTGCAGTGAAGGCATTTTACTGAGGAGTGGCCACTTTCCCAGCTGCCAGACCATGAAAGAGGCCACTCTACCATAAAAAAGGCCTGATTGCCGAAGTGCTGTGGAGATGATTGTCCATTTCTGGAAAGGTTCTCCCATCTCCACGGAGGAAGTCTGCAGCTCTGTGAAAGCTGACGTTGTCTATGTTTGGAGATCTTGGAACAACCTTCCTGAACAAAACAAACAAAGCCTTACTTATCCCCGATTGCTCAGTTTGGCTTGTGGGATGGGACACCACCAGTATCACCCTCAACCTCAAACAAGTGAACATTAGGAAGAGTTTTTACTCAGTTCAAGTTTAAAAGTTAAAGTTTAATATTTGTCCAAACTTCTTCCATTTAAGAATGATGGAATCCAATTATATTTTGTATTTCTTGGATGAGAAAATTGCAATGCTGCAGAAATGTTTTGCTAAAATAGAAAATATCCTGATGGTGCCCCAGTTTCTTTCATTTAATGTTCATGTTATGGGGATTTTTATATACACAATCTTTTGTCTCGAAAATTAAAGATTACTGACAGAGGAAAAATTGCTTTATTTATCTGACCTCATGGCTTGGTTTTTTGCATTTAAAAAATTTTCTGAACATGCACTGTCAACTATCGGACTTTACCATAGATGGACTCCAATTAAGTTGTCGAAACATCTCAAGGATTATCAATGGAAACAGCATGCACCTTAGCTCAATTTCGACTCTCATAGCAAAGGAATATTTATTTAAATAAGGTATTTATGTTTTCATTTGGAATAGATTTGCAAAAATGTCTAAAAACCTTTTTTCGCTTTGTCATTATGGGGTATGTGTGTGTATTGATGAGAAAAAAACATTTATTTAATCAATTTTAGAATAAGGCTGTAACATAACAAAATGTGGAAAAAGTCAAGCGTTCTGAATACTCTCTGAATGCACTGTATGTGAGGTGTGTGCATGAGTGCCTGAGTTGTATGTGTGTGTACTCTACCCTGTGTGTTGAGGTGTGTGTTATGTCCATCCTCCTGACTGGTTATGTGGATGACCTCCATGAGAAACTCAAGCAGTTCAGTATGGATAACCTGTATCTACCCCGACAACGCTCCTTCTGGGGAATACTGCAACACACACACACACACACACACACAGATTGGTGAACATGTGCTCCTAAGGTAGCAGCCAGCCTTGTCTTCTCTCCATCTCCCATGGTGTTTACCAACAACGTGTGACTCAATTAATACTTTGCCACTCTGTCTCATAGCTGGGCCAAGAGCGGCACCTTCTGGAGAAAGCAGGGGAAGACAGTCATTTAGGAAGTTCACCTGTGTGTGTGTGTGTGTGTGTGTGTGTGTGTGTGTGTGTGTGTGTGTGTGTGTGTGTGTGTGTGTGTGTGTGTGTGTGTGTGTGTGTGTGTGTGTGTGTGTGTGTGTGTGTGTGTGTGTGTGTGTGTGTGTGTGTGTGTGTCTACCTCCAGTAACAGCAGTAGGGTGTGTGTGTGTTCCTTGGCAGGCATGTTGAGCAGGCTGTCCAGCAAGAGGATACGGATTAAGTCACACACCTGCTTCCTGGTTGTCTGACAATCCCCCTTAGGTGCCTTCCCTGAGAGAGAGAGGATAGTAGAGCTAGAACATCACTATTTATCAAAACCCCCATTCTAGGTCTGATGCTCCCACAGGAGGAAGGTTAAGAGCAGAAGAAGGACACACACCTCAGTGTCGTCTGGGGGAAACAAAGTGCCAGCGAGTGTGTGTAGGAACTCCGTAGTCCGTCTCAGGGCAGTGATTGTGTACCAGACACAGGAACTGCATCACACTGCTGGGAAACGCCAACTCCCAAGATGCATCAGTTGGCAGACAACCACTATACATGGACAGAGATTACAGACAGGACAGCATTTAGATTGAGGAAGGGTGATATACTAAGTTCATACTGATAACTTTAATAGTAACCGTCTACAATGTTGTGTTTTGTATGGATAGGGTCAAATTCAAATGTTTCTAATCAAAGAAAATGTGAAGCAAATGCAGAACCAAGGTAGCAAATTAAAGGGAACACTTTGGAGATTATTAGTACTGTAGATAAAGTCCCTCAAAATACCATAAGGTTTGATTTGGCAAACCATGATGAAAATTGGCACATTTCAGCAAAGCCTATAGGTCAAAAGTGTAAATGCATTTGCCTGCTTGCACATTGTGGGTCATAGCTTCCCTTGTGATGGGTCTACCTGGCTCCCAAATAGTTTAAAATGTTTGTATTTTAAGCTACTTTGGTGTTTGCTTTTACCTTGATGATCACAACAATGATTTAAAAAAAACATCCGAAATTGCAGTAAAATTGTTATATTCTCGCTTTCAAGGTGGTGTATTAAATACAAAGTTACCTTTTACACTCTATGTTATAAGTCTTCCCTGAAGTCTACTGGTTACAATGATACGTAATACGATATTATACACTGTGTCACCTTTAAAAAATGTGACAGAAAACCGGCCCTGTACATGTCACTCTAGGTAAAATCCCTTGAGAATGTATTATGTCTAGCAGGGAGATAGGTCACCTTATTACAAATTCCCTGATGACTGTTATTAGCACCTCACAACCTAGGCTGCACACTCCACTCCCCATCCCTCATGACTGGAGCCTGTGAGTCTAGGGGTTACCATAAACCTGCCTCTCAAACTCTCCCTGACCTGTATGACCTGTGCCCTGATAGGTTGCTAGGGAGGTTACTAGGGGGGCGGACATCTGCCCATCTTCTTGACTATACAGGTCAAACAATACTTGCAGTCTCCCTCAAGAACCTGCCCATGAACAACTGGACTCACTCATATCTTTGGACTTGTGGGATGATGTGCGTGCCCAAAGTGAGTTGTGTGACACGTATGTATTGTTCTTAATAGTTAGTTGTTAGTTTTGTGGTATGCTGCCTTTGTGTACATGTATAGCTGTATTGTAATATGTGCAGGCAGCATATTCACTTTCATACAGTCCGTCCCTTGTTAATAACCTTGTTGCTCTGTTTGCGCTATCAGTTATAGTATCGCGGGCAGTGTATTCATTACCTCTGTTTCTCTTGTTTCAGAACCACTTTTCATCCCCAGGATCACCTTCTTCGGTGTGTTTCAATAAAGTTCCCTGTGTGTAACTCTTGGGCTGGGTTATTCCCCTCTAACTGGGGGGCGGTGTCAGTGAGTCACAAACCAGTAAAATACTGGGTCGCACTCTTTCAAACCTGTATTAACAAAATGCCTGTATGAGGACGCAACAAAACTTTTACGACAAGCCAGAATAAGTCCAACTGAAGATGTCTAGGTACATTGCCATTGTAGATTTAGCCTATTAGGCAGCTGTTTTCCAATATGCCCACCAACCAGCTCCATGGGGCCAAATAGGACAGGTTTCACATTGCGGTATTTCAAATAAATAATTGCTATATATAATGCCCAATGACGGCTTAAAATGTTTGGGGCCCAAATATGCCCTAAATATGTACCCTTTAACAATGTTGTGCAAAAATCTAACCGGATTGCTGTTTTTTCTTCAATGTTTTCACCCTCATTCAATTTGATTTTACATTTAAACCCTTAAAATTGTATTTTAAGAAATGGGACAGCAAACCTGCCCCGTGTCACTGTAGGTAAAATACCACATCTCAAGAAGGGAGATAGGTAACCCATTGTAGCCCTTTACACTCAGACCCATATACGGGTTGAAAATAGCAGATTTGGGCACTGATAAGCACCTAAATTGGGACACAAGGAGATGTACAGTAACATGCTATACATGACGTCGGAGCTCAGGCTCAGCGCTTCACAGCGCTGTATGGGTTTTGACCGACGGCTAATTGGACAACTTTGGAATTTATTGTGTTGTCTGATAGGGGGAAATGCTGTAAATCGAGAAGACTCAATGTATTTTGAAATATGAGCCATTTAGGACTATAATATACACAGAAGTATGTGGACAGAGCCTCTTGGACCTAGACTTGGCGGTCTGGTACCGCTTGCCGTACGGTAGCAGTGAGAACAGTCTATTACTAGGGTGGCTGGAGTCTTTGACAATTTCTAAGGCCTTCCTCTGACACCGTCTGGAATAGAGGTCCTGGATGGCAGGATGCTTGGCCCCAGTGATGTACTGGGCCTTATTCACTACTCTCTGTAGCGCCTTATGGTCAGAGGCTGAGCAGTTGCCATACCAGGCAGTGATTCAACCAGTCAGGATGCTCTCGATGGTGCAGCTGTATCACCTTTTGAAGATCTGAGGACCCGTGCCAAATCTTTTCAGTCTCCAGAGGGGGAATAGGTTTTGTTGTGCCCTCTTCACAACTGTCTCTGTGTGCTTGGACCATGTTAGTTTGTTGGTGATGTGGACACAAAGGAATTTGGAGTGGGTCTAGGGTTTCTGGGATTATGGTGTTGATGTGAGCCATGACCGATGTGACCCATGACCAGCCTTTCAAAGCACTTCATTATTACAGATGTGAGTGCTATGAGTCGGTTGTCATTTCGGCAGGTTACCTTGGTGTTCTTGGGCACAGGGACTATGGTGGTCTGCTTGAAACATGTTGGTATTACAGACTCAGACAGGGAGAGTTAGACAATGTCAGTGAAGACACTTGCCAGTTGGTCAGTGTATGCTCGGAGTACACGTCCTGGTAATCTGTCTGGCCCTGCGGCCTTTTGAATGTTGACCTGTATACAGATCTTACTCACAAAGGCTACGGAGGGCGTGATCACACAGTCATCCGGAACAGCTGATACTCTCATGCATGTTTCAACCACACTAGGCCGAACACAAAAACCAACATAGAAAAACAAACATAGACTGCCCACCCCAACTCACGCCCTGACCATACTAAATAAAGACAAAACAAAGGAAATAAAGGTCAGAACGGAGAGTCTGGGCGGTGACGAGCGGTGACCCTCGCCGCCGACCTCGGACTGGGGACCCTAGAAATGGGTCCCGAATGGACGGGAGACTCCGGCAGCGAGGGACAGGCGGAAGACTCCGGCAGCGCCGGACAGGCGGGAGACTCCGGAAGCTCCAGAGTGAAGGGCGATTCTGGCATCGCCTGGCTGACTGACGGCTCTGGCAGCTCCTGGCTGGCTGATGGCTCTGGAAGCTCCTGGCTGGTTGACGGCTCTGGCAGCTCCTGGCTGACTGACGGCTCTGGCAGCTCCTGGCTGACTGACGGCTCTGGAAGCTCCTGGCTGACTGGCGGCTCTGGAAGCTCCAGGCTGGCCGACAGCTCTGGAAGCTCCTGGCGGACCGACGGCTCTGGCAGCTCCTGGCTGGCCGACAGCTCTAGAAGCTCCTGGCTGGCCGACGGCACTGGAAGCTTCTGGCTGACCGTCGGCTCCTGGCTGACTGGCGGCTCTGGCGGCTCCTGGCTGACTGGCGGCTCTGGCGGCTCCTGGCTGACTGGCGGCTCTGGCGGCTCCTGGCTGCCTGGTGGCTCTGGTGGCTCAAGACAGACTGGCGGCTCTGGCGGCTCAGGATAGACGGGAGACTCTGGCGGCTCAGGACAGATGGGAGACTCTGGTGGCTCAGGACAGACGGGAGACTCTGGCGGCTCAGGACAGACGGGAGACTCTGGCGGCTCAGGACAGACGGGAGACTCTGGCGGCTCAGGACAGACGTGAGACTCTGGCAGCGCTGGAGAGGAGGAAGGCTCTAGCAGCGCTGGACAGGTGGGAACACCTGTAGGCAGAAGACGGAGAGACCAGCCTGGTGCCTGGCTGGTGCTTGGAGGTGGCACTGGGTAGACCGGACCATGCAGGCAGACCATGCAGGCACCGAGCCTGCACAACCTTACCTGGTTGAATGCGCCCCGTAGCCAGGCCAGTGCGGCGAGGTGGAATAGCCTGGGGACACCATGCATAAGACTGGTGCCATGTACGCCGGCTCGAGGAGACGCACTGGAGACCAGATGCGTAGAGCCGGCTTCATGGCACCTGGCTCGATGCCCACTCTAGCCCGGCCGATACGAGGAGCTGGAATGTACCGCACCGCATAATACGGTGCCTGCCCGGTCCCTCTCTCTCTCCGGTAAGCACGGGAAGTTGATGCAGGTCTCCTACCTTGCTTTGGCGGCTGCCTCTCGGGCTTCCAGCTGCGCCGCCGTGCTGCCTCCTCATACCAGCGCCTCTCTGCCTTCGCTGCCTCGAGCTCTGCTTTGGGGCGGCGATATTCCCCTGGCTGTGCCAAGGGTCCTTTGCCGTCCAGACTCTCCTCCCATGTCCAGTAGTCCTGTGTTCTATGCCACTGCTGCTGATGCCCTTTACCACGTTGCTTGTTACTTTGTTGGTGGGTGTTTCTGTAACGACATTCCTCCTCTTCTTCTTATCAACTGAATACTGTTGTGAATAGAGTTTGGCCGTTTTAAATGGTGTACATTGTGAAATAAAATAAGCATGTTTTTTTCAATTATCTACTGATTGATGTCCAACCAAGAGAATTGAGCATGACTACAACAGAAGAACCATATCTCCACCTTAAAACAATCCTTGCTGCTTTGTTCTGTGCAGTCTGCAGCCTCCTAATTTCACTTGCTTTTGTATTTCCCCAGACCACAGAACAGTAGTTCACCTGACTCTCAATTAATGCTTGGATTAATTGCTTAAGAATCTTTCCCAGTAAATATTTAGCTATGCTTCTGATCATGCTTGCAGTTGTATTTTTTTATTACATACGGTTGTGTAGATGAGTTATTTGAGATGAATCAAATCAAATCAAATTTATTTATATAGCCCTTCGTACATCAGCTGATATCTAAAAGTGCTGTACAGAAACCCAGCCTAAAACGCCAAACAGCAAGCAATGCAGGTGTAGAAGCACTGTAGCTAGGAAAAACTCCCTAGAAAGGCCAAAACCTAGGAAGAAACCTAGAGAGGAACCAGGCTATGTGGGGTGGCCAGTCCTCTTCTGGCTGTGCCGGGTGGAGATTATAACAGAACATGGCCAAGATGTTCAAATTTTCATAAATGACCAGCATGGTCCAATAATAATAAGGCAGAACAGTTGAAACTGGAGCAGCAGCACGACCAGGTGGACTGGGGACAGCAAGGAGTCATCATGTCAGGTGGTCCTGAGGCATGGTCCTAGGGCTCAGGTCCTCCGAGAGAGAGAAAGAAAGAGAGAAAGAGAGAATTAGAGAGAGCACACTTAAATTCACACAGAACACCGAATAAGACAGGAGAAGTACTCCAGATATAACAAACTGACCCTAACCCCCCGACACATAAACTACTGCAGCATAAATACTGGAGGCTGAGACAGGAGGGGTCAGGAGACACTGTGGACCCATCCGAGGACACCCCCGGACAGGGCCAAACAGGAAGGATATAACCCCACCCACTTTGCCAAAGCACAGCCCCCACACCACTAGAGGGATATCTTCAACCACCAACTTACCATCCTGAGTCAAGGCCGAGTATAGCCCACAAAGGGGGGGGGGCGGGGGTTAGAGGCAGAGAATCCCAGTGGAAAGAGGGGAACCGGCCAGGCAGAGACAGCAAGGGCGGTTCGTTGCTCCAGAGCCTCTCCGTTCACCTTCCCACTCCTGGGCCAGACTACACTGAATCATATGACCCACTGAAGAGATGAGTCTTCAGTAAAGACTTAAAGGTTGAGACCGAGTTTGCGTCTCTTACATGGGTAGGCAGACCGTTCCATAAAAATTGAGCTCTATAGGAGAAAGCCCTGCCTCCAGCTGTTTGCTTAGAAATTCTAGGGACAGTTAGGAGGCCTGCTTCTTGTGACCTTAGCGTACGTGTAGGTATGTACGGCAGGACCAAATCAGAGAGATAGGTAGGAGCAAGCCCATGTAATGCTTTGTAGGTTAGCAGTAAAACCTTGAAATCAGACCTTGCCTTGACAGGAAGCCAGTGTAGGGAGGCTAGCACTGGAGTAATATGATCAAATTTTTGGGTTCTAGTCAGGATTCTAGCCGCCATATTTAGCACTAACTGAAGTTTATTTATTGCTTTATCCGGGTAGCCGGAAAGTAGAGCATTGCAGTAGTCTAACCCAGAAGTGACAAAAGCATGGATTAATCTTTCTGCATCATTTTTGGACAGAAAGTTTCTGATTTTTGCAATGTTACGTAGATGGAAAAAAGCTGTCCTTGAAATGGTCTTGATATGTTCTTCAAAAGAGAGATCAGGGTCCAGAGTAACGCCAAGGTCCTTTCTTGGGACCTAGAACAAACATCTCTGTTTTGTCCGAGTTTAAAAGTGGAAAGTTTGCAGCCATCCACTTCCTTATGTCTGAAACACATGCTTCTAGTGAGGACAATTTTGGGGTTTCACCATGTTTCATTAAAATGTACAGCTGTGTGTCATCCGCATAGCAATGAAAGTTAACATTATGTTTTCGAATGACATCCCCAAGAGGTAAAATATATAGTGAAAACAATAGTGGTCCTAAAACGGAACCTTGAGGAACACCGAAATGTACAGTTGATTTGTCAGAGGACAAACCATTCACAGAGACAAACTGATATCTTTCTGACAGATAAGATCTAAACCAGGCCAGAACTTGTCCAGTTTCCAATCTCTCCAAAAGAATATGGTGATTGATGGTATCAAAAGCAGTACTAAGGTCTTGGAGCACGAGGACAGATGCAGAGCCTCGGTCTGATGCCATTAAAAGGTAATTTACCACCTTCACAAGTGCAGTCTCAGTGCTATGATGGGGTCTAAAACCAGACTGAAGCATTTCGTATACATTTTTTGTCTTCAGGAAGGCAGTGAGTTGCTGCGCAACAGCCTTTTCTAAAAAATATAGGCCGATAGTTTTTAATATTTTCTGGGTCAAGGTTTGGCTTTTTCAAGAGAGGCTTTATTACTGCCACTTTTAGTGAGTTTGGTACACATCCGGTGGATAGAGAGCTATTTATTATGTTCAACATAGGAGGGCCAAGCACAGGAAGCAGCTCTTTCAGTAGTTTAGTTGGAATAGGGTCCAGTATGCAGCTTGAAGGTTTAGAGGCCATGATTATTTTCATCATTGTGTCAAGAGATATAGTACTAAAACACTTGAGCATCTCTCTTGAACCTAGGTCCTGGCAGAGTTGTGCAGACTCAGGACAACTGAGCTTTGAAGGAATACGCAGATTTAAAGAGGAGTCCGTAATTTGCTTTCTAATAATCATGATCTTTTCCTCATGATAACCATGATTCCTCATGACGACCATGATAAGCAGTTGTCTAGCTGCACACCTAGTAGTATGGTTTCTGCCACTCCCTCAATTTGTACTTCCCCCATACTTAATTGTATCCCATGCTGTGTTGACCTTTTCCTGGTGGAACAGACTAACATGACCTTGGTTTTCTTGGCATTCAAAACAAGTTTGTTGCGGTAAACCTGTTCCCTGATATTTCCCAGATCTACTTGTAGAGCTTGCTGTACCTGTTGAACCGATTGTCTTGCTGTATAAACTGTAGTATCATCTGCAAATATAGTAGTTTAAGTTTCAGATAAGGTTTGTTGGTATGTATTAAGGTTGTTGGTATGTATTAAGTAAAGAAGTGACCCAAGGCAGCTACCCTGCAGTATTCCACAGTTTAAAGCATGAGTGGAAGAAAACTACCCATTGATATAGGTGGACTATTTCCTGTCAGTTAGATATGACTGTACCCAATTCATTGCTACCTCCTTAAACCAATAATGCAATAATGTCATCACAATTATTTCATGATGCACTAAATCAAATTCTGCACTAAAATCTAAAAATAGTACACCCACAAACCTGCCATTAATCATAGCATTGAACCACTGGTCAGTCATGTCAACCAATGCAGTGGCAGTGGAATGCGATAAGCATGATCATTGGCTGTAATCAGATCATTATGTTTGATGTACTCCCATATTTGTTTATTTCAGTGGAGCTGCAATCTGGGGAGCAGCATAGCAAAGTAAAAAATTGTCCATAAGATCATAACCTGTACAGTTATCATCGAGTGATGACTTCAATAGCTTTACCACCTCCTTTGACATCCTTTGATGATCATAATATGACCATCAATCCATTGGACAATAGCTTGTTTGGAAGAATGGGCGTTTAAATGATCTATCAGTAAATACATTTTCTTTGTAAAAAAAAAAGCAAAATGATTTTTCTCCCATCAACATCCACACTCGATGGGCATGATGAAATGGATGTAAGCCCTTTCTAAACTAAGTAAGCCCTTAACTGTATCCCATACCTTTTCAGATTATTTTTTTTACAATCAATAAAAGCATTTTTGTAAAAAAAAAATAATTCTTACAATTTCATTTAACTGCATAATTACGTAGTGTTCTATAATTCTGTTAATCATTTTCTAGTTTAGATTTGGCTGCTAAGACTTTTGCCATATTTATTTGAAAAAATACCTCACCCAGTTCATCATCAATCCATGGAGATGGACGCGCCCCAACTGTACAGTACTCTTTTTTACTGGGGCATGATGGTCCATTACTCCTTTGGTCGTAATGGACCAATTATTCCGTAATTATTCCTCCTTTGGTCACCTTTCCTTCCAGTTCTCTGCTGCCCATGACTGGAACGAATTGCAAAAATCTCTGAAGCTGGAGACTCACATCTCCCTCACTTGCTTTAAGCACCAGCTGTCAGAGCAGCTTACAGATCGCTGCACCTGTACATAGCCCATCTGTAAACAGCCCATCTATCTACCTTTCTCATCCCCATACTGGTATTTATTGATTTATTTTGCTCCTTTGCACCCCAGTATCTCTACCTGCACATTCATCTTCTGCCGATCTACCATTCCAGTGTTTAATTGCTATACTGTAATTACATCGCCACCATGGCCTATTTATTTCCTTAATGTACCTCATTTGCACTCACTGTATATAGACTTTTTGTTTTCTTTTGTTCTACTGTATTATTGACTGTATGTTTTGTTTATTCCATGTGTAACTCTGTGTTGTTGTATGTGTCGAATTGCTACGCTTTATCTTGGCCAGGTCGCAGTTGCAAATGAGAACTTGTTCTCAACTAGTACCTGGTTAAATGAAGGTGAAAAAAATTAATAAAATTAAAACCTCAGTGAGCAAATAAATAAAACATTCTGTAGCGTGATTTAAATTAGCCTCTAGATAAATCAGCTCCCAGGGTACAGCAGCCAAATCATTATTAAATAGCTCACGATTAAATGTTTAAAAATTTCCTTCGACCACAATCTTTGGGGGTTTCTTTGGAACCTTGGTCACAATATTGTGGTCTGTCCAGCCCACTGGCATTGATCTGGCTTTTAAGCATTACAATGGTATATTAAAGAACATCAGATCAATGCACATGTCCGAATAATGACCTAACTTAGTTGATGATCATATCTCATTAATTTAGTTATTTCTGAATTATTGTGATCCTTCCAATTGCCGTAGCGTTTGCTGTCATAATGTGAAGCTTGTTATTAAAAAATGTTTATCTGTGTAATTATTCCGTGATTAAACAAATCACAGAATAGTAATTAACTAGGAAGTCGGGGCACCACGGGAAAATGTTGTTTATAGATTTGCAATTTTCTGAATATAATGCTTCAGATATTTTATTATCTTATTGATTACAGTCTTCTATTAATGTATTATTACCTCATCAGTCTCATTCCTGAACGTCACAAACCCTTGGATATCTGCACAGACCCTAGCATCATAAATCATGAATCAGCGATATACAAATTGGCTTAATTACTTATTTCTTAACTAACTATTCAATCACAGAATTACATAAACACACACACAGTAGGTCATACATTTGTTACTAACATGACACAAAGAAAAATCCCTAGTGGGCGAAACTGATATGACAGCTTGGTAGACAAAGGAAAGGGGTGGGGACATCTCAAGAGCGGGAAAATTCAGAGTTGATAACTACACTCATGGAAATGCTAATACTTTGAACATGAACTACTCATTCGAAAATAAATTGCAATTGACATATTTATGATTGTATGCCTTTGTTGTCCCTCTCTGCGATCGCCATTCCATCTGCTGGGTAGATTGTCGACAGAAAGTTTCTGGTTTGTCCACCAGAGATCAAAGTATTTCATAGTTGTAGCTTGTTATAATGGATATGTCAGAGTACCATTCGGTCGTTCAACCGGTTGTGTTTACCAGACTAAAGTACTTAAACAGCTGCAGCCTGAATAATTGTTCTTTAGTTTGTAGATTTCTTAGCCATTTCAACGTGGGAATGATCTCCACGTTCTCTGGACTTGTCCTTTGGTAGAGTTGCCAACCATTTCAACATGTGGCGACAGCTTCCATGTTTTCTGGTAAAATTTCAATTTAGTCTGAAGTGGGTTTTATACTTAGTAGAAAAGGGGGCGTTCCATGACATCTTGTAATGTCTGTGCTCACGGGGGCGTGGCCACTGACTGATCCTAAGTTTCTATGAAAAACAATTCTCATTTAGAAGACTAGATCACATTGCTATCTTTCCAAAAGTATTGTTATACTCAATCATTTATTTTATACGACATTCAGATGCAAACCCCATAGTTGAGAAGTGTATACAAACAAAGAAAAAGTCATGTGTGTCTCCTGTCCTTCATGAGGTCACCAAAGGAAACAAACTCGACATGACTGTTCCTTAAGTGTCCACGGACCACTCCAACTGCTTGGAATACAGAAATCCTGTTCAATAATTCAACCTTTGATGTCCAAGTGTCTCTCTGTGTTCCACAGTCACATTCCAATCTCGATACTACAGAGCCCAGATGCAGTGTATTTTACGACCGCCATAAAGCGGCCCCCTCCACCTCTGTGGGAGAGAGAGGGCGCTGTAGAGCGTACCCACTGTAACCTGATCCTTCAGATCTTCACAGTAGAGTTATATGACACAATTTATATTAAAATCACCCAAGATAAATACATCTCTGTTACTGTCTGTGGCCTGGTCAAACCCAGTGCATAAGTCATCCAGATCGAACACCTTAGACCTAGGAGGTCTATACACACATTCTACCAATATGGGTGCCTGGTGAGGCAGATGTACTTGAGCCCATAGGGTTAAATACACAACATGTAATTGATGGGATTGGAACCAGGTGCGATGGAAGACAAGACAAAACCAATGGAAAATGAAAAGAGGATCAGCGATGGCTAGAAGGTCGGTGACTTCGACTGCCAAAAGCCGCCCGAACAAGGAGAGGGACCAACTTCGGCGGAAGTCGTGACAGTTAGGAAGGCTACATACATTAACCTGAGCTATATGCAGCCCTTTCCTTGTCGAGTGAAGATCAAAAGAGCATGTATTCATTATAGTTGAAGATGTACAACACACAAACTCAGATTTGAACATTGGATTAAAATAGCCAGGAAGTTACTCTAGAGTCCCGATACAGTTGCCCATTGATGTAAAGTTTATCCATCACCAAGGAGACTCGTTGATTCAGACAACGCTTTTCCTTCATGATGGGATACAGTTTTTTTCTCCTTTCACTGATCGTAGTGTGGAAGTGATCATTCATTCCAAAATCAGTGTTTCTGAGTTCTCTGCCCCTGCTCTTCGCCATTTCCTTTTGCTTAAAATGTTCAAAACATCAACTAATATCCCGTGGCCTATTGCCAGATGACTTACTCATTCTATGGACTCTGGAGAAAGTGACATTACGCACAACATCTGTGGGCAGTTTCAGCTGAGTTGGGACAGTGTCCTCACAGCTTCTGCTGTTGTCATTCTCCGGTATCCCTGAAAAGATTGTGCTGCATTGAAAAGATTGTCCGGCATTGATTGACACTGTACATCAAGCAAGGTTTCTTTA
Organism: Oncorhynchus masou masou; assembly: GCF_036934945.1. Lineage (NCBI taxonomy): Eukaryota > Metazoa > Chordata > Actinopteri > Salmoniformes > Salmonidae > Oncorhynchus > Oncorhynchus masou. Next base: position 38,888,844 of record NC_088234.1, read on the forward strand.
AGTTGTTTGTTCTCCCTTTGCACCACCTCCACCTTGCCATGAATAGAGTCTACAGTACCTTTCAGCGTCAAGTTCTCTTTCCTTAGATCATCAATCTGACGTTGGCTGAATTCTAGACTGGCACATAATGCATTGTTGTCCTCTCGTAGTATATCCAAGATATCAAGTTTGGCAAGCTTTCATTTCATGGATTTCAACAAGTCAACATCCATATCCGTAAACCTCTCCCCCCTCTCCAAGTGCCCCCTCTTGCTTGGGGTTGGTTCGATGCTTTCATTGATACTGCTTGGCCAATTTGGCTTTGGTTTGTTTTGTTGATTGTGCTTGAATCCTCCGAAACCATCAACATGTTTCTTTGAGCTCGTAAGTATCTCTTGTCAATGAATCTTTCAAGCTCTTCAATGGATTCTGAATCATCCAGTGTGTTTGCCGGCAGTGTAAAACAAAAATAACAAAAGAACGCATGTATCTTTCCGGACCTGTAAAGGCCATTTGTAGATACACCCAATAATGTTTTGTTTTTTTACGATTGTGTACTCACTGAGTGTAGAGGGATGGTTCCCTACAGAAAGATCTTCCTATATAAAGAGTAGTACAGATGACCTGGAGCAGCTATCAGATATCAACCCTGACAAGTTCATGCCTACGGTTATAGGAGCTCTCTGTTCTACACAACAGGAGCTGGGCCTTAAACACGAGTCCCAACAACTGCTGCAGGTTTACACACACACATGCGCGCACACACACACACACACACACACACACACACACACACACACACACACACACACACACGCGCACACATCTCTAATGTATTATGGATTGTTGTCCAACACAATCTGCTAAAGCATGAGGTGAAATGGACTGATCTGCAGATTTCATTTTCACATCTAATTGTAGCAAATTGTAACACATTTAAAGCATAATAAGCCGGTGAATTTGTTATCTCATCCTCCAGGAGCCTTATTGCATTACAGACAAATGCAGATTGATTCGCTAATACAGGTTTAGCTGTTAGCTAGGGTGCTATTTGATTACCCCTCCAGCCTTGTTCTGTAGCTCTCTGAAGATTAGGACCTCTTTCACATCAGAGAAAGGCTGATAAACCTGATTAGGTCTAAATGAGTTAGCGTCTTACTGTATGTGTCCATTTTTATAGACCAGAGTGAAAGGGGTACTAACTCGCAGACGGTGTGTGTGTGTGTGTGTGTGTGTGTGTGTGTGTGTGTGTGTGTGTGTGTGTGTGTGTGTGTGTGTGTGTGTGTGTGTGTGTGTGTGTGTGTGTGTGTGTGTGTGTGTGTGTGTGTGTGTGTGTGTGAGCGCGAGTGTGTTTATGTGTGTTAACTTGGTTAAAGCGCATGGCAATCCAATTGTGTGACCTGGGTTGGCGTGTGTTGATAGCCGTTGTGATTACTCCAATTCTTGTTAATCACATTTCTCCCTGCGTTCTGCCACTCCATTACATATCTGATGGATTAGACCACTAAATTAGCAGGAAGCTTATCACATTTAGCTTTGTCCTCAACAATGGTTGCCCCAAATAATTTATGATTTAGTGATTTATTTATGTCTGGACTATTTTTCATCTCTTCATGACCTGTTTGTTTTAATTGACTGAACAGAACCACGAAAGAGATAGGACTTCGATTTAGCTTCTCGAAGGGCAATTGAATGCATTGTACATTATTACTCATAACATATCTAGCCGCTGGTCATCGATGTTTCTAGGACTGCATACTCACATACCTCATACATCTGAATACTGATTGTGAACTGAATAGCTTGGTCCAGGCTTTTCTGTTCAGGCTGTCCTGTAAAGGGTTAATTCTGTATTGGTTCAAGGACCTGGATTTATGCCTGTATTGTTGCCGTATTATCTCCTCAGCAAACACGTTAACTGGTATTTCTCTGCCTTGTCCATTGAACTCTATAATGTAACATCCTCTACCTAGTTCGTTAGATAGTCAGAAAGGACTAGAGCACGGATGGAGTCAGAATGTAGTGTGTGATTCTTCTGTAACTCTCTCTCCCCTTCTTTCCAATCAGTTCTGAAGGTCCTGGAGACAACAATTTCCGTGAACGGGGTGGTTCACCTAATAAACTGACCACTAGGTGTATATTAAGTAGCCTTTACATATTTCTTTTGCACAGAAGTGGTTGAAAAAGTGTCGGATTACTCTTTTTTTGTCAATGTTTTCACCCCTTTTTAAATGTTGATTGACATTTAAACCTTTTAACATGTTATTTCGTGTTCCCTGAAGTCTACTGGTTACAATGATACAGTACCTTCAGAAAGTATTCTCACCCCTTGACTTTTATCACATTTTGTTGTGTTATAGCATTTAAAAAATGTCACAATGAGGCCAATGGTGACTTTAAAACAGTTACAGAATTTAATGGCTGTTGTTACGTTATAGACTTATTCTAAAATTGAATAAATATTTTTTTGTTCAACAGCCATCTACACACAATACCCCATAATTACAAAGATAAAGGTTTTTGCAAATATAAAAACAGAAATACCTTATTTACATAAGCATTCTAACCTTTTGTTTTGAGAAATTGAGCTCAGGTGCATCCTATTTCTATTGATCGTCCTTGAGATGTTTCTACAACTTGATTGGAGTCCACCTGTGGTAAATTCAATTGATTGGATATGGTTTGGAAAGGCACAATATAAGGTCCCACAGTTGACAGTGCATGTCAGAGCAAAAACCAAGCCATGAGGTTGAAGGAATTGTCCGTAGAGTCTGAGACAGGATTGTATCGAAGCACAGATCTGGCGAAGGGTACCCAAACATTTCTGCTGCATTGAAGGTCCCCAAGAACACAATGGCCTCAATCATTCTTAAATTGAAGAAGTTTGGATCTACCAAGAGTCCGCCCGGCCAAACTGAGTAATCGGGGGAGAAGGGCTTTGGTCAGGGAGGTGACCAAGAACCTGATGGTCACTCTGACAGAGCTCCGGAGTTCCTCTGTGGAGATGGGAGATCCTTCGCGAAGGACAACCATCTCTGCAGCACCCTTTATGGGAGAGTGGCCAGATGGAAGCCACTCCTCATTAAAAGGCACGACAGCCCGCTTGGAGTTTGCCAAAAGGCACCGAAAGGCTCTCAGACTATGACAAACAAGATTATCTGGTCTGATGAAACCAAGATTGAACACTTTGGCCTGAATGCCAACCGTCACGCCTGGAGGAAATCTGGCACCATCTCTATGGTGAATCATGGTGGGGATTTGTGTGGATTTTTTTCAGCGGCAGGGACTGGGAGACTAGTCAGGATCGAGGCAAAGATGACGGACCAAAGTACAGAGAGATCCTTGATGAAAACCTGCTTCAGAGCGCTCAGGACCTCAGACTGGGGTGAAGGCTCACCTTCCAACTGGACAACAACCCTAAGCACACAGCCAAGTCAACGTGGCTTCAGGACAAGTCTCTGAATGTCCTTGAGTAGCCCAGCAAGAGCCCGTACTGAGTAAAGGGTCTGAATACTTATGTAAATGTGATATTTCAGTTTTTTATATATATATATAAATTAGCAAAAATGTTAAACCTGTTTTGCTTTTTCATTATGAGTTATTGTGTATAGATTGATGAGGGCAAAAACGATTTAATCAATTTTAGAATAAGCAAGTAACATAACAAAATGTGAAAAAAGTCAAGGGGTCTGAATACTTTCCAAAAAAAAATCTAACACAACACATCACTTCATATTTTTCAGCATGGTGGTGGTGGCTGCGTCATGTTATGGTTATGCTTTGTCTTCAGCAAGGACTAGCCTTTTCACGCATGACTTCCAAATATCTCTAAGGGTCGCCCCCAGAGTGAGGTTTTTTTTATGTGCTTGATGTCAGAATGCACTCACTGTTTCAAAATTGGATTGTTACTCAACAGGACAGTTAACCTGCGCTGCCCTTAAACCAAGACACCTGCTAATTATCTATAGGTTGTATTTCAACTTATTCACTTGACATTTTGTTTTATAACAATAGTTTGAATTGAGGTGTGTTCCACATCCTCATTAATTCACATTGAAGTAGCCCATTTCACTGTTGTGGACAATTTATCAAATTAAATCAAATATTATTTGTCACATGCCGCAAATACAACCTCAGCGTGAAATGCTTACTTATCAAGACCTTAACCAACAATGCCGTTTTAAGCAAAATAAGAGTTAAAAAAATATTTACTAAATAAAATAAAGTACAATAAAATAACAATAACGAGGCTATATGCAGGGGGTACTGGTACTGGGTCGATGTGCCGGGGTACAGGTTAGTCGAGGTAATTAAATAATAATAATAATAATATATCCCATTTAGCAGACGCTTTTGTCCAAAGCGACTTACAAGTCGGCTGGGGCCACTACTTTTTTACATATGGGTGGTCCCAGCGGGAATCGAACCCACGACGCTTGGCGTTGCAAGCGCCATGCTCTACCGACTGAGCCACACAGGACCCCCGTAATTGAGGTAACATGTACATGTAGGTGGGGGTAAAGTGACTATGCATAGATAATGAACAGCGAGTAGAGCAGTGTAAAAAAACACACACAAAAAACAAGGGGGTGTCAATGCAAATAGTCCGGGTAGCCATTTGATTCGCTTTTCAGCAGTCTTAAGGCTTCTTAACAGCATCTATCCCAAAGCCCTTTGGACCAACACTTGGCAATTCATATCGCTTGCCATGTGGTAGCAGAGAGAGCAGTCTATGACATGGATCATCAACTAGATTCAGCCACGGCCGATTTCTTCTTTAGCGGATGGTCGGGGGGGGGGCGGAACACAATTACAAGTAATTTGTAGACTGCAAATTGACCCCAAGAAGCCCGAACAGATTTAAAATTGGACTAAAACATAATAATTTCAAACCTTTTTTACATTTGTATATGTTGACGTGTCTCTCTGTTATGTGTGAAAATACCTTTTACATTTACGTCATTTAGCAGACTGTCACGACTCCCACCGAAGGTGGCTCCTCTTCCTGTTCGGGCGGCGCTCGGCGGTCGTTGTCACCAGTCTACTAGCTGGGCAAATCTCAAACTTCATTGATCCCCTTTCCCTTTTCGGTTAGTTTTGTTACACCTGTTTCTTGTTTGGGTTTTGGGTAGGGCTATTTAAGCCGGTTATGCCCGCCTGCTTTTGTGCGGGCTTGTTCCTCTGTTGGTTTGTGGATGTGCATTTGTATTGTATTTTCTCCGGACTGTTTGGGTCCTGTTTTTGGGCCGGTCAGTTTAATGCGCCTAGTGTTTTTGTCGTGACCGTTTTGTACCGGAATAAATAAGATTGTCCTTACCCTCTGCTCTCTGCGCCTCCAAACCCACTACTCCTAGAAGACCTGACACAGACACTCTTATCCAGAGTGACTTACAGGAGCAATTAGGATTAAGTGCCATGCTCAAGGGCCCAGAAAGATTTTCCACCTAGTCGGCTTTGAACCAACAACCTTTCAGTTACTAGCCCAGCGGTTACTGACCCAGCACTCTTAACTGCTAGGCTACCTGCCGCTCAGATTTCCCAAATTAAAATCTCTTGGAGCTGATTTCCTCATGTTTTTGCAGTTTTTTATGTCCAACAATGAATATTCAACAGTTGGACCAGCAGTTGGGGAACCCTGGTCTATGACTAGGGTAGCAGGAGACTTTGGCCATTTTTAGGGCATTCCTTTGACACTGTCTGGTATAGAGGTCCTACAGAGGTCCTGGATGGCAGGAAGCTTGGCCCCAGTGATGTACTGGGCCATACGCTCTGTAGCACCTTGCAGTTGGAGACTGAGCAGTTGCCATATCAGGCGGTGATGCAACCAGTCAAGATGCTCTCGATGGTGCAGCTGTAGTTGTAGGGTGTTTCTGAGGATCTGAGGACCAATGCCAAATCTTTTCAGTCTCCTGTGGGAAAATAGGTGTTGTCAAGCCCTCTTCACGTCTGTCTTGGTGTGTTTGGACCATGATTATTTGTTGGTGATGTGGACACCAAGGAACTTGAAGCTCTCAACATTCTCGACTACAGCCCCGTCGATGAGAATGGGGGCATGCCCCGCCCTCCATTCCTGTAGTCCATGATCATCTCCTTTGTCTTGATCAAGT